>NC_133819.1:143189783-143492813 GCF_047830755.1 Zonotrichia albicollis
CAGGAAGCTTTTGGGGCAGTGACCTACAGCTTTTGGTCTTTGGAAATAGATTCAGAAAAGAAATTGTACTGTCCCAAAAGAAGGTGTCTTGGACTCAAAAGCTTTTATATCCCTGTAGCCTTCCCCTGGCACTGCAGGTGCTTCTGTGCCATGACCTGACCTTGTAGCACTCAGCTCCTGTTCAAAAGCAAACCCAAGCCCCACACTGCTATGTAGCTGCAGAATAAGTAAATCATTAGGAACCAGGCTGTTTACTGTACAGAAAACCAGTTAGCTGGGTTTGTTTCTTGTTGAACAATATCCTGAAGTCCCAGTTCCTGCTGGCTGCAGCATTGCCCTCTGGGCTGCAAGCTGCTGACTGAGCTGCTTGCTGCTCTCAGAAAATCAAGGGACCTCGTGTCTGGAGTCACAGCAGGTCCCCATGGGGAGCTGAGTTCCCAGTTTCAAGACAGCCATGTAATTAGCCAGCAACCTAGCACCAACACAATAAAACCAGAGGTTGCTTAAGAGGAGACAGTTTTCATCCCAGGTCTTCAATGCACTTGACAGTCAGTAACTTTATTATTTAATGAGGCAACAAGGCCCTGAACATTCACATTTCAGAGAGGCAAACCATCTCAAACATCCTGAGTTCCTAAAATATCTTCACAGCTCCTAAATGAGAGCAGGGCTCTAGCTCCAAACATTGTGCTTGTTTTCCTGTCCAGCCTCACAGCTCAGGGAATAGAGCAAGCAGATAGCAATGTGGGGAAGGAAAGAGAGGCTCTCCCCAGGGATCCTGCACAAGCTCCAGGCTCCTGGCAGAGGGATTCCCTCTGCAATGGGGTTGCTGCAGATGGACAGACCAGACACAGCATGGGAAAGCTGGACCCTGCACTTGACCTGTCTCTCATCCCAGCAGAGCCAAGAACAAGAAAATGGTCTTGCAGAGGGGGAACTCTGGGAGAAGATTAGAATGGGGGTCAGAAAAAAGACAAAGTCCAAAACATACAAAAAACAAAATGGCAAAACAGCTACTGGGACTCATAATGGTAAGTTAGCATTGTTGAAAGGAAATGTAATCCTTGTTTGGGGTTCGTCCCAGGATTTTTGAATGAGGCTTCCTCCCAAATACCCAGATGCTGCAGACACATCATGATTTGTTGCACATGGGGAAAGAGCTCACATCTCCTTCTCACTCAGCAAGTTCCTGACTTACCTTTCCCACAAGGGGCTTTGTGAAGACTGACTGGCCCTGACTACAGGACAGGCTGACAGGATTAAGTGACATTTTGAAATCTTTGCTGCAAGCTGAATCCATTCTCAGCATTATAGGGATTATAGGCAGATTTGGAGCTGGTTAAATTGGCAAACACCCCAAAAGATGGATGCCTACATGTTCATATCTGTTGCTATTTATATGTGTGCATAGCGATGCACATGCAGACTTTCCCTCTATTTTTCAATATTTCTGCAACTTAAACACTTGCCTTGCAGGAGATTTGCCTTATTGGCAGATGTCTGCTGAAATTTATTAGGAATGGCTTTTTTTTTTTTTTTTTTAATTTAACTGAGATATTTATCACTTTCCAATGTAATAGATACCATCTGGAAAATTTTTACATAGTCATTAAACTAAATTCTTTTTCTTGGAGATTTCATGTATGGAGAAAAGCTACAATGGAAAATCAGATTACTGGATCCAGAGAAAACATAAATCTCTTTCCTTATGTATAATAAGATTGTTCTGACCTCTAATTTTTCATCCCTTCCAATTCACTGAAGGGCTACACTTTGCTTGATTCAAAAACTGACATGAAAGAGGTCCATGGTGCAGAAAAAGAGCCTGGTGAGGACAGGTTTAACAGTCTAGCTGATCATGGGAACTCAGTTCATTGCTGCAAATTGCTGCTTCATGGCTTTTTCCTTCTAGTGTCAAAAAGAACTTTGCTCTGCAAAGTGACAGTAAAGCTGTTTCAGAGCAGATATTCTCTTTTCTGAGAGTCTGTAAAAGCCACACATCAAATGTAAATCAGGGATGATGATCATTTCTTATGTTCTCTCTTTCTCCCACTCAGCCTTAAACCTCTTTTCTTCTTTGCGTGCTTTGCCTTCCTTTTCTTCTTCTTCACCCAAGTCCATCTCCCTTCCTGTCACATTCATGGCACAGGTTGTGTGTATTGCAGCCAGGTCTGACCTCACAGCTGCTGAGAATTCCACTTCAACTCTTTATTTCGTGATTAGCAGAGCAGCAATCCATTTGTCATTGGACTCTACCTGCTTTTCTTCACTTTCTGCCTTCCCCAGCAGCAGCCAAGCCCCCACACCTTTAAAGGAGAGTTGACCCCTCAAAGCAAATAATTTTGAACACTTTTAGCCCATACCATGAGTATAGTTCAATGTCTGACTCACTTGGATTAGAGTGAAACAACACTGAATGATGGGTGTTTGTAATTATACCTATGTAGGGATTATTGTAGAACAGTTTGGTTGCAATGGAGAGCAGGTATGGGGACATTTTGATTGCTGCTATCTACAGTAATGATGTGACAATATAAAAGCATAAAAATATCACTGCAGAAAATGTATAAGAAAGAGAAAGAAATGATAAGAGAAGAAGAATCTCACCACCCACAGGCCTTGTGAAGAGGCTCAGCTGCTGCCATTTCAATGTTTGCTGGCCAAAGTGATGGTCACAGTCTCAGTCAAAGTGACAGTCACAGACTGGGTCCATCAGGTGGTGAGGGAACCCACAGAATACAAACTCTGTTGGGTTTATTGCACTCAGGCTCAAATAGGAATGCCCAGATAGCTCCCCTGGAGGAGGGAATTTCCCCTGGGTGATGTAATGTTGTGGACCTCAGGACATTTGGGGAGTCTTTGACACCTTCCAAGGAGATCCAGCTGCCTATGACAGCAGTGCAGCTGAGTCCATTGTGGCCATGGGGGCCCATCAGCAGGGACAGACACCTCCAGGATGCCTGGGAGGGCTCTGGTGCTTCCCTAGCAGGGCAGTAACACAGCTGAGTTCACTGGAGTAAGGACAGATTAATTCCCCACCACACAGGGTTTGATTCTTTCTTTGATTCTTTCAACACCTCATTCAACACCAGCTGGAGCCTGAGGGGGGCTGTGCTCACCCTCTGTGCCTCTGCACATCAGCAGCTTCTCCTGAATATTTGAACCATCAGCATTCCAATCTCTCTTCCTGTATCACTTGTGGATCCATTCTCCTCCCTAGACCAGAGATGACTGGACAGTAATACCCCTTCATCTTATCTCAGGTTCCTGTCACAATCCAATTCCAGGTGTTGGGCATATTTGGGGAGGGGTGGCCTTGAGAGCTCCCAGATATTCAGCTGTGTCTTTGCAGTTTGCTATGGTGGTCAAAAAGTCCTTCAATGATTTTAGAATGTTTAAGCCATTAACAATTTCAGTGTCTTACACACAGCTTACTTAAATTCAGAAGTCTTTGCAAATATACAGGCACTATATGAGGCACTGAGTAAAAGCCACAGACTGACACTCACTTGGAGATCCCTGCAGCCTCACCATTTGGCATCCAGCCCCCTCCAACTGTCTTCCCAGCTGAAGACTGGAACAGAAATCTTACTTTATGTAGCCCTAGAACAGAAATGATGCTTTATGAAGCTGACCTAGATATTGATCAGTAAACTGGTGAAATCTGCAACAGAGTAAGAAAAATGAATTAATTCAGTGAGCAGCTCCATCCAAACCCCAGCCCAAAGAGCCTCAAGGAACTACATTAAGATGGCAAATTGAATGAGATTTATGGCTTTCAGCTCCATACCCGGGGCACTGAGGGCTGTGAAGGTTAATCAGCCCACTCCAATCACTGCAAGCACCTCTTGTGCTTCCTCTGTGTGGTCTGGCAAAAAAAGGAACAGGAGGAGGGGGGTGGGAGTGATTGGCACCTTATCAAAGGAAGAGAATGCCAAGCAGGGGAAGGATCAAAGGAAAATGTACATCATCATTTATGCTGGTTCTTCATTCCTGATAGCAGAGAAGTATGTAGTGGGACTAAAATCCCTCTGGGACAGGGACTGTGGCCTAGATCTGCAAATACACAGATATATTGAATTCCCAGTGACATTCCTTTGACAATTAGAGCCTAAATATCTTTGTTAGAAATCCAAGCACCTAAAAATTTTCCTATATTTAATCTCCTAACTATGCCTTATATATAACTTATGCATATACATGAGTGTGCACCTTTGCAATTTCACCTCTGGTGATGTAAAGATGTGCCTCAGCCTGAAAACCCTGAGGAAACATTCCCTGGCAAGGTTCTCAATTTTCCATGTTGTTAAACTGTTACCACAGTGCTGGCAAACACTATCTCTGATAATGCCCAGACATGGCACAGGCTGGAGTTGACACCAATGTCAACACACAAACTGGATGTGGGCAGGCTACACCACCTGAAGTTTGCCTGAAGACATGGGCCTGCCCTCAGCAGCTGGGCTCAGCATCAGGGAGCAAGTACAGGCAGGTGCCTTCATCTTCATCCAGGCATGGCATTAAGCAACTGCCCAGGGCCACAGAAATCTGTGGCAGGGGAGGAAATGTTAGGTTAGGGCCTTGCTGCAGGCGTTTCTTCCCATCATGGAGCCAGAGCCAGACGTGTGTGGTACCCCAGTACCTCCAGTCCTCACCCAGTGCTTCAGCAGGATTGTTTAGTACTAAAGCTTTGCTGCCATTCCAAAGTAGAAGCTGAATAAGCTCTAATCAAGCACAGATGAAAAGGCAGATCCTTCACTGCCTTATTTATAACCTCATTATTAGGAAGAGTCAAAATGCTTTGTGAATGCACTTTTCTCTCTCCTGAGCACGGGCTCAGGATGATGCTCCTCTGGAGCATCAGTTTGGGTTCAGGGTGCCTTTGGGCAGCTGAAATGCAATGTAATGTGACAACAGATGGTATCAGTTTGATAGGAACTATCTCTTCACAACCCTCTGTGGCTCCCATGGAAATGACCTCTCTGACCTTTGTGTCACCAGTTCACTCCAACTTTCATCCTCTGTTTTCTTATTTGCCCTCAGTGGGATTTCACTCCCCCATCTCCCTCTACCACATGCTGGCCTGGAGGAACAAGAGCCCTGAATTAACACTGAGGCTCTGCTCTTGCTCATCTTTTCTCCCTAATCCACTGTAGTTGTGCTATAAAATAAAGTCTTCATCTTGTATAGCTCCCTGTCAAGCTGATACTCCCACTCTGATTGACAATTTGTAAACCATGTTAAAGCTCCTTACTCCTAAAAGCTCACAGCAATTGACTGTCTGCTCAATATTTATATACCTGTGATCCTACAGAAAATGGCAGAATTGGCAACAATTTGTGCCTCTTGCCTTGACTGCAGTGCTCCCACCCACGGGAAATGATGACTTCTCTCCCATTTGAGTGCTGTCCAGATTGTCTTTGGCAGTGCAGGCAGATAAAGGTGCACGCTGTCATGGTGTTCCCAGGCCACTGAGACTCCCACTGCCCATGCTGGAGGGGCAGGATTGTGTCTGCAGCTCTTACCTAACACACACCAGCAACAGACTCCTTGGGAAATACTTCCTCCCTGCTGCCAGACTCCATTTCTATTTATAACTCCACTGATATCTGTGAAGTGTAGAGGAGGTAAAGTGAAAATCTATCAACAGGAGTATTTTAACTCTATGCAAAAATATCTTTCAAAAGGTAATTTTTGAGGCTGGGGGTGGTAGCAGTCTGTTTATATAACATGTTATTTTTTGATTAGCAGCTGATTAATAATAATCAGCTGTAGAAGGAATCATTTTATGGGTGAACTTCTTTCAAGCGTGGTAAAAAATGGGTTCAGGTTTTGTATTTAAAACTATTCTATATGTTTTACCAAAGGAAAAGTGTATTGAATCAACAATGCTCAGTGTTCAGCTGCAAAGTGAAGAAAATAGAGCCAGTAGACAGGCACAAACTGGTGCAGTCTCGGTCATTTTGCAGGTACACACACACAAACACACAGAGCAGCATCTTGGGGACAGTGTGTCCACAGCCACCTCAGGAAAGAAGGCAGGATGGAGAGTCATGGATGCAGCTCCATTCCTATCAGTACCACTGCTTGCGATAATGGCAAAAGGCTGGCAAACTTCTTGGCAAAATCTTCCCATTCATCCTGCACACAAACTGAGCTGCTGAGCAAACTCTGCTGCACTCTCTGTGAATGGCTTTGCATCAGGAAATCAATTTGTTCATTCAGGACAAATGGCTGGTTTGGGGCTTTTCTTTAACTGAGTGCAGGAATTAAAACAAGCCCGTTGCAATAAATAACACCTGATGTGGCAATAAAGCTGGCCTCATTTTCATTTCCTGATAAAACTCTGTCCATTTGCTCTCCCTCCACTGCAAAGAACTTGCAGGACCTGTCTCTCTATGGCTAATTTTAATTTCCCAGTAATGTGATAGCCTTATAAAAAATGAAATGCTGGTGAAAAATATGTGTATAGGATTTGATGTGTGTGTCAGTCTGGGGGAAAATGCACTGCAGCTTCCTATCATGTTTATTAGGTGATGTGTGTTTACCCACATCTACACAGCATTCTCCATATTTTATGGACTGAGTGCTTACAACTCCCATCAAATTGGTGAGAGTTACTGGTGTCCTTCACACCTCAAATAAGTAATCATATTAAAGGAAATTCATTCCAGTATACAGAAACTTCATGGCAGCACAGGACACCCATCATCTCCTCTTCCAGGGACATTTCCAGTAGTAACCCAAAGCACAGAGAAGGTTCACAGGCAGGGAGTCAGACTCTGTGCTCAGCTATAGGCAGCAGCCTGTGGTACAGCTCAGACCACAAAAATTCCTTTTCTGATTTAATGCTTCTGCTTAAAAGGATGTTTTCTAGGTCAGGTACCAAGTAGGAACCTCCCCTGAAATATTTGCCCTAATTTCTCTGAAGTCATGGCTATTGCCTGTCCCTCTGCTGTACAAAGAAAACAAGTAGATCTGCACTAAAAAGCAGACCCAAATCTGACCCATCACCTTTCCTGAATCTGAAATATGCCTCAGATTTCCAAGATATTTGTCCAAGAGAAATGAATGGACAAAACCTCGCTATAACTTATTTTGCAAGTGAATCAAAATATTGCCACAACATTTCCAAAGAGACACCCTGCAAAATTCATGCTTTCTTACTGCCTTTTCCTCTGTGATTCCCTGAGAGAAGCAAGAGACAGAAGCAATAAAGAGAACCTTAAATACCATCCTCTGTAACCTTGTTGCCTTTGATTTCAGACCATAACTCAAGTGTGATCTGTAGCAGTGCCTGATGACTGAGATCCTCATACAACTCCATGAAACCTGGATGAAACAGCCTCGAAATGAGAAGGTCCTATGTGGCATTCACATTCTCTGAAAAAATCCCTTCACCCAGGATTTTTCTCCTGGGAAGCTAAGAGGCCTCAGAGAAAAGGAAAACAATTCTTATATCATTTGTTTCTCCTGTGTTTTGCTCGTGCAGAATGTGTTTGGAGATCGTTTACCCACAGGTGATTGCCTGATTGGATTCTGGTGTGGGTTGTTTTGACTCATTGGCCAATTGGGGCCAAGCTGTGTTAGGACTCTGGAAAGAGTAATGAGTTTTCATTCGTATCTTTTAGCATTCAGTGAGTATCTTTTCTGTATAGTATAGTATAGTATAGTATAGTATAGTATAGTATAGTATAGTATAGTATAGTATAGTATAGTATAGTATTCCTTAATATAAAATAGTATAATAAAGTAGTAAATTTGCCTTCTGAGAACATGGAGTCAGGTGCATCATTCCTGTCTTTGTCAGGGCATCCCTGCAAATGCAATAGTCCCAATTCTCAGTCCATGTGTGGTACAAATTCCAGAGCCAGCCTAAGCACCAGCCTGCACCAGTCAGGGTGTGCCCTGCCTGTGTGGCACCAGCTCTGGCACCATGCGAGTGTCCTGGCTCTGCTGGGGCTCACATGTGGCACTGCAGCAGAGGAGCCACCACCTTCCTTGTACTTATCCCACTTTGACACCAGGGGTGATCCTAGAAACACCAGAGAGCTTTTCTGACTAAACTGCCCACTTAGACAGCCAAGAGTTCTAAATTTGGTTTGGGCTGATGGTAAGTTGCATTGAGCCAGGAGCATGAGCTGGCAGCCAAAAGGGCCAACTGTGTCCTTACCACGAGCTGCCTTGGGCTGTGCCTACAGTCAGAGTCATGTTGTCAGGGAGAAAATCCTGTGTACAGCCCACAGCAAATTTTGCACTAAAACTTGCTGATTTTGGCAACATTTTAATGTGAAAATCTTCATCCCTCATCAGGTTTAGATGTGTAGGTTTAGACAGTTGCCAAGTTTGTTGTGTAACTGTTTAGCTTTTCAATATGCGAAATCCTCAGTCCCTGGTAGTACCAATTTATGCCATGCAGGTACAGACTGTGCTGTGCCACTTGTGCTCACTGGCCTGACTGGCTGTGGCAGGGCAAGGCTTCCTGCCTGGGCTGGGCTGGCAGCTGCATTCCAGGCACTGCTGCTGCTGGAGCAGACCCCCTGAGCCTCATGTGGAGCCCCCTCTGGGCTTTGACTTGCCTGTGCCAAACTGGGACTGAAGCACAGGAATAGATTTAATCCATATGATGTTGGTGGTGTTCAACCCATGGGAGGAACAGAGCAGGAGGTGAGGTGCCATTGCTAAAATTTGCAGACAAGATGCATAGAAGGAGGAAGCAGAGATGTTTCAATATTTCTAGGGAAACTAGGGGAAGCACCAAGGGGCTGAAATACTGCTGAAGCTCCCAAAGAAAAACACAGTAGCCCCAGATAATGTACACTGTAGAAAAGCTATCCCAGAGCAGTAAAATAAGCATTTAATTTAAGGTCTAGATACCACCCTAGATAATTCAGCATAGGCTTGTGGAAAAGGAAGGATTGGGCATTTTCCCAGCAAGATTACAGACCTATACACTATATTTATATTCTCAGATATTCCTGAGACACTTCAGTGTTATGCAATATTGTACTGGTTGTGGCTGGGACAGTTAATTTCCTCCATAGTAGCTGCATGGGGCTGTGTTTTGGATTTGTGCTGGAAACAGTGTGGTAATCCTGGGATGTTTCATTATCCTGAGCAGGGCTGACACAGTCAAGGCCTTTTCTGCTCCTCACCCCAGCAGTGAGGAGGCTGGGGTTGCCCCAGGAGCTGGGAGGGGACACAGCCAGGACAGCTGACCCCAAATCACCCAAGGGACATCCCACACCACATGGCATCTGCTCAGCTCATAAAGCTGGGAAGGAGAAAGAGGGGAACATGTTTGGAGAGATGACATTGGTTTTCTCAAGTCACAGCTATGTGTGATGGAGCCCTGCTTTGCAGGGGATGGCTGAACATCTGACTGCCCATGGGATGTGGTGAATGAGTTCCTTAGTTTGCTCTGCTTGAGCATGTGGATTTTGCTTTACTTGTTAAACTGTCCTTACCTGAACCCACAAGTTTTCTCATTTGTACTCTTCTTGTTCCCTCCCCACCTCTCTGGGGGAGTGAGTAGCAGCTGTGTGCGGCAGGGTTTCTGGCTGGGGTTAAACCCCAGGGGTGTTCATCAATCAACATCCATGACAGAGGTGTACACACTGGGGAAGTGGTCACAGCACCAACTCTGTCTGAGTTCATGAAGCATTTGGACAATGCTTTCAGGCACATGGTGTGGGTTTTGGGGTGTCCTGCACAGGGCCTGGAGTTGGACTCAATGATCCTGATGGGTCCCTTCCTATCAAAGTTGCTGGGTGCCCCTGTCACAGGAATGATTGGCATCTGACTCCAATCACTCCAATCAGGCTTCAGAATGCAGAACACTCACTTTATTAAACCATATTGTATTACATTATACTATATTAAAGAGATGCTATACTGCAAAGAATACTGAAGAAAACTCATGACTGTCTCCCAACAGTCAGGACACAGCTTTTTCCAATTGGCCAAGGGAACAAAACAATCCTCAGCAGAATCCAAATGACAAATCACTTCAGGTGAACAATCTTCCTAACACATTCCACATGTGCAAAACAACAGGAGCAGAGAATAGAGATAAGAATTGTTTTTCTCTTCTTCTCTCTATGCTTCTCCAGGAAAAAGTCCTGAGAGAGAGAATTATATCTCTCTGTTCAGAGAATGTGAATGCCACACCTTCCAACTCAGCATATTCTATGATTCTGTGATTATGAATGATTAGATACATTCAGGGCTGGGTCACATAAAAGTCTTCAAGCATTCCCAGGCATCAACAGTGCCACAGGAGACTTGTTTGGTGCAGGCTCCTCCAGAAATCAGACTCTCAGCCAGCATTAAATAAATGTTTTGACTGTGACAAACACTTTGTGCTGTGGAAATATGCAGCAGATTACAAGATCAGGCAACTAGAAAGCAAGCAAGAGAATGTCTTACTTTGCAAAGTGATCTGGACTAGCTGGTAAAATGGCCAAAATTTAAAAGAATGCATTTGAATATGGGAAACTTCATTAAAAACCAGTCTCTTTACACTGGATAAAGAAAGCACATTTCTGAACAGGGCATAGTGAGATCCATGGTTCTTTGACAGCAAAGCATTAAAATGTGCTGACACCTGTTGGGTGCCAGAGAACAAAAGTTACAGCTGTTAGAAATACTCCTCAGCATGCTGTAAACTTTGGTCTGCAGGCTGAGATCCCAGAGGCAGCTGCTGCACTGCACAGCCCCCCTGGCACTGCTGAGAGAATTTCCAGAGGAGCAGAGCACAGCACCCACCTCAGCCCTCGCCAGCAGAACTGCCCCAGCACTGCCAGCACAGACGGGCCTTGGACAGACACCACACCAAAAGATTGCTGGGGAGTTTTTACAGACATGATTGAGTAACATAGAGAATTGAAAGAATAAAAGAAGTCAGAAGAGCAAAAGTGCACATGCCAGTCAGAAAAGATTTTCTGACTATTCAGAGAGTGCAAATCAATATTTTGATTTGCAAAGGTCTGAAAGGAATGACATTAAACTGACAAGAAAGGTCTTAAAACAGCAATATTTTTAACCTAATCATGATTTATCTATTTATTCTTTCTCTTCCTAATGGAAGGGAAGTGTCCCAAGACTGATAATGTGGCCTACATCATCAATAACATGAAATCATCATTAATATTTATCTTGTAGGTAAATGACTGGGGAAAAGTAAACTATTCCAGGCAGTATTTTAAAATATGTGTTTCAAGGAAGCATATGCCCTTTCTGAATGAGTTATTGGCAGTGAACATCACAACTTTTTGTCTTTCCTAACTCAATCCCCCATCCATGAATCCATGGTGAGAATGGAGGGCAAGCCTGCAGGATACAATTTTCTTTAATCTCAGTTTAACAAACACATTTTGGCCTCCCTGTGGCACCAGCCCCAAGAGCCCAAGCCCTGCCTGGAGCTGCATGGCAGAAAGGAGGCACCAGTGCTGGGTCAGCTGTCCTGGCTGTCCCTCCCAGCTCCTGGTGCCCCCCCAGGCTCCTCTCTGCTGGGTGAGGAGCAGGAAAAGCCTTGGCTCCGTCAGCCCTGCTCAGCAATAATGGAAACATCAGGGCTTTGTCAGCTGTTTCCAGCACAATTCCAAAACACAGCCCCACGCAGCTACTATGGAGAAAATTAACTCTACCCCAGTCAAAATCAGCACAACATAGAATCACTTCACTGAGATTTTTTCTCTTTCTTATCTGGTTAGTGTGGACTGTCTTTGTGTTAAATGGAGGGAAACAGGCACTTTTATCTAAATAATATATTGTAAATATGCTATGTTCTCAGTATTTCTAAATGTAGTTTCCATCTAAAACTATAGAATTATTTGAATGAAATTCTGGGACTGTAAAGGGGGTCTGGATGACTTCCTTAGGTGCAGACCTGCAGCTGGTGGCATGAATTGCAGGAATGGGATCTAATCACAACCCACACAAAGTTACAGGTGGCACAACAGCGCAACACACACCAGTCAGCTCTGAAAACATCAGCCATGGCAGCCTTGTGCTCTGCACAGAGGAACCCCATCCCCATCACCCCCACTGCCTTTCTCATTAAGAATGTGTATTCTTATTAACATCTTGCCACTAGCAAAGCAATTTCTTCCATCACAATTTTACTCAGCATTTTCTATATAGTGCAAACAAACAGTGTAGCAATTGTTTATTGGTCCCTTTGGCAATTATTTTCATGGAGTAATCAGAATTATTTAAATTCAAATAGAAAATTTATTTATGTAATACTGTCAAATTTTGCTACTGTGAAATGAAACCTGAACTTCAAATTTAGTATAATAAAGAAATACTTAGCATAAGAAATACTTTCTGCTCAGAGTTCAAAATACATTTCTGAAGATATGTTTAAAATAGGCTCACTGGGCAAGAATTTTTAAATTGCTTTACAGTTGAATAAACAAAAATATAGAGAGCTAGAAAGAAGATGACTGATTTACTGCAAATATCAGACATATCTTTCCCCTCTCAGTAGAGGCAGGCACTGCATATTATTTCATTTTTAAGAGATCACTAGCAGACCTGTGGTAAATTAGCATTTATATGGAAGTGTCCCTTGAGGAATTTGGCTACTTTACTGTTCTGAAACAAGAAGTAACAGATCAGCTGGGAGAAACTGCTCTGAAAACTTGTGTTTTCCTTGCTGACTTGAAAGAAATCCCATACAACTGCCCACTAGCAAAGATACAAGAGATGCAGTTTTTTTCTAATAACCTGACTTTGGATCTCCTCTATCACTTGCCTACAACCCAAATCAAAACACACTGCAGTCAGCAAGAGGTTTCCAGTGATGTGTTGAGTGAATGTATAGAAAAAAAAAATCTAGCTTTTGGGATGTTATGGAGCTGTTTATAGGGAGCAGAAAGTAGAGGGTGGAGCTATACATGAGTGAAGTGTAGGCAGCAAAACAGGGGACAGTTTATGTATGAGTATAATATTTACAGAACTAAGGTGCAAACAAGATCTTTTCGTTTGGCTTTCAAGTGGTTTCTATGCCCTAAGAAGAAGATGAATCACAATAAGCAAATTCAGCTTTGCCAGCAAGCACCTAAGTGGGTGTGTGTGCATTCCTGTGGTGCTGATTAATGGCTGGGTGAATGCCACGGGACTTCCAACACCTCTGGAATATTTTGTTGCTTAAAGTTTTCTGCTGATGGCAGCTTTTCCCTTGCTCTCTGCTGGGTTCTGGGTGAGCTGTTCCCCACCCCCAGGCCTCTGGCACCACAGTCTGCAAGGAGATGACATCTACCAGCTCACACCTCCCCTCCAACAGACAATGCCAGCCACCTCATCTTGAGCCACACAGAAACATCTGAAAAAACATTAATTCAGGCCTGAGGCATCTGACTACAGCAGTATTCTCAGGATAACTATGAAAATAAAGTCAGTGAGGCTCTCAAAAGTGCCCTACACAGGCTTTGTACTCCTATTGAGTTCAAAGAAATCAGAGTTAGCTCAATAGAGGCCAAATATCAGCTCCAGAGAGGCTCATTTCAACTGGTAAAATTCAATTATTTTTCCAATCTCTACCTGACAGACTTTGCTCATCCTCTTCCAGATTTAGGAGGCATTGCTTGTACAAGGTTCAGTAAATCTGAGTCTCAGAGTTAAGGAACAGGCAACCACCATAAAACATAGCAAAGAGAATAGATAACCATGATATGACTAATCTGAGACAGAACAAACACAAATCAAAAGAAACATCCAATTATAAAATCACTGTTGCCTCAGAGATTCTGATAAACAGAGTGACTGCCCCTGTCCTTTCACACTCAGACATTTTCTGCCTTTCAAACATTCAGGTCCATTTTTTCTCTTAACAACCTTGATTGCTTTGATGTTTCAGATAGTGGCTTTGCAAAAAAGCATTTTCTTCATATCCCTTCCTCACACACACACCTGTTATGGTAAAAGAATAAACAGCATAATTGTTTTTCTGCTCATCTTTCTTTAACAATATCTTGGTTTCTGCACATAGCTGACAAGACATTTTTCTGTTCTACTATTTGCTGCTTTTATTTATTTCCAGTCAATCCTGGAACACTTCTTCATTTATGGAGATTTTTGGCATAAAACTGAGAGTTTAATTTGTGATATTTGCTGTTTAGGGCTAAACTCTTCATGGTGCTCTTGCAATACTAACTCACACTTAGGAGCTGAAGACAATACAGGAAGGCTGAAATCCTGATTTCTATGGGGAAAGCAGATTTCAGTAAACGCATCTACAAACTGTTTCTCCAGCAGGCTGTTCCTTAAGGACAGCCTCCATGTGCTTATGCTCATTTTGTCTCTAATATGAACCCAAAAGAGAAGTTACATATTATTGAAAAATTCTTGAACTCCAGCTGCAAAATTATTTCAAATTAGAGGCTCTAGGCCTGCAGCATTGCTCACATGTGGCATGGACCCCTTCCAGCAGCAGCCTCTGAGGATCCCCCGGGACTGGAGGAGGTGAAGAGTTTCACCCACTGACCTCTGCCTGTAACTTCTTCACTGTATCAAGTTCTATGGAAAAGCCTTGGGTCCTGACTCACAGATTCCTGATGAGCTATGGATTTTTAAAAATATCCACAAAGCAAAAATCAAGCAGATGAATCAGAGAGTTAACTGTTACCCTCACAATTCATCATTTCTCTCTGACACTGCAATCAGCATTTATTTACTGTAATTCATTTTCTGCAGCTCTTTATTCATGAGTAACCACAGGGAAAGAGAAAAAACCAACCATCCACCACTACTTTTGGATGCAATCATGTGGGGAAATATGCCCATATAAAAATATCCCCATATAAAAAAAAAGGAAAAAAAGAGGAAGAAAAAGGAGTTCCCCTGCCATGGGAGCAAGCCAGGGGAAGCAAGTTAAGAGGCAGGAGCCACGTGAGATGCTGGGCTGGGGTGCAGGGGGCAGCGGCTGAGTGCTTCAGTGGCACACTGCCTTGTGTGACTTAAGCAAAGCAATTTTATCCCTCTTCACATGTCATTCCTCCTCCTCCCATCCCACTTACTCACACTTGGAACTCTGCAGCTGCACCTCCACGCTGGCGTTTTCATCCTGTGCCAGCACCGCTCATGGAGCTGCAGCGGCACCAAATCCCTGCTGCCAGCCAGGGAGGAAACTTCACTGCCAGGAGCTGCCAGCTCACCTCCCACCCCATGCCTGCCTCTGCTTGCCTCTGTGGGGCATAAAACTGTGCCCTCAGCCTCAAGTATGAGTCCATGGGCAAGGGTGAGATTTCTTCTTCTGCAGGGTACTGGAAGCTTTCACAGTCATTTTATACACTTTAGATTTTAACTGAGTATCTCAATAGTGAGAAGTAAAACCTACTTATGTTGGAATTAGAAATGCCAGAATTAACCTCATGCTTTTACTGACACTTAAATTAGCATTCACGGGGCATAAACCACTGTGAATAAGCTAATGAAATTATTCATTTGTTGATTTGCCTATGCACATTGATACCTCTATGCCAAGAACCCAATGATTAGTTAACAGCCTTATTTATTTTAACGAAGCTGTTGTCTTTCATAAAGCACAGGCCAGCCACCATGCATCCCTTCACAAATTTCTGATTAACCTCTTAAGCATCCTACGCATTTTTGTGAGAAAAACAGCAGCCTGTATATGAAGACAACTGCTACTCATCTGCTCACCCTGCAAAGGTTTCTTGGCCCCTGCCCCTTCCTGATGCAGCTCATTACTTCCAGCCTGCACTGACATTTCTCACAGTCATTTGATGCTTTGTCACTGCTCTGTAAAGGAGGAGATGAAGCCATAGATCTCATCACCTCTTAACCAAGCCCATACAAGTAATCAGAAACCAGATCATTTGCTCTCAGCGTGATTTTGAACAAAGCTGTCAGAAGTTGTCATTATTCTCCATTAGACAGAATTTCAATTCTCCATCAGACACACACACACAAGAGCTGTCCCTCTGCTACTGGATTTGGCAGAGAGGCCACCAGAAACCAGTGACTGGCAGCTTTCCCATCCACAAGCACTGTTGGTGCTTATCCAGCCTCTCTGGATATTTCTGACCCATGTGAGACAAGTGGATTTGTGCCATTATCTCTTTTTAGACGTGGGCACTTGAGGCACAGAGCTGAAATGGCTGCTGAAGGTCACCCACAAAGCCTGATCAAGGAATGGAGGACATGTTTTCCCCTCCCCTAGATTGACCAAATCCTTCTATTTTGGGGGAAAGTGAGCATCCTTGCCCAGCCTGCTCTGGAGTTGCAGGAGGTTTCAGTGGGATAAGCCTTGGGAAAACTTTCCCTGCTTTTAAATCAGGTATCTCCAGTTTTCTCAGTGGAATACAGTACTGGGGTCACTAGGACATACTGTTTGGGTTCACAGGAGGTAACTGCAGTGTCTCGGTGTGCAGAGAAGAAACACTTCTACATCAGCCTTGAACAGACAAGTCCACTTCTTTCCCTATCACAGCCAACCTGCAACAGGACAGTACTGATGAATATGGCAGGCTCCATTTCTGCCACAACTGAATGACAATGTCACCATCTGCTAAACACTGTCACAGTTACTGGTCTTATTTTGCACTGCAGTGGTTTTCAAAGCACAACCCATGTGCCCTTGAGGTGTGTTAGCAGTCTGGAGCTGGCAGGTTTTCCACAGCAAACATGCTTACAAACTCAACAATTAGAAGTTGGATGCTAAGGATACCTGGCAGTCCATCAAATGAGTTAGCCCAAAATGGTTTGGGATTGCCTGGATCTTTATTAACAAAAGGAAAAATATCTGCATCCTAGCTTGTGTTCCAGGTTTGGTTTTGTCATCATTTGCAAATTAGAGGAAAGATAGAGGGTATCAAAAGGAGCTGAGTACATTACAAGGAATGGAAAATATAAAGGGGGGAAAGAAAGGAGTCATAATGGTGGAAAATCATGAGGGATGAAGCTTTAACATCAGGTGAAGTGTTGGGTAAATCCTGTAAATCCTGGCTATGCTCAGAAGCATCTCTTGTCTGGGTGAGCTCAGGAAATCCCTCTACACTTCAGGTCTCCAGTGAGCTCTTGAGCTTTCCCTGGCCCTTTCCTAGCAGTGCCTTGGGGCTGCTGTGAGACCCAGTGAGGAAGGGCTCAGCAAGGAGAATCACAACACCCTGGGGCTGGTTAAAGCCCCTCCTGCTGTTTTCCACTACCCCAAGTAGCAGCACCACATGTTCAGTGACACTGGTGCACCAAGTGGAGTTTGGTAGTTATGACTGCAGTCTCACTAGCTCACAAACACAAAATTGATGAGTAGCACTGCTGATCTTTTTCCTGAGCACCTCTCCTTCATGCTGTGCTATTCCTGGTGTGGAATGCATCACTAGGACGTGTTTGGAATGAGAAGCAGCAACCTGCACAGTGCTTTAGCTGCTTGGAATGGGATTTACAAACATTTGTTTCTTCTTCGGCCACCCCCCAGCTAATCAGTGCATGAGGGCTTCAGAAGGAAAAAATGCTTCTGATTTCATTAATGATGTGTTAACCTGGTGGTGTGAAGCAACCAAAGGAACATGGAATTTCAAGAGTACAAAACTAAAGTGTAGAAAGTGATGGAAGCAGATAAGATTTGTGCTGCTTGGCTTTCTATCAAATCAGGTAGAAATTACTCCTGCACAGGGACAACAGCAGTGTATTTACTCTTGCCTCACCTTGTGCTGCCCAAGTAGAGCTGCTTTGGCACATTCCGGTGTGGGCAATCAAATGTTGAAGCAGAATGTCTCTTGCTGGCACCTTTAAGCAGCAACTCTGCCCTAAGAAAGTTTAGTGCCAATTCTTCAGATAGGTTTTACCAGTATAACATGCAGTTGGATCCCAAGAACAAATTCATGGATCTTACATACCCACATCCAGGCCTATGTCACTCTCAGAATCAGAGACCAGGTCAGGAAGGAACCTTGAAAGGTCACCTGAGGCAACCTTTTGTAGAAAAGGGAGCCTGGACTAAATTACCTGGCACCATATCCTATCACACCTTGAAAATCTCCATTGATGGGGGCCTCACCACATCCCTGAGGAGGTTGTTCCAGTGATTGACTGTTCTCACTGTGAAAAAAATTCTTTCTTATACTAGGAAGGAATGATGCCCGACAATACTTGGTGACTGCCCATCAGAAGCCCATTCCATTTTTCTGGTCATTTTTCCAGTGCACTGCTCCTGCTGGCTTCTAGCAGAGCCTATCATGACACTTGACAGGCATTTGGGTTGGTGACAGTGGCTGACACTTGCTGCTCCTGCAGCAAACAACTGGCTTCCCTCTGCCACCACAGGACACATGATGAAAATAACTTTCCAGTGCTCATCACCAGTGTAAGGTTTCTACAGCTACTTTAGCATGTTTTTCTCTTTTTTGCCATTTCATTTTCAAATATAAATACTTTTGTTAATAGAAAGACCTAGACTGTCATTAACTGCAGTCCATCATCCCAGGGAAAAGCACTCACCTACATTTACAGGCACCTCAGTTCCTTCCTAAACCTCTTCTGCTGTGATGCTTCACCACCTGCAATGTGATGTTAATGCTCTGCACAAGGAGAGAGTGGAAGAGCTCCCCTAGGAGGGACAGCACCTGAGGCACGAGGTGTTGTTCACATCTGTGTTGTGCTTGGGCCCCCTCACTGTGTCACATCCCCTCTGTGCAGAGACAATCTTTGCCTTCTGCTATTCCTATTTCAAGCAGAGCAGACATCCCTCTGCTGCCCCAGCACTGACAAGGCCACAAACCCATTTAGGTTACAGATGTGAGGTGTCACCATCACATTAATAAGGCTAATTGGTGATTTTTCATCAAGTGAGCAATCAGGTGAGCCATACATTAATTAGTCTCCTTCACCTGCCCAGCTGTACTGGTGGCTGGTTCCTGGTGCCACAAGGAAGTTCTGGCAAGTTCTGGCAGACCATCTTATGAAAAGGCAAAGGCTCTATACTCCATCCAGGGTAAACATTTCCAGCTTACCCAGAGAGATACAGAATTTACATCCTTGTCCAGCAAATCAGATCCTAAAGCAGATCATTAGGAAGTTAAGTATTAGTTTTAATATTTTTAGAGCCTCCTAGAAGGACCCCTTGATACATTTTTCCCAACTTGAGCAGCTGGATTTATGTTACTAAGCCAATTCACTTCACAGTAAAAATATGCAAGAGAAAGTACTGGTATGGAGTTTTTAAGTCCACTCCTTTTCCTGTGAAAGTCTGACAGAAATAAAATGGAGATTTTTTTTTAAGGGGGCCCATACGATTGAAGTCAAAGAAATATGTATGCCAGATACACATCTGAAAGAGAAAATCTAGACTTCTTAAATTTAACAGAATTCAAATGATAACTGAATCCATTTGAAGAGGGCATCAGTAAAATGCTTTTCTATGTGATTCTAAACATTTAGCTGTTCCAAAAGACAAGCACGAGCCCATCCTAACACAGGGATTTGTGTGGCTGTAATAGCTCATCTCTAGAGAGGTCTCTCTTCCTCCACTGAATAGGGGGGTCAGGGGTTTTGATGTGGCTAGACACCATGACACGAATTCTACCCTCAATTTTTAAAAATCTGACAACAGAAAGGCAAAGATTTTTTAGTAACAGCAAAATGAGCTTGAGTAGTATCTTCCTTGAGGAAGCACAAAGCATTGATCAAAGGTGTTATCGACTCATTTATTGCTTTGTCTGCCTCTGCCAGTCTTGCGGCTTTGACGAATGTAACAGGTCAGTGTGGCTTCCAGTGTGAAATAGCAGCAATTACAATTGTTCTCAAGTTTTAAATTATTGGCAGTATTATTCTGTTGTCATTGCTACTGATATAATGATGATTCATGCCCAAAAGACATTCTGATTCGCTACCGTTCACCTCAACCAATCGGATGACTTTTATTTAACAGGCTAGGGAATTAAAAAGTGAAATTTAAGGAAATAATTTATAGCAGACATGGTTCAAGTATTAAATCAGTTGACTGGATCACCAACAAGAAGGATGGCTTCTACTTATAGAAGTTATGCAGACTGAACTACCAAAAGCAAAAGGCTAAACCAAAGCAAATGAGACCTTTCAGGATGAGAGACTTATTTGCTTCAACAAGAAAATGCTGGACATCCAGACCCAGACCTAGAAATTAAAGCTGAAGATAATATGTTCAAGAGCACTTTCTTTTTTTTTCAAATAACTGCTACCTGCCTAATAAAAATGTGTCATGGCAATAAGCTATGTTAAGATGGATGAAGAACATGGCATTTTGAGGAGCTGTCCTGGGAGTCCATCCAGCAAACTTTGCCTTTGAAACATTGAGGTGATTAAATTTAATGTTTGCTCATAATTTTTAATGGCATAATAAGTCATAATAGAGAAAAATATTATTTAATCTGAAAGGGTTGGAAAGAGAGATAAATCAGACTACTTAATAGGAATTCTTATCTGTATGGGTAACCATAGAAAAGCCAGATCACAATGGATTAGCTATATCCATGCTTAATTTGGAAATTTCATTTGTGAGATGTGTTTAACCTGTATTTAACCTACAGTTTTAACTATAAAACTAGTTTTTGCTTTGCTATTTAACAACCAGTTTAGAACCCATGTGACAAAGCTAGCCAGGGAAACTTATAATGAATTAGAGAAAATTATTTTGACTATTTGGAATGGTTTTAGGGTATAATGCACTTAGCTCAGAGTTGAAGATTTGAATCAATGAATATAAGAGCATTTAAGGTCACCTTCCCCAGAGAGAAAATAAAATTATGAAATTACAGGCCCTTTTGAGAAGATCTTCCCAAAATGGCCAAGGTCCATTGGGAAGGAGGCCTCTGAAAAGCTGAGCAATGAGATCTTTAAGTGAGTGTCTAAGAGCTGTCAGGGGGATGTGAGCAACATGCTGAGGAGCCTTCAAAAACAGCTGTTGACAGAGTCATTGGAGATTCAGTTAAAAAGCACAGTCTTAGCACTGTTCATTCAGAGCATGCCAGAGATAAGGGCAGCACCTTATCAGCAGGAGAAGGGCCAATTTCCTGTGCTGGCCTCAGCCCAGCTGACAGTGACCCAGAACTCCCTGGGGGCTTCTGCAGGTACAGGATCCTCCTGCATGATGGCATCACCTGGCAGGAAGGGGACACTGCAGGTTGGCAAAGGTCTTTAATGAAATCAATTAATTCAGAATTTATTCAGACTTTTGCTGTGTTTTTTTTTCAGCAAGCTGGACAGCACACATTAATAGCAGAGGGGCTTCACTCTGGGAAGCAGAACTAGCAGAGCCAGAAGTCTGTAGTGCTATCACTGTATCACACTGAAAGGAAAAGCAAAAAAGCATCACAAGAACACTTTAATTTCCCTGTTCAGTTAAATTACTAAGATACAATGTTTTGTCTTGTTCTACAAATGATATTTTCTCAGCCAGCAGTGATTTTCCCAAATAAACCATTTACATCTGATCATCCCACCAGCTCTGTTTCCAAGTTTGACAGCTTGCACTCTAATGCCTCCAAATATTGGGAAAGGCAATACCTCCTACATCAACCACCAGCTCAAGCAGCCAGAAACCCAACCCAAAGCTGTGTATTTATGCAGTTAGAGAACATTCCAAGGCTTCTGAGAAAACAGATACACATTTTAACCTGTTTTCATTATTTGTCTTTTAGTCAATGTTCTGTGCATAACTGGCCAGTTACCTTCCTCCCCTTGCAAAAAAATCCCTGCATTGAGAAAAACAAGAAAACAGTTTTACAATGGATTTTAGGAAATTAATAAAAAGTCAGACGCTCACCTGGCAAAAGGCCAGTATATGCTTCACATTAATTGCACAATATTTATTCCAGATGAAAATGTGACCCACTCTCTAAGGAAAGCCTTAAAAATTCAGTAACCCTCCAAATTACACATAAAATCTCTTTTTTTCCCCCAAAGGCATAAAGTTTCTCTTTAAAATTCTACAAATCTCTTTTGCAGGGTAAATAATGTTCAGCCTTTAACAAACACCAGACAAATCTTACAGTCTCTGGAAATGAGAATTTCTTACTGCTCTGCAGCAGCCACTGTGCTCATCCTGCCCAGGCTGCAGAGGAGGGAGCACCCTGTGTGTGAGCAGGAAGATTGTCTTGGTCTCTCAGCCTGCTCAGGAGAGGATTCAGACATTTCTTCCTCCACAAATACACTGAACAGCCAGAGCAGGGTGGTCCTGCTGCCATCTCAGCTCCCAGCACCTGCCACAGCACTTTGGGACATCCTTCCCAAGCTGCTGGAAATGTGCATACAAGCTGCAATATCACAAAGCCATTGATCAGGAAAAGCCATTGATGTCTCATATGCATATTTCTATGCATCAAATATTTGTTTTACCCTACCAAGCCTGTAGAGAAAGAACTGCAACAGCTAGAGGGCCCTGGCTTTGCAAGCTGTGGTATAATTAAAGAAAAAAAAACACTTTAAGTTTATGTGGTGTTGTTGGTTTTCAACACTTGTTCAACAAGCCCTGAATAATTCAGTGGTACCTTTGCTTCTTATGAATAATGTACTCAGTCTTGAATCTGAGCCAGTAAAAACTTACATTGCATCACTGAATTTTCTCCTAGGCACAAGACAGCAGTGATCCTTACAGATAAATGTCTAATGGTTTAGGGTACAAATTTGTTTTGCCTGTACTCCAATATAGCCATACCCTTATGAATAACACCTCCTTACCATTACTTAAATGCCCCCATGACACCTTTGACTGGAGTTTTCCATATCCTGAGATGATTTTTAGCCTGATTGCCTGAGAGTGCTCAAGAGTCACAGAATTTACTGCTCTGTCCTCTTCCGACTAATTCCTGGGCACCTTAACTTACTGTTTTGACCACTGCTGAGCAACCAAGACAATGTATTCACCTCAGAAACCATCACAGCCCAGGTAAAGCATTCCTGAATGGCAATGGTCAGCTCAGAGCCAAACGTTTTGTACATGATGTTAGGACTGGTTTTCACCATGTATAGCTCTGTACAATTACAAATAGTGGAATCTCATGGTTTTCTGCCCAGTCACTCTGTCTCCAAAGATCCTTCTTGAATTCTTCACACATGGTATGATTTTTTACTGCCCCCAAAAGCTTACTATGAATATATTGAACAAAGCACTCAGTGTCTGGGCCATAAAATCATTCCATCCTTCCTCAGGTTATTCATTCCTCTGCTCCATTCAAGTGAAAAGAACTGAATTTTGGAGAAAGATGAAAGACAGAAATTGCTAAGTCTCAGTATAGAAAAATTAGGAGCAGAAAGAAGATTGCATGCAAATATATCCAGCTGGGAAAGGAGGCAGTTTTTGTCCCAGCCTCACACTGTCCAACTGGGACATCCCACATGCAGCCCTTGCTGTGCCATGCCATGGTGGGACAGTACAGGGCCACCTCTCTGCAGCCCCACTCTGCACAGGCGTCCCTGTGTGCCTGCCAAGGGGAGGGCAGCACCTCAGGCTCTGGGAGCTTGGAAGTGCTGCTGGCTCAAACATTTCAGGCTTGAAAGGTTGTGGGGAAGGGGCAGGTGTGGCCTTGGCCCTGGTGAGGTGATGCCCTGCCCTGCACACCCCAAGCCTGTACCCCAGCTCTGCAGTGGCACACCAGAGGCAACACTCCACACCCATCTCTGGAGCCCCAGCCCAGCTCCTGAGAGGAAAAGTGACCAGAAGTTCCACCTAGGGGAAGGACCCAGGAAAGCCAAAGGCTGTTTAACCTGAGATATGAGCCAAGCATGTCTTGACCCTGCCTTCTCTTAGAATTTCTATGAGCTGAACACAGCTGGAACCAGGAGTGGTAATTATGTTTGCTCTTTTTTATATCTTTTCTGTCTTTCTCACTCTCCTCTTTGCCTAATTCCTTCTTGGGATTTTGAGAAACTTAAAATCAGAGAGGCTCAGCATTTGCTACTTGAATGGGCTAAGTTAATGCTTTGAGAAGAGCTTTATGTTGACTGAATGCTGCTCTAAATCTTTTGTCGAAGTTCTTTGGTTTTCTAAAGTTGCCAGTGAAGTTCTTTTTGTTGTTTTGATCTCCTGAGAATATGACCAGTATTTCTCCTGTGTGTCTGACTCAGAGTACATGAACAGCTCAGTCCTTTTAAGTGTCTCATTGAGGGAGATTTTTGGGGCCTTACACAAACCCTGAAGGGTTTGGTTTGCCTTAGTGCTGAGCTGTGGCACCACAGTCAGTGCCTGCAGCAGCACCCAGAAAGGGAATCCTCCTGCTTGCCAGCAAGTGAATTAATTTGAATAAATAAATCCACATCCGGACTCCATCCAGCCTGGCATCTTTACAAAACAACAGTGTCTCTTAAAAACTCATTGCTTGGGGCTGGTTGCAGAATATTGTCCCTGTGGAAGGCCAGGTCCCATGCACCCAGGCCATGGCTGCTGGTGGTGCAGGGAAATGCTGCCTGGCCTCAGAGCTGGAGGACAGTCACAGCAAGGGCACCTTCTGCACCACCCCTCCATGGCAGGAGCTCTGGGGCTCTCCACTCATCCCCTGCACCCCATGGAAAGGAGGAGGGAGGTGGATGGAGCTCTGGGACTGTGCCAGATTCCTCCTATGTGCCTCAGAAAAGCACCAGCCTCCAAATGCAACACCTTGCTCAGCCCTTGCATTCATTCATTCTCTTCCTCTGTGCCCAGGGTCTATCTGACATTATAATCCACCTCTATTCAAGCCCCAACACAATGCACCAAGGATCAATTTATAAGATAGATAAAAAATTTAGAAAAGAATACTAAAATAAAACTCCAGGAGTCTGTGAGATCAGACTAAGTAATCTCACAACTGCTCCAAATCCTTACTGATAAAGCTCCTAAATACATCATACCTTAACATCAAACGTTATCTCAGATGAGGTACATTTTGTTTATAATAAATTCTAAATTTCTAAATTGTAAATAAATTTTTATTTATAATAAATAAACATAGCCAGTAGTGCCTCTGACAAGAAACTTCAACACCTTTCTTACATAACAAAGTCTCTGCTCCTTCTGGCACTTTTCATTTGCATCTTTTCCACTCACTCAAGTCTGAATATTGCATTACACCAAAGGGAATACAATAACCTCTTTTCAGACCTAAGTCTAAAAGAAACTCTTAGGCATTTCAGTGGAAGAAAAGAAATTTTTCAGTTAGAGGTCCATAAAAATCAGCAGGTATCAGGAAACATTTCCATTTTGATGAAATTACACTCTTCGCTGGGAAAATATTCCACCTGAAGATTGAACTTATTCTAGCTCATGCAAAATACTGCAAAATATAAAACATTTAAATGCCTGCATGCAGGTGATGACCATTTAGTTCTGATCCTTCACCTGTGAGGAATGACTGGTTTGGAGCACAAATGCAGGCACCACCTGGATCACATCAATGCAACCAGTCCATTATTCCCGGAACCATGGAAGAGACTCTGCACATCAGAAATGCAGGTGCACTCTGGTGTCTGTGGGTCTGTCCTGAGAGCTCAGCTGCTCAGCAGCACAGGTGCCAACAGCCTTGTACTCGAGGAAAACCTGCTAGTGAGACCCAGGAGACAGCTCTCTCTTCCAAAGCTGTAATAATGGTTCACAGATTTTCATTTTGCCCTCTTGTTTGCTATTCATTTATTCATATTTATACCAAAAACTCCAAGGTGATACCCAAGATTTTACAACAGTCCTTACAGACATTTGAAAAAATAGAAATAAAATTTAATTGCTCACCAAGCTGCACAGTCCTCATCCTGCCTCCAAGTTATATTTGATCTTGTGTCCATGTTATGTAAAAGGCAAATGACATCATGGGCACCTCTGCTGCAGGTTTAACTCAGCAGCAGGTCTGTGGTTGCTCTTACAGTGCACTGAAGATGTTCTCTCTGCCCAAGACAGGCTGCTTTGAAGCCATCTCTGAAAGTCCCCCTTGACCTGGCTCCTTTTCTTCCTCCCAGATTTCAAGCCCAGGCTGTACCCAAGTCCCAGCAGAAATCCCTGCACACTCCCCTGCACTGGCTGCCCATCTTCTCTCAAACGGCAACTCAGCCTCACCCTCTGCTTTTCTAATTACCACAAAGAGTTAAATACCTTTTCTATCAGCATCCTTATCAGAGAGAGAGAGTCTGAATGGCTGAATCCTGCTTGTGGTTTCTCTGTAATGCTGCTGGTTTCATAGGCTCACTGCTGGTGATCTGCTCATTTCTGGTCTTTGCATTTTCTTGGTCTTGACCAGCATTAGGGGTCAGGTTCAACCTGAAAAGCCTCTGTACAAAGGCACAGGAAATAATTACCCCAGATGGGAAAGCCTTATGAAATGGTAGGTACCAACAGCCTGCAGAACTGATTGCAACACAATTCTGGCTCTCTCTAAGCCTAATATTTACATTTACTTTAATGACCACAGACGTGTTCTTTTCTCCCTATCATCTCTTGTTTGTTTACACATTGTTGCAAACACTTGTCAGCAACAACTTTCCTGCATTTAAAAAGACCAGTCTCATTTCATGCTGAATTTCAAGTGCTCAGAGTCCAAGGCACCCTCAGACACCAAGGGAAGGAGCACTCTCCAGCAGTTCAGCTCCCATAACATGGGATTGAACTCACCAGCAGCAAGTATCAGCTCTTGCTGTGGCTGCTGAAGGAGGCTCACACTGATGCAGCTGGGCCCTGGAATACTCCCAGGATAAACACAGAAGGATTTGTTAGCTGCAGTTCCTCTGAGTTTCAGAATATCTGAAAATCTTCAGCTTTCCTCTAAATTTTAAGTTCAGGTCCTTTCAGGTATTCCAAAGTATTCCAGATCCAACCCTGACCCATCCTAAGTGGGCTTCCACCAAGCCAGCTATGGATTCAGAGCAATCACTGACTGCCTCATCATCCTCCATTGTGTATCTTCAACCCTGACTCTTCCCTACCTCCTGCCCCAGAGCTTGGTGAAAGCCTCCTCCAGCGTCCAGCCTGAGTCAGAGACAAGAGCTCTAACCGGCCCTGCACCAACCTCAGTGCAATCTGAGTCCTGAGATGGTGCCACAGGGCTGAGCATCAGCACACTCTGAGGAAACAGGGAAATCAGCCCATCCTGAACTGTTTTCTGTCCCACTGGAAATGACTCCTCATCACTCACCCCAGAGCTACTGGGCAGGGAAAGGCCAAGGGCCTGACCCTGCAATGACTGCTCTGAAAGTCAGGGAAGAAAGGGTAAAGAAGAAAGGTTCTACCTGGTTCTTGTCCATGCAGGAGTAGCAGGATTTCTTCCATGATAGAGAAATCCAACCCTGCATCCCCAGGGAGAGGATCAACATAAAGTTTCTATGGCTTACCCAGAAAGTCCTGCAGAACCAGCATCATTTCATACACTCCCAAGGTACAGGGTTACTGCAGGCTCTCTGTCTGGATGCAGGCTTTGCTACAGTGGATTCACACTGCTTCCAGATGGGCCCAAAAATCTTGACTGTAAAAGAAATCTGAGATCCAGGAGTCTAACACAGACAGCTGGAAGAAACATGTTTTTATCCTGTCAGGCTCATGCATTGCCCAAGGTCACCCTGTGGCTCAGGGTAAACAGTTTAACCAGAATTTATCAGCACAGCTGTCTGAGCACCTTCCCCACACTGCACAAAAACATAAAGCAGAAAAGAAATGAAATAGGGAAAACAAGTGTTGATTTGCAATTAAATAACAGCCTTTACATTTTTCAAGTTTTATTCCAGCAGCTTTTACATCTCATTGTACACAGACATGTCTCTTATTTAATATTTGCATAAAGCTGATGATGTGCAACAGTTTTTATTAATAAAAACCTCACCTCCTCTCCACTTTTTAAATTCACAATGATAAATACATTTAGAAGAAAATGCTCTATTCCAGCTGCAGCCCCACAGCCCACTCACACACTGATTACACTGGGGGTGCCTGTGCCCAGGACTACTATTCAGTAGATAGTACTTCAGAAGCTCTTGTTGCTAGCATCTTTTTCACCTACACTACAACCAGTCTTTTCCTCATGCCCACCACCAGACAGCTGCAGATTATATCCCCACCCCAGCCACTGTTTAAACCACACATTAATACCAAAGATGGTTTAGAATAAAATTCTTCAGTTTTGTTCTCTCCCCAACAAACAAAAAGAAATGCCCACTCCTGCTGCTGCCACCTCCAGTTCAAACAGAGCCCTCAAAACCTGCCAAGTTATTCTCTGCCACTGATCAATACTCTCCAGGCTTGATTACACAATAATGGCTTTCAGGAGGAAAGCCCAGAGGGTACAGATAATGCTCAGGGAGATAAACTTGGCCCACAAGAGGATCACAGAGTACCTTGGGTTGGAAGGGACCCACAACAGCAATTTCATGCCAAGCCCTGCAAGCTACTGAAGGTTTAGACTGCATTTCTCACAAGTGTTCCAAGAAACTCATTCCAGGGAGATCAGACCCTGCAGCTGTTATGCTCCCAGCTTTCTCAGAGCCAACCAAACTAGAAAGCTAAACATACAAAAAGGGAGGTGAGCAACAAATCAGAAGCATTTAAAAACCAATAGAGATCCTGGTCCTGTTTACTGCTGGCAGGGAGGCACAGAAGCAGCCAAGCTCTTCTAGGAGTTCTCCCCAGCTGTTACCTCACCCACAAAGGTAACACCATGTGCATGATACACGGCTTGCAGGAGCTGATCCTGCTAGGAAATTCAAAATCACTTTTTCCAAGCCAGGCTTCCACCATCCAAACTCTCTTAATGTAATTCAAAATAAGTGACCTTCATTCTCTTCCAAGGCCAGGCTGGACAAGGTCCTGAGCAACCTGACTTAGGGGGTGGCATCTCCTGCCTATGATGGCAGGAGTGGAATTAGCAGAATTTTAACATTCCTTCCAACCCAAACCATTCTATGATTCTGTGATCCTCTGACAAGAACTGGCAGTCCTGTAAAAGGTAAAACATGGACTTGAACACAGCAATGTTTTCAAGTTTTAACTACCAATGAACTTTTATCTGTGCAGTGCTTTTTACTCCTATTTTTTCCTGAAGCCATCTGAATAATTGCAGTTTCATTCCAGTGAAGATTTTTTTCCCCAAATGATAACAAAAATATATCTTACCCACAGAATCACGTAGAGACTGGGGTGGGAAGAGACCTCTACAGATGGCTTAGCCCAACCTCTTTCTCAATGAAGGGTCACCTACAGCATGTTGCTCGGTGCTGTGTCATTAGGTTTTCAGTATCTCCAAGGATGGAGACTCCAGAATCTCTCTGGACAACCCAATCCAGTGTCCCATCACTCTCACAATAAAATGTTGGGTGTTCTGTTATGCTTAAATAGAATTTCCTGTCCTAACACTGAGAACTGCATCTCACTTCTTTACTCTCCCACCCAGTCAAGTACTCACACATGGGTAAGGTCCCCTTGAACCTCCCCTTCTCCAGACTAAATAATCCCAGCTCTCTGAAGCCTTCTCCTATGACACATGCTCCATTCCTTAACCATCTTTGTGGCCCTTTTCTGGATTTGCTCCAGTATGTCCCAGTCTCTTCTGTAACAAGGAGTCCACCTATTGGCACAGGCCCCAGATGTGGGTGGTCACCTCTGCCTCAGGGGCAATTGATGGCTTTTGGTCATCCTGGGGTCCACCAGGACCCCAAGGGCCTTTGTGGGGTCAGCCCCAGCCTGTAGCAGTGCACAGGGCTGCTCCTGCCCAGGGCCAGCACTGGCCATATGCCTTGGATGGACATCACAAGGATCCTGTCACGTTCCTCCAGCCTGTCCAGGTTCCTCTGGATGGCAGCACATCTCTGGTGCATCAGCCACTCCTCCCAGTTTCACATCACTGCAAATGTGCTGGCATAGCAGCACAATCAACCAGGATCATTAACAACGACATTAAACAGCTCTGACCCCAGTATCAACCCCTGGGCCACCAGTGGTGACTGTCCTCTGGCTGGACATGGCTCTGTGCCAGACATTCAGGCAGTTTTCAGTCCACTTCACTGTCCATGTGCCAAAGGCAGCACAAACAACATCCACCACTCTCTGTTTGACCACTGTGCCATCATCCCTGTAGGAGGGTACCCAGATTCAGCCAGAACTAGACAGAAGTGACACACAGGACACATTACATTGTTCTAAAATTTAAATAACAATCCCTAAATTGTGATTCCATTTTATGCTTATCTAGAACAACACACTCCTGCTTTGTTTAAGAATAACCAGTTTATAACATCAGAGGGAGGTTTGTATTAGTCAGGTAAGCAGCTATTTCCTCCCATTACTCTCCTGGAAAAGCACACTTGCTAGAGTTCCAGCAGAGATGGCATCAAGATAAATGTGTTCTTGAGTGAAAAGAATATGCCACAGCTATTCATATGCTGACTTGTTCTTGTTGCCTCTTGACTTAAATTCATGATCTATATTAAGATTAATGAAAAAGACTAAGTATGTCTCTGAAATATGCATGCTAATGAAGATGGCTTCGTTTGAAGCCAGCTGAGAGGGAAATATCTTGACCTCTATCTGCTATTGAGCTACACAATTACCCCCGCCCCCCCATCCATTTACTCAATTTCCATTTTGAAATGCTGCACATCTCTGTCAAATTGCAACAAAATGCCAAACATTTCTAAAAGAACCCTGAGATCACAAGGAAAACCATGCAGAGGCCAAACTTTTCAAGAGGTTAGTCAGAGCAACAAAATGCAGTTTCTCAAGCTCTTCAATCAAAGCATTTCTGATTTTCAACACCCGCTACCTGAGCCCAAGGAATACTGGCAAGGTGTATTCCTTCTGCCTGCCTTAATCTCCCTACAGTCCACACATCCCCATGAGGTTTTATATTAGTTTTTAATTTGATAACATTTTGAAGCATTTTTCCTTATTTCTAACAATTTCTTGGAAGTGAATTCTCATCCCTCTTTCACTTGTCTCTGTCCTACTGACTCATCTCTTCCCCCTCCCTGCCAGCCCAGTTTTTAACACCAAGTACTGTTTTCTCTCACACCTCCCTATTTGACCCATCCATCCTGTGCACTCCAAGTAAAGCTCCACAGCAGCAGGCAGCCCTCACCTATATGTCACATCCCTGTTTGAATAAGCCTACATCCCATTTTAACTACCATGACTTCAGTGCTACTTTTCCTCTTTTCCTCCTGTCTCTCCCTCCTGACTCCACGTTTTGTTTTTTCCCCAGCTGTGAGCTTCTAACAATCTTTTAAGCCTCTCTTCCACAGCACCAAGCATTCAGTATGAACTTACCACTGAGCAGCTGTGACAGTTGGGTTTTGTGTCCATTGCCAAATTGTCTTTTAAATGCATTAACATCTCCCTGTTGCTAGTACAAACCCAGTCTCTCCTGGTGCCAGACTTGGCTGGAACCCTTTGCTGTCACTGATGCTGCCTGCCAGCAGCTCCTCAATGAAGGAGTTTCATCAGCAGTTTCTTCACCCACATGACTAGAGGCCAAACATCAGGTCAGCAAGGAGGGCTGAAGCTATGACAGGATGAGTGAGTGTCTCAGGCAAAGGACAAACTGAGGCAATAGGGATGCAAAACCTCTCTCAATGTCATGACAAAATCCACCACACTTGTGACCAAAAAGACCCCATTTCTTCCACATTCTAAGGAAAAATCTTTATTATCATTTGGTCAAAACAATCCTGTGTCCACAGTTAGTCCTCATCCTCTAGACTGAAGGGACATTCACATCTTTCTTGCTGTTGGTGCTGTACCTCAGATCCTATGAACCTTTTACCCAGAACATTCTACAGGGAGACACTGAACTGTGACTTTCCACACCTGAGTGACTCCAGCCTCACCAGACTGGATCCTTAGTAGTTACATATGTACTTTGGGGTTAAAAGCCCAAGTAAATTGACAAATAATACACCTACAGCATTGCAGAGGGCAGGAAAGCACCACATCTATGGTTAGATGCTCTGTGCCTATGCACAGATCTTACAACTAAACTTTGGTTAAAGGGCTCATCACAAGAAGGAAAGTGGAGTGGCCTCAGCACCCACGAGTTTGCCCCCAGTGTTGTGCACACAACAGGTGCTCATCCTGTGGCAGCTGCTCCAATTCAGCTGGAGCTTATGCTCCTGGAAAAGGAGCTTCCCAATTTCCCAGACAACCCTCATGCACCTTTTACAGACAGACAATGCCCACAGTCATCTGTGCATCTCACCTGGCGGAGAACCAGACCAGCAGCCACTGCACAGAGGCCCTGCTGTCTGTTCACTGAATTTCACAGAAGTCTGTGCACATTTTCCATTCACTATTGTGTTCTGGATACAGCCATGTCAAATCTGCTTCAAACTGCCTAGAAACCTGGTATACCACTGCCAGAATCTGCTCTGCCAAGTTTCCAGAGCTGAATAGGAAACTAGAGGCTGTGAATGCAGTTCAGCAAAGAACCTGACCTGCTTTTCCAAAAGTCACTTAAAACATTAGGGCAAGTCTCCAGTAGGGATGAGGCACTGTTATTTCTTTCAGGCCAAGAACGTAACAGCCCCCCTCTTTATCCAGTGAAGGACAGCAGCCCGTTTATTGTCTGCCAACAGAAATGCCACTCTGCCAATGCCACACCACAACCAAAACCAGTGTCTTTATTTTTAATTTAGTAATGTTTAGTCCTGAAGGAGAAAGACTTTATTGTAGCTTTGAGTTTACTCCAAGTTTGGAGCACAGTCATGTTAAAATGAATTCTCATCCACCACTATTATTCTTCTCTACACTCACACTGATTGCAAAAGTCACTCATCTTCCAGACCCTACAAGGCATGTATCAAAATTGTCATATAGCCACGAATCCCAGGAGTCAGGGAAATAAATGTGTGACAGCCCCAGGAGGTACCCATCACATCTGCAAATGCCCATTTCACTGGGCTGGGTCACCCCTGTGATTCAGATGTGAAATAGATTTTGCTGGCTCCTCTTCTCCCAGGATCCAGACTGGGCAGCAAATCTCCAAACTGAGCCCCACCATCTGACATGCCATGAGCACAGGAGCTGGTCCTGAGGAGCCAGAAACTGCACATAGCTCAAAAGCCAGAAAGTGCTAACACTAGATTTACCTCAGCCTACCCACAAGTTTGGGACATAACTTAGAGTTAGTCAGCTTTTCATCCTCTTTGGAAGCAGGGGGATGCACCATCCTCCAGAGGTGCTTCTCTGACTCCCTGCATGGCTCAGAGGGATGTGTAACTTCTAGACAGCCACAGTTAAGCGAGACAAATACTATCCTGCAAAGAGAATGACAAGCTGACATGCTGTAGACTTCTCCAGCAGTATTAATAAGTGACAAAACTGCCAGTTTCTATAAATTGATTCACTAAGATCAGCAAAACCAGAGTCTGCTCCTGTGGATTGAACATTTAATAATTCTTAAAAATTACGGGGGCAAAAAAAAAAGAGAGACACAGATTGTGGAGAAAACCAGCAAAAAATTGGTTTTGCATGGGTGGTAAGTAATGCTGAGAATATGCACAGCTTGACATAACTGGCATTTATAAGACAGCAAGCAAAATATTAACGTTAATATATAACTAAATACACTTTCCCCTAACTACTGCTTACACTCTGCCAGTGGCAGGATACTGTCAGAAGGATTCAAGGAGGTTAGGAGAAAATTCAAACATTTTAAATGCAAAATAAAATCTAATTGCACAGGCAGAAATTTGGAACAACCAGTAATTGTTAGGAGGCAGCAGGGTTGGAAAGACAAAGGTGAGTGAAAATGAAGGACACTCCCTCTGTGCAGTCATAAAGGCTGACACAGTTTTGACTGCACAGACAAGAGTATCAGGAAGAAGGGAAAGTAACTCAGATTTTCCTAATTGTTACAGCTATCTTGTGACAGTCCCTGAACTATTTCATGCTGTGTTTTAAAGCACTAGAAAATGGAGCTTATTTACTTGCAGAAATAACAGTGCTACAGGGGATTAATGGGATATACAGAAAAGAGTGGTTATGTTCCAACAGTGACTAAGTGTAGTTAAAAGAATGGACATATTTCCAATAGATGAATATTTTTCAATATGCATATACACTTACCATGGGGAGGAATTACTCAGTGTGACACACTGAGAAGTACTAATTCAAAGTAGCAAACTGAGAGTAGTTAAAAAATGAAGGTTAGGAAGAAACTTCCACACAACTGAAAACAAAATATATCAAAGCTGTAGGCCACAGTTTGTAAAAAAGCCACAGCATCACCACGGCTGCAACATCTCACACAATGCTGCCAGGTGCAAGCAGAACAGTCATTTATGGATAGCAACAACCATGGATGCTTAATTTTTTTCTAACATTTACACATCTCCAGAGCATCAATGCAAAGAAAAAAACATATTAAGGAAATGCAGAAACCCACCACCTTTTGTTCTAACCATCTGTGGCACTACCACTCCTTCTGCACTTTCTTATAATGTGGAGGAAATAAAATAAATAACCACATCACAAACTAAAGGACTCTATCTGCAAACTTTACCCTGAATAAGATTAGAGGAGGATGTGAGATAACATCTGCAAAAACCACAGTGCATACTGAGAGTTTATCAGAGGACACCCCTGGTATGTTAGAAGACACCTATGACTTGTCCTGCAGCAGACTGTTTCTTTCTTTAACAGGTGCCTTAGCAACAGGAGCTTTCCAGCCTCTGAGTTGCTGTCCTTGCCCTCTGGTCTCTGCTTTTATAGGCACAAAGTCTGGGCACTGCCTTGTGTATGCTTTAAGTTCCTTTTTGTTGAATTAGCTGTTTAATTTTGCAGACTGCCTTTTTCATGCAAAGTAACTTACAACAGAGATCCCCACTGCTGTGCAATACATAACATCGGCATCATTTGTCACAACAGCAGAAAGAAAACCAAAACAAAAAACCATTGTAATTTGCTGCTGACACAGAATGTCAGAGAGAACAACCATCAAGAAAGGAGCAGCTTTTCCCTGCTGGAAAGTTTTGAAGAAGCCATTTGTTTCCCTGTCAACCCTGTTTGCTACCAAGCTGCTCCACTCAAAAGGTCAGTTTGCTTTACAACAGTCAGCAGTTTCCATCCAATGAACCAGTTATTTCATGGGGAAAAAAACTCTTCCATTTCATGGAACAAGCTATCTTGCCTAATTCATAATTTCATTGACCAAAAGCAATATGGCACTGGGCAGGTCAATCAAAACCTGCGCAAACTCTGGGCAAAAGACAGGGCTGAAACCCCATTACAATCCAATTATTCACAATAGCTCAAAGAATATTAGAAGACTGTAGGAATTAACATCAGCACTGTATTTTTGGTGCAGAGGCTGTAAGCCAGTACCCTCCTGCCTGCAGCATGTGAGAAATCCCACCCTGAACTGCAACACCTACATCAGACAAAACACACTCTGCAGGACTGGTTCTGCCAAACACAAAGGGGTCATGAGTGTCGTGGTTTGACCAGGAAGGAGTGGGAATTCTGGGAAGCTGTGGTCAAACCAATGAAGGTTTTGGGTTTCATACTGACACCTGGTGTAGCCAGTGGGGTTTGGACACACCTCCGAGAATACACAGGGGTTAAAAGCAAGGCACTGCCCTGGCACTTCCTCTTTGGGACATCGTCGGGCGAAGAGGTCAGATCTCTTCCCCCGCCCAGCCCGCTGCTGCTGGGCGGGGGAGGGGCGGCCATGCGGTAGGCCAGGGGCCTGGACAGAGGTGGGGGTTGAGGGGCTTTCAAGGATGGAAGGGTGGCGGAGCCCCAAGAGACATCGAGACATCGGGCGGCCAGCCCCCCCCCCCCCCCCCCCCCCGGGAGGGAGAGCGGCCGGCCGCAGCAGCAGCACGTGTGGGAGTATCATCTCGTCCCAGGACAGACAGAGACTGAAAACTTTTAACCCTTTCTTGCATGATTGGGGCCTTGCAAAAATGCTAATCCTCCTCGAAGCTGAATAAGAAGGGAGATGAGAGATGAGATGAGACAAGGACTTTGGCCCGTAGAATGTGGAGATGATTGGATGGGGGGAGATGATTTGGAGTGGCCTTTTGGCTGGACTTTTTCTTGTAGCCATGGACTCAGTTGTTCCTGTGACACAGACTGCATTTAGGGGGAGGCAGTGCCTCAAAACCAGGAAGGTTCTTCGTGAGGACCCCCCGGCCCCAGGGGGTTGGAAAAATATGGGGGGGACAGATGTCCCAAAAGCAGAGACTGTGCCTTTTTGGAGTGAGACAAGGCATCCTTGAAAGACAACCCTAAAAGCAGCTCTGGCCATGTCTCGGTGGTGAGAGCACTGAGCATGGAAGGAAGATGTCACAAGCGGCAAATGGACTTTCCGGGCGGTGCCGAAGTGACAGGGAAGCACACGAGGTTTTCAGTGTGTTTCCACGAGAAGCCTATGGAACGAGAAAGACTCCTTTCCTCTTCATGAACTGAAGTTTGAGTATACTAACGTGTGGGGCCAAGGCTGGGCAGTTGTTTTGGGAGAATGTATTGGATTGGGAAAGTCAGGTGGTGGGGGAGGAGGAAAATGGTTTTTTTGTAAGGTTTTCAATTCTTTTCTTCTTTTTCCTTATAGTCTCTCCCTATTTTCCTGTAGTTTAAGTAATAAAGTGGTCTTTATGTTTAAGTTAGAGCCTGTTTTGCTTATTCCTGGTCACATCTCACAGCAGACACCAGGGTGAGGCATTTTCATGGGGGGCACTGGCTCTGTGCCAGGCTCAAACCATGACAATGAGCTATATAACACAGATGGAGTAGCCCAGTTGCAATATGGAAAACCAACATTAGTTGGGGAAATCCCATCTCAAGAGTCCTCCCAACATATGAAAACTGAGCCTTGAAGCCTGAGGGATATCCACATGTGATTGAGTTCACAAGTGCACAAACCCCTCACACATCTTAGTGACATATAGAAAAATGACATGCAACTGCCTTTGGCTTTCCTAGGACTTTATAATCTGTCAAATCACACAGCCAGGCCATTCATCCACTGCAGAGATTAGCAGAGCACTATCCTATGAGATGTTAAGGTTTCCAATGGAGGCTCAGGAGGAACCTCTTCTTTTTTTAATAGCCACATGAAGGACTGCCCTGCTCCTCAGCATGTAGCACAATAACCCTTGCCACAAATGAACACCATCCAAGAGAAACATTTCTTTTCCCAGAGAAACCATCCCAGTGTCTGCTTCCCTTTAAATGCAAATGAGGACTACAAAGGAAGATAAGACAGCCTATCACAGCATGGGCTCTTCTTGGGATGTCTTCCTACAAACAGTGGCTCTGGTTGCAGACTCTTCTCCAGTCCTGACATTCCTTAGAACATGGTGGAGCTCTCAGGGAGCAAAGTGTACAGAAGGAAAATGATACTTCTTCTCCAGTGTTCCTACCCAAAAAGGGGCAAATAACTAATAGCAGAAAAGAAAAAAACAGTCACAGATCTTCATGAAAGGCTACCTGAAACTTCACCAAAAGAGGCTACTCCCCTTTCAACATCCAACTGGCTTTTGGTGTGGTATTTGGTAGCTTGCCCCTTGTATTGCAAAGGTTAATCACCTGTAAACATTCTTCTCTTCCTGTTCAAGGACCTCTGTCCTTTTATATCTCCTTTCCTTTGATGGGTCCTTTTATGATTGAATAGCTAAGATGAGCAGAGAAGCCAGTCTGGGGGAGGGAAACCTCACTAGCCCTTTGGAATCTTCCAATGTTCCAGCATGTTAAAATCACTCTCAAAGCACAGAGAACAGCAGGAAAGTACCATGAATAAAAATATTTTTTTCCTCTTTTAATAAGACCCTTATGCATCCCCATGTAGGCAAAATTACTTAGAAGAATCTCATTCTCCTCACTTTCCTTGTTACTAGCTGGAAGTAACAGACAAGTAATTTTCACAAAACTATGAAGAAACACCACAGAGCAAACAGACCACCCTGCCAAACCCGAGTAGCAGTGCTGTGCAAGGACAAGGCAGCACTCCCTGTTATTGTCCTACCAATCCATGGTACTGCTCAGTGGAAACCTCTTCTGAACAGGAATGGCAGCAGTAGATCCCATATGGCAAATCTTACCCTTTGGATCCAAGTTTTCTAAACAGTGAATGGTGCCACTCAGGACACTTCATATTCCATAACAAGATATTCTATTTTCTAACAGATCAATCAATACTCACATTTTTGGAAGTGCTTAAGCTCTCAAGGCAAAAGCATAAGGTCTTTTTCATACCAACAGACAAAAAAAAAAAAGACACTCTGATAAGCACAGTATCAAGAACAGAACACAAAATGGACACAAAACGCATTAATTTAAGGTCTCAAATAATTTTGTATTTTACAGCAACTTAATCTTTACACACATACACAGAAGAGTAACTCATGACTGTGAAGCAGCATTTAGTCCTTTAAGCCATTTGCTCACATACTGTCCACTACTAATGTTAAGTCAGAACTGTTTCCTACCTGCAAAAGGCCTTACCTTGGCAACGTCTACTTACAGAAGTACTACATCAGCACTCAAACACACACAGCTGTCTTCCAACACAAAATTAAAAAATCCCTTCTGCATTTCTCTTGCCTGGCTTCAGAATCTCAAGTTTGCCCAAACCCTCAGCCCACAGCCCCTGCCCCAATGCTATTTTGAAGCAACACTTTAAATACCAAGGGTCCTGAACACTGAGGCAAGGGAAAAGCCCCAACAAACACCTAATACAAACTTTAAAATGGCAGCTTGAATTTGTGTTATGAGGTCTAGCTATTTTCTTAATATTTTAGATTGAAAAATTCCAGAGGTATAAGACTCTCAGAGCAGGGTGATAATTCCTCCATACTTTATTAAGACCTTCAGTTTATATACTGCTGCTCTCTTAGCTTGTCATTAGCCCATGTAAAACATCAGATCAAGAAGAGGAAAATGTCAGGTAGAAGTGTGACAGGCTCTCTGAACAGCAGGAATGAAGTTCAACTACACAACACAACCACAATGGAGTAAAACAACAGCCAGCCTGTACAGGTTCTCAAAATTGAATGAGACCATCCTTACAGTACAGATGTTTTACTCACAGCACTTCTTCTTGCACAGACATCCACAAAAAAGGACTGTCCAACAAGAAAAAAAACAACTGAAGAGCTCCAACATCCAGGATAGTTCAAAAAGGTTTAGGCTACAAACAAAAACCCTCAGTTAATTCCAAAAGTTCAAGTGCAAGTGAACTTCTGATTAATATTAATCACAAACACCACCAGTTTACCATGCAAATATTTTAATTATTTAAATTGCTCTCTTCTGAGCATGAAGAGACAGAAGTACCACTCCATGGTGGTATTTCCTATGACAGTGACAAAGGACTGCTTGCTTAAAACTTAAATATAATAAATTCCCATTTTGTATAACTGAGGCTGAATACCCACAGGATATTATTAATATTTCCCCTCCAGCATCTGGTCTAATAAAGAAACACAGAACAGCTTTTCTATAGTACAAAAGTTTACAGAAAGTTCAACAATTTAATTAAAGACAATACAAAATATGTTGTCTGAATTCAAATAATTTATGTAAAAGTACACGCATGAGAAAATACTGGCAAGAAGATTTGGGTAACCCTATTATCAGATGCACGTTCTTTGTTCCTAGAGATAACATACAGTCAAAAATACATTTATAATTTAAATTACAATAGAAGACAGTATTTCAAATACAATTTTGGGTCTGCCAGCCCTTCAAGGCAAAAGAAATTCCTGTTAACACAGGACAAATGGATAGAATAAAAAAAATAGAGCAATACTGAAGTCACTTAACAAGCCTGCAGTGTCTTGTTTTTCCTTTTATCAAGAAGGAAGAATATACCAGAAAGTAAAAGGGACTGTGTCTTCTCATTCAGGTTTTTAGCAAGTGTGATCAGAGCATCAGGGATTACTTTCATCCATATACCCCAGAAAAACCCATTCTCCTTGTGGAGAGACAGGGCACAGATCTTCTCTTCCACACACAGCAGTGCCATGCCCACACAAGTGTGGATCCTGAACTACCTAGTTCTCAGGGGGGCAGCTTGGCCCCTACAAACTCCTTCTCTGAGCCTCCAACAGCACCACTAATCCTCTCACATCACAAGTTATTCCTCACCTTTATCAAATACTGAAACCCCAGAAGTCATCTTCTTCATTATGGTATCAGACTAAAATACCCAATATTTCTTACCATGTGTCACTTGCCCTCCACATTTTTGTGGTCAACTAAGCAGTTTAACAAGAAGACACATGATTAACTTCTTTCAAGATACTTTAGTTCATTGATTCTCAATAAAAGCACTGGTTGCAGTACAATAGTTTGACATACAGCAACAAAAGGTACTCAATTTACATGCACAAGCTATTTAACAATATTACACAGTCTTTCCTATTGCTATTATTAAACAAATACTACTGTGACATCTGGCACAACCTTCCAATTGTTTTCATGAGCTGTAACAGAGTGATGAAAACAGTGTTGCAATGGTACAATGCCAAAGAACAGAGATTTGGCCACTGCTGGAAGATTTCAATCAAGATGCCAGTACTGTAATGGGAAACAATGTTGAAGTAATTGTAAAAACAGCAACAAAAGAAGCTATGTAAAACTGCTTTGACTTGTACTTCAGTTTAAGAAAAATGTGAAAAATACATACAGCTTTGTATAGAAACAAAAGTGCACGCAGAGGCAGAAAAGTTAAAAGTTCAAGGCAAGACAAATGTGTGGATGAGTAAAAAAACCTCTGAACACTGAAGTACTGTAAACCAGCAGCAATCTGTTGGTGAAAGAGTGCATAATTGCCTTTCTGGGTTGTTTTTGTGGGTTGGGGTTTTTTTGGTGGATATTTTTGTGTTATAGTTGGGGAGGTTGTTGTTATTTGGATTTTTATTTTTTATTTTAATAAAGCTTCCACCTTTGAAGCACAAGTGAAACTCCTCTGCATTTGTGTTTGCTGCTTGGCTGAGCTTTCATACAGTTTTACAGCTTGGTCCAGATTTTCCTGGTTTAATGTGCAAAGTACAGCACATACTATTAGGACTACTCACTCCAAGCTTTCAACATCTGCTTTTTAAGAAACAGATACAAGTGTCACCTTCATTAAAGTCAGTTTCAGTATTGCTGTTTAAAGGGCGTCTAGAAATCAGAACAGAGAAGTAGGATTCATAACAAGGAGCTAAGCAATGAGTTTTGTAAAACACACGTTACAGTAAGACTTTTCCTACAGCAAATAAAAATAATCAGAGGACTTGAGGTTTTTTTTAACTTTTCTCTCTAGGTTTCAGGAGTGCTAGCAATTTCAGCAACAAAACTTTCAAAGTGCCCTGGCTGTGTCACTTTTTAGTGGCTTTTCCAAGCGGTATTCAAACAAGTAAGAAACCTTCTCCTCTGAGGGACAATTAGCAGTTTAGCATTATGCTATTGGCAAGTAAGATCCTGAAATATTATGAATATTCAATAGTTGTCATCATTTTATTCATACCCATATAAAAAAGCACAGTTACATGATACTGTCAGGTCTATAATACGCCAAGTGAGACTACAAAAATAAAAGTAAAAAAAAAAAGTAAAAAGGCCTCAATTCTCCTATTTTTGTTGCTTGTTTTTTTTAACTAATTGTCTCAGGAAAAAAAAGTAGCAACGGCTAATCTTAAACACAAAGGTATTATCATCAAATCAGGTCCTCTAATCCAGACTGATGGTACACTTATTATTTCAACTGAACCACTCATAACAAACGTGCAATGCCAGCATTCATTCATACCCTGAACTGTTCCCGGGTCTCATCTACCCAATCAATTATTCACACCTTATATTAAGCAGAACAATTTAAAAAGTTGTTTGTGGTTTTGACACAGTTGGTCTGAATTCTTTAATACCACACTCAAAACAGAGGAAGACAAATTTAAGGATATTTCAACTCAATTCACAAAACACTGTTTAGAAAGGGAAAAAAGAGGCATGAATATGGAAGTACAGAAGGTGTTAAATCATCACTTTAAAAATGGACTTGGTAGAGAGCCTACACTAGAAATACTTACCTTGTCAAAGCATCAACATGATCATCAGAAGACAATTCAGAGACACTTAAGTCAGAATTGTGAAAAAAATGAAACTATACTGTCAAAGATCACTGAAATATCTAATCTAAGGCAGTGCAAACTGATGGCTGGTGAGGGGCAACCAGTCTCCTTGCAAAGTGAGGGACTTCAAATTACTCATCCCTGACCTTCTTAGTAATCTGCATTGAAGGACCTGATGAACACCAGTGATATTTCTGTCATGCAATTACAACTGTTAAGCAACCAATATACAATTCAAGAGTGATACTGTCATCCATGGTGGATTATTGAAGTAATAATCCATTAAAGAATAAGTTCAAAGGGGAAAGTGGTAAACATCTTGCCATAAGTGAAAACACTTCAAAAATTTACAATTAAATAAAAAGTTAGATGATATCTTATAAAAAGAAGTACTGAACACAACAAGGCCACAATAAATTAGTGTTTCCATAAAATGACATGCTGAAGGTTTTGTTCCCAAGTCTATACATTTTTTTACTGTCTGTTAATTCCTAAATATTGACAGCATAATTGAATAATTGAGGTACAGTAGTTTACATTTGTATATGTCTTGTAAAAAGATTATTATTTTTCTTCCAGTTTTTCTTCCTCCTCGCCAAAGAACAACAAAGGAAACATTCCTAAAATGCAGCCAATGGTCACTCCAATAGCTTTACCCTAAAGAAAGAGGGGAAAAAATTAAGTTTTTCACTGATCAGTTATTACTCATTTCCCATGTACCACCACAACCAGGGACACACAATCCTTGTCCTACTTTTCAGCTGGGAATCACATTTTTCCTTAGCATGCAGACTAGAAACACAGTCTATGAGAGAGAGACATATATGACAAGGCTAGAAACAGTGTTTGCTATGACAAAAGACAGTTCTGAAGAAGGAGGAGAGCAATGATCATGAAGAGCTGAACAAGTGGTAAGGGAGGAAACAGACATTCAAAGAATTAGCAGAATGGCCAGGAAGACAGAAAAGGAAAAAAAATAACCAAAACAACAAGCCACCAAACAACACCTACACATATTTTAGGTGCAATTATAAATGCATCTGCTTGTATCTGGCACTGCAAATCATCAAAGGAATGAGTGGCTCCTTGCAAACATGATGGCTTTCAAAGGCAAAAGGCAAAACCAACAAAAACTGGAAAACATTTCAGTTGACCTGAATTTATAAGTCAAGAGGAGAGGCAATAAAGACAAGCAGCCTCCAAACTACATCAATAGCAGTAGGTGAATAGTGTTGAAAAACTTGAGACAGCAGGTAAAAAAGACAAAATGCTACCATACACGCAAAAGTGCACAGAAGTCTTTTCACAGAAAAGGAATATAAACAGAGTGCAATGACAGGTTTTGCCACAGGCTCAGCTTTTACTTAGAAGACTCTTAGACTATGGGGCAGCCTCCTGACAGCATGCCAACTCTTCACTGCTCTGTGCTTTGATCTATCACTGCTAAAACCTGACTTTTTCTACCATAACTTTTCCTCAATAAGTGCTATTTCTTCTCCCTTAAATCTGCAAAAGTATTTTTCCCAATGAAGGCTCATTCTGACAAAGTGAAGTATCTGTTTCTTTACTCAGTTTCTGATAATCTGTTTCTTTAATCATTGCTCACTGCTGAAGTGGGACCACTTCAAATATTTAGATGTTAAGTAAGCAATCACCCTGAAAATGCATCTGCAAGGTGAGTGTCCTGTAACTGTAAACACAGGCAGTGCATACCACTCAAATGCTAAAAGTTTGGCCAGAGAAAAGCTGATTTCATATCCAAGCTAATTATAGAACATTAGAAATTAGTACAAATCAGCACAGGTATATGAATAACAAGCACTTGACAAAGAATGTATAGGAGTAAACTACTAAGTGGTCATAACTTCCAAGTAAATTATCTTATCACCACAGCCAGAGCTCAGCCTAGGTCTCTGCACAGTGTACACAAAGTCATTGCAGAGACTATCCATGTCACTTGTCACTTGGGCTTGCTGCGTACAAAAAAACCTCTCAAGCTCAAAAAATTCCCATCTCTTGATTCTCCCTGATATGGGCCTAAGACTAAACCCTCTGGGGAACATGCACAAAGTTGGTGGTCACCAAGGAATAAATGGAAAAAGTGACAAAAAGCATTTATCAGCTGGTTTAACACAAAAAGCCCCACCCCAGCAGTGCTGCCCACAGGATACTCACCAAGTGTGCACTGAGCCGGGTCTGCCACATGTCAGCTTGTTTGGGTGTCAGGTCAGGGATTGACAAACCCAGCCGGGAAGCCAAAGCTTCCACATAACCTGCAAGACTGAAGAACAAGAAAACAAGAACAAATTATTTTGAATCTCACAGTACCTTGTAAGTGAGGGATTTGAAATACTTGAACTTAAAGACAAGAGCTTTTCCTTCAGCATACCAATAAAGTGATTGAGAGAAAATTATGGCACAGAGTTCAGACTTCTAAAGGTCACATTTTGCAATGTAATTTAATTATGTCACTGATTGAAGACACAGTATTACTAAAAACCTTATGCAGTACAACACAACTGGCGTGAATGTTAATGCATTTTTACAGAGCTTTTTAAATAACCTTTACTGAAAGAAAGGTGACAGATTAGTTAGTGGCAAGCCTTGTAATTTGTAGAAAACAAAACAGAGGGAAAGTGGGAAAAACAGGCATAACAAACAGCTTTAGTTCCAGCAGTTATGCAGAAACTTCCTGTAAAAACTAAAATAAGCTGGATCTGTTTTTATCAGAAATAGGTATGTCTAGACCTGAAGACATTGCAGAGATAATGTTTTAGCTGAGGAGAAGGAAATCCCTTCAGATCTGGGGTAACAACCTGAGACGGTATATTAGGCAGAACTATATTACATTACAAAAAAATTATTTTTCCACTTTGCATCTCAATGAATGCACTTAATATTCTTAACACAAGTTCATACATACCCCAGTCCAGCTAAATCTGAAACCAGGTTTCCCAAAGCTGCAGCTGGAGGGAGGAAGAGGGAAGAGAAAAAGCTATTATTTTAGCTACAAACAAAACCAACCCTCCAACCCTACAAACAAACCCAGCTCCCACCCTGCAGTGACCTTCGCATACTCTCATTTTTTAGAGAATTAAAGACTAGACCTAAGCTCCTTATATTTTAGTTTTTATTCTGACCTTATTACAGTTTAATAACAGCAGCAGATTAGAATTAGTAAGAGGTGCAACTATTTTTCCCAATTTACATGGCGAAAACTTGACAAATACAAAAAAGACAGCACTAACACCTGGAAATCAACATAACTTTTGAGATCAGAGTTAAGAACAGCTGTGCACGATTGTCAGCTCCATGCAGCTAAGGCTGGACACCAAGAAAAGCCTTCCAGTGCCTGAAGAGGAGCACTGGAAATAGAAGGAGCTGTCACTCAGGTATGCAGCTTTGATAAACATGTCAATATATCCATGAACTGTGTCAATTCAAGAAGAAATACTGTACACAAGTGAACAAAGTTATACACAAAATACAGATTTCACAGCAGACCTTACTAAGATAAGCTTCCCTGTGACTGTCTCACATTGAACCAAGGCCTGCAAATTTCCAAACCTTTAACTTGCCCTGCTGAAACATTTTCAGTTCAGCTCTCCCTCCTCATGCTTTTCAGCAATGCTGCACCTGCAGCAGTGGATCCATGAGCACCCTGTGACACTGCAGAGGCACCAGAGCTGCTGAGCAGAGCTTATCAGTCCTGGCCCAGGGCAGGGGCAGGGTGGCTGCTTGGCCTCCTGTGGTATCTCACCAAGGCAGAGGAGCCACCAAGAAGTGCAGTAAAAAGACACCAACACTGATCTCCCCTTAGCACTGCAAGCCATCAGCAATGTACAAACACATATATCCACATACACTGGGCCCTGGGGAACTCAGAGCAGTTCCATCACAGAAATGCAAATACACTTTCCCAACTGACCCAAGATTTGAATTATTAGGCTGAAATCAACAACAAGCACTTCAAAAGCTATTTGAACTGAAATTCCATTTCTACAAATGGAACATGCCCTAGCTTCACCCAGAGGTTGTTTCTTTATTAGGAAATGCAGCTGCAAGACTGAGGAAGAGGCATTTCCAGCCCTGTGTGCTACTTTCAGCTTAAAATATAGGAATGGGCCATATTAGTCTAAATGTGCTGCAATTTTAATACTTGCCTGCCATAGTTGAAATTCCTAAGACAACTCCAATTGACAATTCTATCTGGGTTCCCTGAAAAATAAAGAGTTTTCTCATTATTTGAGGGATTTGGAGTTAAAATAAATTATATTGATACAACTGACAAAAGTATTGTTTATTGCTTGTCTACATTAAAAGTGAAAGGATAAATGGATATTTCTTGTATTAGATCACAGAGATCTTATCTTCCTGGCATATATTCCCCCTATAAGGGTCTACTTCTGAAAGTCTTTTAATATTTCATCTGTACTCTCTCAGGCAGCTGGGGGACAAACCTGCAACCCCTATCCCTGCATAGCATCTTCCCCACTGCAATTCTTAGCTGAATGCAGAGCTCTGAACAAAAACTTCTACAAATACTGAGCAAACAAATAAAACACAGTATCACAGCTCCTTATGTTCTCAGCTGAAGAAACAAAACCACATGGTCTACATTATGAAACACCAGAACATGGTCAAAAGATGAGAGACAATGTGCATGAACTAAAACAAGACATGTTCCAGTTGGATATAACAAATCATTTTCCATCCTGAGGACAGCTGAGCTTTGGAACAGGTTGCTCAGACAGGCTGCCCTTGGATTTCTCAAGTCCCTCAGGATAAAACCATGAACAACTTGGTCTCATCTTACAGCTGGCTCTGCTTTGAGCAGGAGGTTAGACAAGAGACCCTGATGGTCCTGAGAAGGGGGACTTTCTAGACTTCACAGGCCATTCTATTCTGTTCTCTTGAAAATTATGAATCTGACACACTTGTTCAAGGAATTAAACAGTGAACTTACCGCAGCAATCATAATTGCGTTATCCAAAAATCCAAACCCTACAAAAGGTAATGCATTGTGGAAGAACACTAAAAGAAATAAGTAACAAAGAAAAAATAAGTATTCATAAGAGAGTTCACTAGTGCACAGGAACAACTGAAATGTCTAATACTGGTTTAAGAGAAACAAAGGCAAAACACACAAAATTCCTTTCCTCCTGGTCACCTTTTTGTTGCTGGCAGGTGTAGTAAAACCCTTGGCTACACAGAAATGTTACTAAGGGCTTGTGAAGAACCAGCTAAAAAATCTACTTTGCAAGTACTTTTACAATTTCAGGTGGAAACTACTTATACCTATTAGTGCATAGGAGAAATACTCAAAACTACACTAACTCTGCTATTATTTACAGACCTTAAAGCAATGTTGCAGTATCACTGAAAATCACCAAACTGTCTCACCAAACTTCTTGAAATAAAGGCCCTTTTTCTGCAAGTCCCTCACTATTTCTGTGCAAGAGCTCCATCTTCTTCACACATTCCTAACATTTAGTATTTCAATTCTTGTCAAAACTCCTTCAGCCAAATCTGCAAATGCTCAGGTGGGTTTCACTAGGGTGTCATATACTGTTAATTATCTCACAATTTCAACTGTGAATTGTATCTCGACTTTGTATGTGCACTATCCTCAATGCAAGTTAGACTTGTAGCTGCTTTTTAATACATTGATTAAGAAACCAAACTCCACCTTTTGTTTCATGCATTTTCTTCTTCTAAAACAAATTAAAACCTTTCTGAAAATATTTCTGTTGCAGAAGCCTGGAACATGCTGGTCTGAGTAATTTCTCAGAATGAGCACGGTGCTACTGTATCATTCCTTTTTGTCTTGTTAATTTTGTCTCTCGGGTTTCAGCTTGTAAGCTTTTGATAGGGGTGGGATTGAATTTGCACAGCATTGCCTCCAGCTGAGTTTCAAGGTGCTCACTTCATAAGACTAAATACAGCATGAGAAGAGACTAAATGACAACAATACAACTGAAAGTTGAATTTTTTCATTTTTTAACATTTAAAATGCAGCAGAGTTTGGATTTGGTTGGAGTTTGGGTTTTTTTTTTCACTTCACGTTGGACTATAACTCCTACATTTTACAAACTTAGAGAGGCAAACCTAAGAAGAGGGACGAAAGAAGAGTGGATGAACCCCACAGTCATGTGAAAAGAAACTGGTATCCAGTACCTTTTGGGTTTCCTTTCTGCAGACAGTATGAATCCATGACCACACAAAAAAACCAAAGCCACATTCAAGATCTTTCATGCTTAGGTACTAGAACACGAATGGTCATCTGTAGCTAGTTTGTGAGTATACACCTATTTTCTAAACTGCACAGGTGAAAGACTACAGCACAAAACCTATGAAAAGTTTCAGTTATTTTTAAACTATCACAGGATAAATCCACCAAAACATAAATAACAAAACAAGCACACAGATATGCCCAATATTTTCAAAATGTGTGTACTGGAGCTAAACTGGGACCTCAAATTCTTGTTAAAATGCACAGAATTTTGGAATTCACGGAGTAAACAGAACTCCAGGAACAAAGGAGGGGGGAGACGGACAAATCAGAAAAAAAAAGAGTAGATAATTAGAAAAGGAAAATGTTTGCCTAAATAAATTTGCTCACTGCAGAGGACAAAACCACAAAAATACACTAATTTGGAAACTAAATCAGAATTTGAACCATGAATCATAAATGCACAATCTGTTTCCAATTTCTTTGCCATTTTATACCACTTCTCAGTCCTTTTAAAACACAAAACCTGCACAAGGCACTGCAGCACCAACACTGCTTGGCTTAGAACAGTGTGCTCTCATTTGGGCTTTGTGTCCTACTTTCACTCAGTGCTGCTCATTCTCCAGCCGAGGTGTTATGAAACAAAGGCAGCAGGGTGAGTGTTGGTGCTTGCTTTGGTTTTCTCTTACTCCATAAACAGGGATGAGGACAGACCAGCACTTGTGGAACAAAGATGAAGCCAATTCAAAGAGAGACTGCACAAATACTGAACCATATTCAACAAACATTCTTCTTTTACCATGTCTCAGTTGTCCTGGAGATGGTGGTGCAACCTCCAACTTCTCTAGAGAAGTCAAAATGAAATGAGAAAGTTAGCTGCTTCATCATAGATTCAGTTTATTATCAAGTCTTTACCAAATTTCTAGCAGGCAAAAAAGCAGTTATGTTATTTAACAGCTATCAAATGGGAAACAAAAATACTTCACACCTACATTTTTATTATTTTTACAAAAGATAACATAGCATTAAAAGCCAAAATGTTTTAGAATATTACAAGCTTACACCAGTATAAGTGATAACAGCACACTTCAGAAGCAGCCCAACAGCCATCTTCATTTGAAAATTACAAAACCACACCAAAATTAGAAAAATCAAATCTTCTACAGACAATTGTATGTTATTTTTAGAGGTCCTCTAAACATGCAGCAGACAACCTTCTTTTCCCCAGAGAGTCTGCAAAACAAATACTACCACTTATATTCTCACAAAAGGTATCTTTCACAGCAATGTAAGAATAAAACAAAAATGGAGACCACTGATTTTGATAAGCATATTAAGTTTGGTCATTTGGTGCATGTTTCAGGTACCCTGGACTCAAGTCAGTGAGAGTTTGCAAGGACCAGGACATCACTCCTGAACCTGACAGAGTACTTTCTCTACAGGAAACCAGCACAGTTGTGATCAGAGATGCTGTGCAGAATGCAGCAGCAAGTTACTCGTTTAACAGCAGCAAGGGAAAAAACCTAGCTACTCTTTTAGGTTTCTCTTGTGCATTTTTTAATGTAGATATTGAGTATAAGACCTCTTTTTTAAAACAGAAAGAAATCATTCCCCAAATATTTTCCAATATTATGAGATTATGACAAGTTGCTTCCATACTTCTGCTGAGATAACTTCCACAGACAAAGGTTAAAAATGGTACCAAGTGGAAACTACAGCTCTCAAGTATTCAAATTTTACTTGGGCAGACATGCACATGGAAAGACAATGCTGCAAACACAGAGTGTGATTGATTTGAGCCTATGTCTGAACACTGCAGACTGGAGTGGGTATTCTTGCATCCAAGTCACTCTTATATTCAAAGATATTTTATGGAAGAAATATTCACCTAAACTACCTTTGAGGAAAACACATTATATCATAATACCAGTATTTAGCCAACCAGGACACTGATTTCCAAAATAATTTCACTAATTGAAGTTCTTTAACACTCTCAAGCTCTAGCAGTTACTGAAGAGGTGCTTCCTCCCTCTGCCCAATATAAACACTACCTAAGCTCTACAAACACCAGATGCACTCACCAAGGAAATGGGACAAGTATAGCCCAAATACTACAGAAATAAAGATTATTTTGCTCTCCCCTAGAAAATGCCAGGGAATCAACAGATGCAAAGCTCAGGCTGGAAGAGGAAGATGGCAAACAGAGGGGGCCCCTGTGACAGTCAATCTTCTGAAGACTCAAGTATTGATGGCAAGGAAACATCAGACCAAAACTTCCAGCCTGTGTTCAGGGTGAATGGGACTGGGGATGGGACTCCCTTTCATAGGGTCTCCTCCTGTTCTCACAGGTTAAGCAGATCTTTTACAGAAGCACAGACAAATACCTGTCTATATACACCACTACTGCCCTTTGGGCAGCTTTCCTCAGAGACAATTTCCAAACACTGGGGAAAATCAGAGCCACCTTGAAACAGAGATTATTACCTGAGGCCACTGGCTTCAAAAGCGCCAGATGCCCTCAGGATGGCCAGGAAACTTAAGTTAACACATTCCTGATGAGGCTTCCCTAAACTCATTTGCTCCATCCTACTGAATGCCAAGGAGAGAATAAAAGCCCCACACTGAACACAAGCACAGGAGGTCACAGAGTGCTGCCCTCCATGGCTTTCTGCTCTGGTGGGAAGCTCCCACACCAACCACTGTGGTTCCTGGGCTTCCTGTGGCACTGCCACTGAAACCACTCCTGCTGCAGGGCCCATCAAATTTCTACATCTATGTCTCCATATAAAGGATTTTATGATAAGAAACTGTAACAAAGAAATTTCCAGGAAACACTTTACCTCTGAGAAAGGCATCTTTTCAGTTTTCCCTGATGACAGCCAGTTAGATTAGATAATTTCCATCTATTTTGGGTATCAATACAGAATACAAAAGACTATTCAGCTTGTCACAAAATACTACAAAGCTCTAGAACATCAGTTCTGTAGATTTAACTACAACTGAGTTTGATAGCACCTGTCAGTCTACAAAATTGCATTCTACTCAGTCTAGCTAGACAGCTATTAAAAAAAGCTAAAAAAACCCAGTGAATATTTGATTTCAGAAACTTACTACCAAAAGAAGGAAGAATTAAGGGTGTTTGGTAGAAGGACAAAGAAATAAAAATGTCTTACATCTAGGCATAATGGGAGTTCCAAGTTATAATAACTAAAAAGAACATCAGCTCCTCCTTCTGAGCATACATCAAGGGCTACCTTGGGATGTTTCTAAAAAAGGGAGGCTGGGGGACACTACTTTGAGGTTAGAGTAAAGACAAATTAGTGCAAGCTAGAGGGAAATACCAGGGGATAAAATATAAACAAAAATTACTTAATCATTGACATAATCTCTTTCAGTAGCGTGGGATTCCTGCTAAGTAGGCATTTTATCAAGCAGTCCTTCAACACTATCAGGGCAGAAGCTGCCAGAGAGGTCACTGGGGACAGCATGGTGGCACCATGCTCTGCAGACCAGACTGCTCCTGATCAGCCACAGGAAGCTCATGCCAGTAATGGCATCTTCCTACTGCACATGCAAGAGCTTTATTTTATAAAAGGGAGTCTTGTAAACTTGTGTGGAAGCGTGCCTAGCTTAGAGCTTCCCTCATCATCAAGATAAAAATTAATCTGTGAAAAAAATCTGTGATTACACATGTTAATGAGACAGGAGAAGTCTGCCAGATGAAGTTCAGTAACTGGGGCTGGTGAGCCCTGCTCATGGTCTGGCCAGGGCAGCTCCCTCAGCCTGAGCCAGGACAGAGCCTGAGCGAGCTCTCACTCCCCCCACCACAGAGCAGGGGGCTCAGGACCTTGCCACAGGGCGCCTGCAGGAGCAGGCTCATGGGAAAAGCTGTCCCCTCTGGAGCACCAAAACAAAGCTTTAAAGCACAAAGGCAACTTTCCTGAGAACTGAGGCTCTGCCTCTGGCAGGTACAGAGCACTGCCTGCTGCAGGAAAGGGCTGAGCCAGCTCAGCTCTACTTGCACAGGCCAATGATTGGTCTAAAGCTGGGACATGGAGAAGGAAAAACTGGCATGAAAGCCAAAAACCTTTCTACAGAATCATTTCCAATGCCACCTTTTTAAAGCATAACATACTTTAGAACTCTGCAAGATATGAAAGCACTGAGAGCCAAAAAAATTCTTTAAACAGATTTATTAAAACTCTAGATAGCAAAATGTATTTCAATACAGGGTACTTATTCACAGGAAGTTGTTCTGACTATCTGAGTTTTTAAGACTCAGCAAAAAACGAGAATAAAAATGTTCAGAGAGTACAGCAAAGGAAATGTGTCCTTTGTTTATTTTCTCAGAGGGAAAACGAAATCAAAATTGCAAAACTCTCTTTAAAGAGCTCAATTCAGCCAGAATCAAAAAACTGAAAGCTTAAATGTCTGGAGGGAAAAGAAAACAACTTTAAAATACTCCAGAATTGCATTTCACGATGGCCATTCACCAGCTCATCCTGCATCACAGCCCTCAGGAAGACACAGAATTCATCTTACTGCAGAGGGAACGAAATGAAATGGTGGAGTGAGGAATTGTTATTTTCTAACTGACATTCATTACCATAAATGAGGTTATAAACCAAGGTTCAAGTGCAATACATGTCATGAGCCCTGAATTAGCAAAGTCTGGGAAGCAGAAAAACATTTACTGCTTCTTAAATCTGTTCTTGATATTTTTAAAATGTATACAACCATCTATTTCCCTATTTTACAAAATAGTTAGAACCTGGGGGGGGGGTGGGGAGCATGGGGGTGAAGGAATGAAATATAAAACCATCAACATAAACAATATCATCATCCACAACTTGGTCCAAATCAGCACATTAAAGTCACTATGCCAACTGTAGACAAGTACTTGCAATTTAGTTTTAGAACTATTATTCTTAGCTGACAAACTAACCACAACTGACTAACAGGTAATGGGAGTGCACTTATTAAAAAAAAACCCAACCAAAACCCAGCAAGTTGTCATCCCCAGTTTCTGAATTATCAATTTTTAAGAACTGACATACAAGAGAACTTGCAAGCCTAAAGGCATGTATTATGCTTTATTCAAATTGCAGCTAACACCACCATAAAATTTTATAGCTGAATCTGTTACTGTCACCCAGGGGCAGGGAACACTAACACTGAATGCAGGTACTACTGCCAGAGCTACCCTAGGAAAATACTTCTGCTGACTATTGCCATAGCTGAGACAAAAATATGAGCAGTGTTTTATAGATTTTTAAATAGTGACTGAATTTCTTAAATTAATTATTAACCAATGAGTATCAAGAAGAAGAATACAATAAATATTAATAATCTAGATCTATTATAACATCATTTTAGGCTCCAAAGGCTAAATCTAGAAGTTACAGAGAGTTTTGTCTTGAATTCATCAATCTGTTTCCTCTAAAAATCTTGTCCAGATCATTTCAGCTAATCATTCAGATACACATCACTGAAACAACAAAAACATCACTTACACAGAACAAGAAATCAGAGCAATTATTGTGTCTACTAAAAAGAGGCACTCCTTTGCACATGAGTTCATGAGAGGATCTATGCAACCAAAATTCTGGATTGGAGCTTAAAAATGAGATGTGTTATTGCTTTATTCAGAGGTGGATCCTCAAAAGCAATTTCTGACTCTGATGTATGAGTTCATTCATGGAATAAGATCATAAAACACCTCCTTGTCATCCTTTTTTTCTTCCTCTGCTCTTCCTCAGTGTTTTCACCAAAACTGCAATCGAGCAAAATTGAAAAATCTTGTTTCATTGATCTTCAGCTGGGTTCCCTTAATATTCCAGATGGGGAAACAACAATTCCTGAGTTGACAGTAAAGAAAAATTCTGCATCATTTGTTATAACTCACAAGTGGTTTCCTGTTACTACAGCAATTAAGGCATGAAAGGAGGCTGACTTGTGCAGTGCTAAATATAAACCTGGCTGTCAGCCCCTTCAGTCACATGCCCAGCAGAGGGAAAGCTGGGAGAAGCACTGGTACAAATAGAGGAGCTGATAGAAAATTTCTCTACTACTCTGGAGAAGGTAACTATGTCCAAACAAATATTCTGCATAAATAAAATTGGATAGTGGTTTTTTAATACTCCCTGTAACATTGTAGAGAATTACACAGTGATCCCTGAAAAACCTTGAAGTAGCAGGAGATGATCACCTTTATTTGAAACCTTTGTTACATCTAGTGAACAAAGAGCTGAACAAGCTTTGCAGGAAGGCAGTGTGCTCCCTGGCCAATCAATTCCCTTCAGAACAAGCCCCAGAAGTTACTTCAGGCTCAGTTCATTCCTGTGATCCCCTGTAGTGAGTGTACAATACCCTTATCCTATTATCCCTTCCAAAAATGTGGCACAGCATTCATACCCTTTTAAAGATGCTTGACAAAACAGAGAGACCTAAGATGGAAACCCCAACTGGAAATGTAGGAGAAAGCATGAAATGCAAATGGTATCCAGAGGCTCAAATCACTGTCCTCACCATTTAGAGGGTTTTACCCTTGACCTAATCCCCATCTTCATCAGTGCCCTATAAATGTGAAGGTCAGCATTTCCACTCAAACAGGTTTATGCCAAAGTAGTATTTGCAGTGGTTTGCTTAAAAAAGGTCTCAAACCACAGCTGGAAGAAAGAGACTTAAAATGCTTGCCTTGGGATTCAAGGGGGTTAATCAGCTAAAGTGATGACAACACAGAAAGGACTTGCAGCTTGCAATAGAAATGCAGGATAAGGATAGAAATAGAGTTTGAGCTATGTCCTTCAGAGAGAAATAGAAAATGTCAGAAAAGCAGCTGAAGTGTTTGCATAGAAGTGCCAGCAATGTAGTAGAACTGATAGGACAGCAAACAGGACCAATAATGACATCTCTGTTCCAGAAGTAAATGGTTATATTATTATTTAAGGAAAGAAAATAAACATAAGAAGGTTCTTGAGAGCTGCCAAGAAACAAATTTTCTATAGCAATTCCCTGACTGGAAAGAACCATCTTCAGAGTTAAAATTCTCTGCCTCAAAAAACCAAATACTTGTCCAACCAAGAAGAGGCTGGCTCTGTCTTCCCTCCTCACCCTCTCCATTTCAATGCCTGAGGACTGCAAGGAGCTCTTGGGAGCCAGAGGACAGACATCTCCCAGTGGCACAGCATTTTGGATGAATGAATCTTTGCCTGGGATTATTAACAAACTCTCCACTAGATTTGGAAAAGGACTGGATAAGTCCTTCTAACTAACAGAGTGGAATTTATGGCGTACAAATTATTCATTTAGCTGTTTCAGTAAGTTGAGGTTTTGGCATTTCTCTGTCAGCAAGGTTTTTTCTTGAGCCCCCTCTTGGTCAAGGGAGGGATCTCTCCATCATTTCATGGGTCTGCAGTTGAGCAGAGCAGCAGCACAGCAACACTGCTGAACTGGAAACAAGACCATGGTACCTGTGCTTCATCAGAGAGCAATATATTCCCATAAAAGGACAAGCAAAGCAATTCTGTGGGACACCACAGAAGATCTGCTAACAAAAATTATCAGCACTCTGTGTACAATCAGAGATCTGATCTACTAGAGAACTTTCATCACCTCTAAATAGGGTTGTGTTAGGCAACACTGATATCTAACCATGAGAGCTCATGAAATATCTAGGGAGTTATATGTACAATATCCTTTATTCATTTATGTTCCCCCCAAGCCCTGCTTGAACAAGAAATCTGAAAAGCTGGCAAGAAACAAGCCTGTTTATTCCTGCGCCTCCTCTCCCTTATGCCCTTTCCCATCCTGTACAAAACTACACTCCTTTCCCCAGGAAAGAAAGCCAGTGGGAGAATGGTTTTAAGGACAGGGAGCAGCTTTGGCTTTCAAGGCCAGGTCTGGTACCTGCAGCCAGCAGCAGAACCCCTTAGCTCACTGACAACAGCCTGTGCAGAACGCAAGGGAACCAGGCACTGCCTCCTCCCTGCCCTGGCACAAACCTGAGAGAGGGCAGTGACACAAGGGGCTGTGCCTCAGCCACAGCTGGGCTCCCACAGCCCCTGGCACCAGCAGCACCTGCTCTCAGACAGCACAAACCCTTCCCACAGCCACCACCAGGCAGCTGCAGCAGCACCAGGCAGGGGTGGATGGGGCTGGCTCGTTAAATATGTTTGGTGGGATTAATCTTGTCCTTTAAGAAAACTGGACTACAATCTTTACAGAGAGCTGAAGACAAACTGCTATTAAATCACATATCACTAAGTACCAGCCCTCTTGTAAGCAGAAAGATCCATCCCCTGCCTGAGGACTACCTTGGAAGCAAGTACAACTGCAGAAATAAGCTTCTGTCTGAAATAACTTTAAATGCATGTAGAGTTTATTGCTTTTCATCTGTCTCAGACATAATAAAGCAACCCAAAATAAGAAAGACAGAGAGGACAGAGAAACTGAATGATTGTCCAACATTTTGTTACAGACTCATATTAAGTGTAATGACATTCCTCCTAATTTTTCATTTCATTGGGGCATTAAAGACAGAAGTACGAGCTGCCTTGAAATCCATCCGTAAGAATCTGTTCATTCCTGTCAGAAAAAGGAACACCATAAGAAACCAGTGACAATTTAAGTTCCAGCCATAAATTACACTCAAGCAATTTGTGTCTCTCTATATAAATGCCTAATGAATACAGAATGCAGTAGCAATGTATTCTTAACTCTTTACCTGCTGCTAGAGGAAGTGCAGCAGATTCATCCCTTTGATACCCCCTCCCTTCCCCATGTAACTGAGCAGAGCCTCATTTGTGAAACTACTCTGACACCCCCATCTGACTCCTTGCAAAGTCAAATTCAAACTGCAATGACAGCTTCCTCTGGCAAACAGCTGAAGGAATGATTATAATATAAAAACAGATAAAATCACTCCACAGGAACTTCACCTTAAAATATTTTCTTTCAGCTTTTATGCGATAAGAGTATGAAATATCTACTCAGTTTTTATGCAGCCGCATTATGTAATAATTTATTCTGCATGTGAATTTTAAGTTCTAATAAAAAACTCACCTTGCTCACAAAAATTGTCTGAAATATTAAGATTGCTGGTTTTGTAAATAAAGTCATACAGAAGGAAGAAGTAGAAGACAAAGGCTACTGTGCTCTACTCTTCCTAAAAGTGAACAGTTTTGAGTTCTAAGCTCACTTTTTATTCTTTCAACCTATTGTCTTTATTCTGCAAAGCAAAAAAGGAACATCCTTTTCCTGGTCAGTGTTTCTCCAGCCTCTGGCAAGCATGAGGCCTCTCTCAGGAGGATTCAATCACAGGTGCATCCCTGCAGCTTCCAGCTGCAGAGCCAACGCAAGCGTCAGCTCCCATCACACCCCTGCAAGTGCCAGCTGTGCACACACTCCCTCTAAAGCTGCTTCAGGACCTCTGCTCTATGGAGAGCTGCACATCTGGTACATCTATTTAATCCCAATGCTTCTTAGCTTTCCCAGAAAGTACCCAGTGTCAGTTTATAAAACATACGGTTCTGCTACCTAGGACAGTTTTTGTTTTTTAACTTTACACATTTCCCCTTTTCTAATGACGGGGTTGTTTTTGTTTAACCTGTTCTTCTGTCACAGCTTCACTGTAAGCAGGCAGCAGAATCCTGTGGGTGCTGAAATTACACCCTTCACCTCCAGTTCTGCTAATCAGCTTGAGAATTAGTGAAGTGCAAGCACAAATCCTCGGCTCAGAGTTTGCTGCATAGCAAGCCTGTTTTGTTTTCCACAGGAGAGGAAATATGGAATCTAATGTATTTAACACTTCTCCCCATGGCAATGGAAAGTATGCTGTGGCACTGCCCACATCAGTGACATACTGCAATGCCACTATTTACTGGAGATCTTAAGGAAATATGCACCCCTGTAGTTTTCCATGGTGTGCAATGGAGACTGATCACAGTGTGCCTCCAGCACCCTTCCCTGCCTCATTCTCTTCTCCCTCTGCTTCTCCAAAATCTGTGCAGTGTTTACACAGCCCCTTTTCCAGCAGCAAAGAAGGGGATGGATTCAGGCTGAGGTTGCTTTTTGCAGTGCTGAAGCAAAGTACTGTGTGATGTGCTGAGCAGCCACTCAGACCATGATGAATAATCCTGAATAGAGAGCCAGAGGAAGGAAGAGGAGAGACAGCTCCTTCCTAGGCACAAGACAAATGTTGAGATAAAAACTATAATTGCAAGTAGTTGCCAAAACAGCAAAGGTAACCTGGGAGATGAAACCAGTATTGCTCACTAGTACAACTCAGCGTGCACTGTTAGGGACACAGAGATCCCAGAAGAGAATCCTGCCTGAGGCACAGGAACCCTCCTGGCCCTTCCCATGGGAAAACACAAAGGCAAAACCTGAGGTCAAATACAACACTGCACCCTAAAGTGATCTGAAGTCATATTGTTACTGCAAGGGGTGATTTGATACTTTTCCTCCTGTCTCTAAACTCCCTCCTGATCATGTATTTGGGATTTCTTTATTCTGGCACTTGTTCTTAGCCAGGTACACAGCCAGGCCCAGAGAATGACTGCAGTGCTAGGATGGGAAGCAGAATTGAGACTTTCATACCCAGAGGTTTTTGGGATAGAGAAAGAACAGAACACTCTTTACAACACCACAGGTGAAGCCAGCAGTAAATCCACACCCAGATGGCCAAGTCACATCTGCTGCACATCAATCACCTCATCCAGGCCTGCCCTTACCCACTGTGGGAAACCCAGGAGAATGCTTTTCCTCTATGGCTGGGAAAAAGTAATTAAAGTGAGCCCTTTTTTTTAACTGAGCTTTAACACAGGGTCAGATATAAATCACAGTAAAACTCAGCCATAGTAATGTGCAACTGCAAAAACTGAGGTAAGCATGGAAAAGAGGTAGACACAATAGGTTCATAGCCTCCAACCCTGACATGTAATCCAACAGTGAAAACTTTATAAATCCAAAGACTTTTTTTATGTTTTGGTAAACCAGATCAAATACACAAGTAAAAAACTTGTAAGAGGTCACATATCATTCCCAATAAGAACAGTCTTTTTCAGCCTGGGCCATCTGAGATTTATCAGAACTCAACTGCACATTGGTACATTTCTTCTGTTCAGGTAAAGGGACACTGAATCAGAGGAAGTCTGTTGAATATTTGCAAGAGGAAAAGGTCACCAGGCTGATTATTTATAACAGCACTGTCACTTTTGCAGCTACCTATTTACTTGATTTACTTTACTCCATAAAATAATATAAATAAATAATGAATTTGCAGAAGGAGTGGTGGATTTCAAGCTGTTCTCCTATCTCTTCTTTACGGTAAAAACCTTAGTTAGACAAGAGGGCTGGAAACCTAGCTGGAAATTGTTAAATCTCACTCATGAGTGAAACAGTTAATTTTATATTTGTAACATCAAAGTTTTACTTGAACTTTGTGAAAATCAGCCTGTTGCCAGAACTGAAGCAAAGAAACAACTGGATCAAGAGGTTATCTGTAATCTGAAAATACAAGCTGATGGTATTTAAAAGGGCAGTTGGCTAAAGAAATTGGTTTGTTCCATGCACATTTTTCTCCAGTCTTCCAGAAAATTAAATAAAGCAGAAAAAACACAGTTTCTACCAATTCAGATTGTTATGAATGATGAGATAATATCCTCATGGAGACTGGTGATTCACATCCTTAGTGTAAGATAAGTTACAGCAAACCAGCCAGCACTGAGGGATAGATCACTGCACAAAGTCAAATGCTATCAAGTGCAAATAATTTAAAAAGTTACTGTAACAGCACAATAACCAGAAGCTGATAATGCCTAGAAGAAAAATGTAGCAGGTCAAAGTGCAGCAATTGTTGGCTCCCAGTAAGCATTTGGACCTGAGCTATGTGGCAGCACCAGTTTACATACAACACAACCCAAGGCACAGATCTCTGTCCATGGCATGGACAGAATCACACACCTGGGACTGTCTCCTAACCCTCCCCCAACATTCCCCCAACGTTTTGGGAAGCCCAGACAACAGGTCCCAGATATCTCCAAGAAGTGAGCTCTGGGAACCTAAGGCCAGGCCACTCTGCACACTGTATCTGGCTCCTCTCAGTTGAAGTTGGTCTCACTGTAGAAACTTTTTTTCCATTTTTCCTGAAATTAGAAAGATTTTTCAAACCTGTGTCCTTCCCCCAGGTCATGCAGGATCCTTTCACCAGGATCACTGCCAAACAGTAAGGCATGTTTTAATTCTGGAAATGCCTAAAAGCCATGAAGTATTTTAACAGCATTAAGGAAAGGTTTTATCCCTACACACAAGCAGTAGCCACCTTCTTATTATGGCTCCTTTAAGCCAATAGGAGACAATACAGAATATAATCAATCTCAAAATACAGGGTCTTAAATACGTTTCTATTTCCCCTTTCTATTATCTACAGAAAATAATGTGATTTTAAAAAATTACTTGTTAATATTTGCCAAAAGTATCTCAGTCTAAATAAAATTTAATAAAAACTCAAAAGATACCTAAAAATGAATGAATATTATGAGCCCATCACATACAAAATGAAACTGGCAACTGATGCAGGAGAAAAGTATAACAAGTAGCAAGAATCACTACATATTATGGCTGCTAGGGAAAGTATTTTATTAACAATTAGCATATAAATATCTAAGAATCCTAAGTAAATGAACACTGGAAAAAACCAGCTATGGTTTTATATTCCATAGTTTTTAATGAAACATGCACTCTGCTGGGTTGAACAAAGTATTTTGTGGCCTTTGCCTGAAAATACTCCCCATGTTTCAGAGGAAGCATGTTTCAGGCATGAGTTAGTCATGTCCCAAAAATTCCATGTTCATTCACTGTTAAAGGAAGTTCTCACACACAGCAACAAAGGAGAAACAAAAAGGCATGCTTTCAGAATATTTGAAATATCACTATGCTAATTTAAGGATAAAGTAGAAGGGAGGCACAAGGCAGCTCACATATTCATGTCTAACTTTCCCCAAAATGAGCCATTTTCATAAAAAAATCTCAACAACAGCACAGGGACCCAAGACGGTTTCTTTAAGTACTCTGCTTGCCTGTTATATTTATTTTTCCATTTACTGGTTGTTTTTAGAAAGGATTTTTTTCTGGAGATAACAGATGCCTCTGTAGTTTCATATTTGGATTGATTAAATAATAAATGAGGCTGACTTAAGCTAAGAGTTTTCAGCTGAATGAGTCAGCTTTAAATAATTTCTTTCTTAGAGAAACTGGCAGACTTCCTTTTCTCTTAATTGAGGTTACACACTGGAACCTCTGTGTTCACAGAATAAACATGATCTCTTTCATTCGTGCCTGTTGCAGGGAGATCTAAATGTTTTCAATCTATCACTCTCAAGGGTTTAAGTTGCACTCTAAGTGAAAGCTGCATTTCAAGTGATCTTTCGTAAAAAGTCCTGAATCAAAAGCAGCTTTTGTACTGGACAAGAGAGTTATTGGGAGACAGATTTTCCTTTTAGCTCTAAAATGTACTGTTTTACAAAAGACACAGCTGAAGAACAATGCCTTAAGAATCAGATATTTTTTTCTGATTTGTGAGATAAAGGATATTTGTGCATGACACCTATTTTGTATTCATCCCATGCTTAAACACATGCAAAAGACAAAACAAATTTTACTTGGAGCAATGTTTTATTTTAATTGAAGCAATCTTATTTTACCTCTGGCAGCAAAGGGCAAAGGCAGCTAACTAAATAATTTTTTTTAATCATAGTATCATTCCTGCATTATATTTGGACCTTGCAATTTAACACACATCACTTTCCAAGAAAATAGCATAAGGTAGTTGATACTGAGCTGCTTCAAAAAACTAAAGTTGTTTCACCTGATCAAGTATTAACTAGAAACTCTTGTATAGTGCAGCAGTTTCCAAAATACCTGTGCTTAAAACACCTTGGTCAAGTTAAGTGTAAGTATCCGAAGATGTGGATTGCTGAAATTCTTGAGACTGAAGGCTTTATATGAACATGAACAAAAACTGTGTACTTCTATTTCTTGCAGCAATACATGCCAAATGCATCAAAACAGGCATGCAGGAAGTCTGTCAAACCATCAGCCTGCTGGCCTTATGCAATGCATATGTCAGCAAACACACTCTTCCATTTGGGCTTTTTCTACTGTACCAAATTCACTGGTCGTCTCTGGTGACTCTACCTCCTCTGCTGGCTTCTCCAGTGGTACCAGTGGCTTAGGATACCTTAAGCCTACAATGAGTTTTCAAAAGCAAAACAGCAATCAGTCATTATTTAAAATCTTCCAATTAATACTGGAGCATCCACCAGCAAGAAAAGATCCTTTATAAATATTAAGACTGGATTTCTGTGGGTTTTACATCAATTCCACTTGATTGTTTGCAAGGTTTTCTCTGCAAAAAAATAAGACAAAGTTTCTGCATTTAAGCAGACTAGAACCTGCTTTAAGTTATGTGAGCAAGTAAAATTTCAGAACATAGAAGCAAACCAAACCACAACAGAAAAATCATGAACTTCAAAAACATTACCTTGCTGCAGGTAACTACCTGAAAGGTAGACAGTTACAGCTGACATTTTCAGAGAGCAGTTTCAGAATAATTTTACCATGAGTGACTATGCACCAATTTTCTTGTTTATGACATTAAGCCTCAGCCCCTAAATTACATAACAGTCTGGGTTTGAAGGGATTTAATGATCATCTAGTTCCAACCCCATGGGACATCTTCCACTAGACTCGGTTGCTTCCAGCCACATCCAACCAGCACTTGTAGGAAAGGGGCACTCAAAGCTCCTCTGGACAACTTATGCCAGTGTCTCACCACCCCCACAGTAAAGAACTTTTTCCTAACAGCCAATTTAAACCTACCCTGCTCCACTTCAAAGCTATTCCTTCCTGTCCTATCACTAGATGTCTTTGTGACAAGTCCTCTCCAGGACCCTCGCAAGCCCCACTCATGTGCTGGAATGTGCTACAAGGTATCCCCAGAGCCTCCTCCAGGCTGAACAGCCAAAACTTACTCAGCCCAGAGAAGCAGAGGGGCAGACACAGATCTCCTGTCTGTGGCAGACTCAAGGAAAAGGCCTGAAGTTGTGTCAGGGAAGGTTGAAGTTGGATATCAGGAAAAGGTTCCACACCCAGAGGGTGTTTGGGCACAGGCTGCCCAGGGAAGTGGTCACAGCACCAATCCTCACAGAGCTCAAGAAGTGTTTGGACAATTCTCTCAGGCACAGGGTGTGATTCTTGGGGCTGTCCTGTGCACGGCCAGGACCTGGACTCGATGAATCTTGTGGGTCCCTTTAAACTCAGGATATTCTAAGATTCTGTGATGCACGAGGTTCAGATATTAATGAAAATGACCAGCAGAGCCTGAGTAGGACTTTTCCTTCTGCACTCTGCCTTCATGAGAGAGCTTCAAGACCTAGGACAGGACATGGGGGGTATATTAAAAAAAAAAGTTTCAAATGCAAAATGTAGCACATCCTTCCATCTGAAACACAATATTTCTTTCACCAGCTAGTATTTCTGACACGGCAGTGAGATTGGTAACAGTCCTGGTGTAGGTTGCAATGGTCTGAGAGCATATAAAGGGACTCAGGCAGGCCAGCAAGAGTTTGTCATTTTACCAGCTTGACAGAGCACTTCAAACTTGTGAATCAGACACTTGCCAGCAGTCTGCCACAAGACCTTTTCCTAGAATAGCAATCAAAACTAGAGTTAAAAAATGTATTGACCTAGGTCACAGCAAGGGAGAGAGAAGTAGATGACACTGCTCCACCCACAGCATGGCACTGACCTGCATGTGCTGGGTGTGTGAGGGACACAGGAAGAGAGAACTGTCCCCACCAGGTGCCACGGTACCTGGCACAACAGCATCAACAGTTCCTGCTCTCCCAGCTCAGGGGCTGAGGGCAGTGCTCACCACAAACCTCACATATGCACTGTGAAATCACTCTTCAAACAAAACAAGTACTTCCAGAAGGATGGAATTCTGCTTTGTCGTGTTAGCACAGATTCAGTTCTAACAAAAAGAGGCACTAAAATCCAAGCAGCCCTAAAGCACCATGGCAGATGAACCAGTGTGTTCAGATCAGCAAGAAGCATCTGATTCATGCAACAGAGGGAATCTTTTTCACAGGAGACTTGTTTAGAGTGTCTAAAAACCTCAGTGAAATCCACTTGTCTTTGATGACTTTGCATCTTTTGAATTAACTTTTCTTTGAAAAGCTGTGGAAGTAGAAGCACATGGGCTCTAACACTCCCTAAGCTATTCTAGTAAACTGGGGAGCTCATAAATTTAACACCAGAACATAAGCCAGTGAGGTTTCTTCTGACATCACATGAGATTTCACCCAACAATAGCTAAAACCTTGTGAATTTTTTGAGATTCTGCACCAGCTGTCAGCCCAGCTGAATGCAAAGAGGTGGAGCCCTTTACCTGCACACTACAGTTTTGGTGGTTTTTTAATTTTTTTTTTAATTTTTAACAAAAACAAGGTGCAGTAACTTGAATTATGAACCGTTTTCTATCAGAATGCACCATTTTGGTCAGATTATTTATGTATCTCAGATTATTATGAATGGTATGACATCCCATGCCTTCAAAGAGAATCTAGCTCGAAACTGCATTCTCCAAAACCTGCAAATTAAATTAAAAAACCAGTTCTCAAAACTCATTGCTGTGGTGTTTTTGCATGTTTTCCAGGTAACACAACCTCACCAAGCAGAGGAAGAAGAAATTGCACTTGAAAAGATCTTTCATTTAGTGATCATTTCACAAAAGTCTTCCACTTAAAATATAAAATGCAACTAGGTGCTTTCAAGGAATTGTGTTCAATATACAATGTACATACATTATACACTAAAAACACCTCTTTTATGTATTATATATAGACACACGTATGTATTTTATGTGTATGTACACAAAGGTAGGAAAACAGGAATTGTTTCCCCATTTTTGCAACAAAAGACGGGAAAATAAAGGATTGTCTCACTCTCAAGACCCGAGATTTCCTAGATAATCACTGTGTTAGTAATATTAATGAAAAGTAGTTAGATCTGGGCTCAAGAATATTGCAAAGCAACACATAAAAGACCAACAATACCCTAGGAAGCAAAAAAGACAGCAAAAATGCAAAATTTAGTATTTCTTAAAGTCAAGCCCTTTAGTATTTTCCCAGCTCATTATCAGGCTTGCTGCACTGATTACAAGTGCATCTTCCATGAATAATCTCATATCATACACTGGAAACCAAAGGTAGAAACCCTAAATATCAGCTCCTTAAGAAAGAAGTTCCATCTTCTTCCTAATACCACTTTTGTCAATGGAATATTGCTATAGAAGATCAGAAGCATTAAATCGTTCTCCATATTTTCTGGAAGATTTTACACTTTCATCTCCATCATTCAAGAAAGAAACAAGAGAAATCTGATTATCTGAAGCCAACAAAACTAAGCCTTGTTTATGGGGCACTACTTCTGGTTACAGAAAGCAGGACTATCACATTTGAAATCAACCAGCCTACTTGCTACTTCAGTGCTCCTGTAACCATGAAAATAGAAATATACAAATTACTTGTATTCAATTCCACATGTATTATCTCTTATTTGGTGTGGCTGGGTGTGGCTGACATGCTTACAAGAAACATAAGCTAAAATTTAAAATCTTTGTTTCAAAGGTCTTCCCAGGGAAAAGGGACACTTTATTCACGTTTCCAAGGTTCAAAAGGGAAAAAAAAAAACAAAAACCAAAAAACCAACTCAAAAACTTAAAGACTTCAATGCCGAAGGAAAACTAAATCCAGATGAGAAAGGATTTGCAGCTGTCTTCAGAAAGAACAGCTCAGTGATGTTTTGACAAAATAGTCTAAATCGGGAGAGTTTTCAAAATATTTTCTGAGAACTGTTCTATCAAGATTCAATTTCACAGTCTTCCCCCCAGCTTCTACTATGCAAAACACATCTATGAATTCAAACTCAGGCTTTCAGCCCTCAGCCATCACATTCTCACAGACAGAGCTCTGTCTTCTGAAGCACTACAACAAACAGCAGAATTTCAGTCAGTGTTTATTGATAAGCTAGGCTGCTCAGCAGACCTCTAGTGCCCAGTATCTGGAAGCTCCATAACCCTGCAGGTAATACAGGTGACAAGGTGATGGCAGGCAGGAACATACTCACAAACTTCTCCCCACCTACAGTTTTCATGACTACAGCATAAACAGATGTTTAAGGTTTCAGAAACACTCCAGAGACTCAGCTAACTTACAGGTACCAGCTACAGCTCACCTACCTGAGGGCCGTCCTTGGGCGTAGCAGCCGCAGCAAAGGATGGGTTTCCCCGCAGCCTCTGCCATTAGCGGAGGCCACAGATAGTGTGTCCTGTCATATTTCCTGCTAGGGCAATTAGCTGCTGGAACTGCTTCCTTCTGCTGGTAGGCCTGGGAATGGGCTGAGGAACTTGCCCCATTTGGTTCTTGATGTGCCCAGGTCTGCCCATACTGCTGACAGCCTCCCCTAGCTGATATGGGGTCTGTTAGGGCACAGAAGAGGTAGTGAAGGAAGAAGGTCAAAACTTAACCCAATAAGGACTGTGGTAAGAAGGGTATGGACTAACACCTCCCTTTCCATAAAGAATTATGAAAAGATCACAGGCACAAAACAAGCTTAAGCAGAGTAGCAAAACTACACAGGCACTTCATGATCAAGGAGAGACTGATTTTTCAGACTCAACCAGAACACGGGAATTTATGCAAGCAGTAAAGAAGAGAATTTGAAGGCTGCATTTGGATCACTTTCATTGAAAATCAACACAAAAGTATAACCAGGGACCTCAGCTAAAGAATCAGCTGCTGGGAGCTACAGCATGCTGGCAACGAATGAGATAATTGATAACGTTGCTATAACAGTTTTGTCTTGACTGAAGTCATGATTTGTAAAGATCAAAAGTGACACAAGTCAATCGGAGAAAGTACCTGGAAAGCAAGGCACAAATAGCTCTCTCCTCATCTGCTACTCACAACCTGTGTACCTATTCAGGTCATTGCTTCACAGTCACCATTTCAACAGCAGGAAACAGCAACCATACAAAATATTTCTAAGCATAATGAAGCATTTTAAACACAGAATACAAACACCTAGCTCAGAAAAGTCTCTAACTGTCTTTCAAGTGTAGCCCTTCTATCCACCTTGTCTTCTTCTGGCACTCCACAGCACTGACAGTGATGATACACACCCAACACCTTTCTGCCCTTCTTCACACAAAATCTGAATTCTTTCATCTCCTCTACAGAAAACAGCTATAGGCAATAAATTCAAGATAGGGGTTTTCTCCAATTTCTATTTAACAGACTTACTAGATGCCCTCTTCAGTTATGATTTTTTTTTTTCATAACACATGAAGAAACATAATTGCTTATAGGTAAAAGCTGACAGCTGTTATCATGCTGCAGTTTGGCAAAAATATCCCATGAATAGAGCTGGCTAAAGGAAAAGGTTATATACAAAAAATGTCTTATCCAGCTACATGGGCAGATCAAGAATCTGACTCCAAGGATGAGGTCCGATGGCACTACAACACTTAATGCAGCTCTTACTTATGAGACTACTAAGCCCACAGATGAGATTTTGCTGAAACAGTCTCTCCAGCAAGATTACTGATTACAGTTTCAGGCACAAGTGAACTGCAATTTCCACTAGTGGAATAAACTTAAAACCAACTAATAAACTCCCATGCAGTAAAATGTCTAAATGCAAACTGATGCTATTGTTACTTCGCTTCTACATCCTGATTCATGAGAAAGTCCCAGCATTTTACAGAATAGACTTTCACATTATAACTAACAGCATCTGAGCAGCAAGATATTAAATACGACCATCTGTTGATTTACATCTGTATAAAAGTTGAGACACTATACTGAAATTTTAAATCTCATTTTGATATCCACCATATGATCCTCCAGATACACAGTTCCGTTCTATTTAACCTGAGCAATAACTGATGAGACAGAAACTCACACAAAAACCTCATGGCAAGAACCCTTCAGACGCTTAGAAGGATTTATATGGGAAGAGTATTAGTTGTTAGTATTCAAAAGTTAGTGTCAACTTACAGTTCAAAGCATTCTACCCTCTGCGTTGTAAAACAAATAAAACTGATTCAATGTCTGCAAAACAGAAGCGCTGCTGCTCCCAAAATAAGGCGTTTAAGCGAACTACTCCCACTCTGACTAGAAGCACTAGTGTTTATATGCAAGTGTGCTACAAACAAAACCGAAGAGATACCTGAAAGGGTTCTGTCTTTTCACAAAAGCAACGCTTTTACAGCTGACTCTCAGACCTGCTCCCTGCCCACCCAAATTTTCTTCCAGACATCTACAGAGGAACCACAAGACACAGAAATGCCCTTTCCAAGGGCACGCTACTATCAAAGTCACAAAGAGGCCTAGATCAAATGTACACTGATCTCTTAAGTACCCGCTATCATCTTCGCTGCAATAGGGATTGTAAATTACAGCTGAGGATCAGAACTAGAAGTAAGGAGGCTGTAATTAAGAGGATTTGGTTTTGTCAGGTTTTGATTTGTTTAAGGAACAGTGTCAAGTTGGCAAGAACAGTTGGATCAGATGAGAAAAATCACTGTGAACTACTTTAATTGGCGTTGCATAGCCCTGTATTCAGAGATACATCTGTAAACCTTCCCGGCACATACACACACACCTTCCCGAATGAGAGCCGACACTTGCAAGAAGCAGCGCCGGCAGCTCTCCGGGCAGGGAAGTGTAACTCATGAATGAGCGCCCAGAGCAGCAGCAGCCCGGCGTCTCTTACGAGGTCTGAAATCAATTTACTGCTGCCCTGGTGTCAGGGGGATTTTATGAGACACACTTTGCTACTCCCATTCCGAAAAATGGCCACCCGTGGCTCTCTGAAACACCGGTTGAGATGACAGATCCACCGAGGATTTGGCACATTGGGCCGATTTAAGTTCTAAAGGTGCTGCATCTAAGGATGCTTCTGGAAACTAAATTTCGGGTCGTGTACCTCATTTATACCCAATTACGCGAACACACAGGGGCGAGCGCTTCTCGATGCCTCCTTCTGCTGGAGTTTCCCACTCGCCCGAAAGAGTCGCTTGGGCGAGGGCAGGAGCGCCCCCAAACTTCGGAGGCTCAGCCCCCCTCCGGCCCGGCCCTCCCACCCCAGCCGGGCTCGGGTGGGTCGCGGCTCACCTTGGGCGATGGCGATGGACTCGAAGCGGTGGAGCTCCCGCAGCAGGCAGCTCCGCTCGGTGGAGTGCAGGCTGTAGATGAAGTCGCGGGCCCCCTGCGCTGTGTTCAGCGCCTCCATCGGCTCCTTCTTGGGGTGGGTGCCGAGCGCCCGCGACCCCCGCGGGAGGAGCAGCCCCTCGGCGCCGCCCCGCAGGCAGCTCAGGCGGCGGCGGCAGCAGCACCGCGGGCCCCGCAGCGAGCCCAGGCAGGACGAGGGGACGGCGGCGGGGCCCCCCGGCCGCCCCAGCAGCAGCGCCGCCCGGCCGAGCCACGCCGACATGGAGCCGGGGAAGGGCGCGGCGCTCGGGCCGCCAGAACCGCCCGCGGCCGAGTCGCCCGGGCCGCGCTCCCGCGGCTGCTCCGCCGGTGGGGCCGGGCGGTCCGCGCCAGGCACCGCCCCGCCGAGCTCCCGCCAGCAGCGGCGGCAGCGCCGCCCCGCCCCGGACCGGCCCCAGCCCCAGCCCCAGCCCCGCTCCCTCCGCTCGGGGAGCCTCGGTCGCAGGGCGGGGCGGACGGGCCCGAGGGGCGGCCCCGCGCAGGCGCCCGCCTGGCCGCGCTAAGGGGAGCGGGGCGGCGGCGGCCGGGGAGCTCCGAGCCCCGAGCCCCGAGCCCCGGCCGGGGCAGCTCCTTCCTTCCAAAGGCTTCCCTCGCACTCACTGCTGGGTGCCCGGAGCCCACAGGGATTCTCGCACCGCCAGGCTCCAGCAGCTCAGCAGGGCAACACTAATGAGGTTTCGCTTGCCTCTCCCGTTTTCCAGGCCCTTGCCGTAGAGTGCTGTGGTGTTGCATCATCCAGTTTTAGGTTAAGTCCACTTTGCTTGCATATAGCGGTTGTATTCTTTTAAATTAATTGGCAGGTATTCTACCTGACACACCCGGAACAGTTATTAAAAAAAAAAAAAAAAAAGCAACAAACCCAAACCAAACACATTAAAGACAGAATTTATATCTTGAGGGAGCAGAGGTTGCTTTGAAATCAGGTTTGGTTTTAAACCTCTCTTAGTTTCGCTGCCACAGATACCATCCATGTGGGTTAATCCACAATTGTTCACTGTTTTGTCAAAACACTCTATTCAAATGGTGTTAGATATTGTAATTAAACTGCAAAGAACCTATACAACCACAAGGGACTCACATATTTTATGCCTCATTCATGTAATACGAAGGTGACTTCAGGAGGCACTCAGCATTTACTGCTGTATCTCCAGCTCTTTAACACCAAAGGTAGCAGACCTATTGGTGTCCACCCAGGTGGTTTCTTCAACCAGGGGGATCTGCTGCCTTCTTGGAGGAAGGCAAAAAGAAAGTTTTAACTTTGTATGAAAAAGCAGCATTTTCTTTCCATTTCCATGGCTGCAGAGTTAACAAATGGTATAAAGACAAAGATCTCATGGTAAACAGAGGTGCCTTACTTAGACCATGCATTCAAAACTATGAGTGTTTACATATACTACATGTACAGTACGGAGGGAGCAGAAGTTGAGTGCAGAAATGTAGAAAATAAGTTGTAAAGGCCTGGAATATAATATTTTAATTCTCACTCTGTTAGTGAAATAGCAGAGATAAATGAGTATAAGCTACTATTTTCATTTAAGTGCATTTTCCCCATGTATCTAATAAAGCCTGCCTCTGAGAGGAGAGATTTTATTCAATTCTGTCTCTCTGTATACTCCTGACCCAGAGCCACTAAGCCTTTGATGGTGTTCAGAGCTGTGCTTATCTTCCCAATTGTTTCATTGAAAAAGTGTTATCTTCTGCTACTCTTTGGGAGAAATATGGAAATCAGTAATAGTTTTCAGTCCCAGAGAACTGTAACAGCAATATTCATAATTCTGTTAAAAAATGCTGTTAAAATTTTGGTACCAGATCGCTTTGACAGTAAAAATGCGTGCTTCCACATGGAAAGGCTGGACATGCAATGGAGCTACAAATACCTGAAAAAAATATCACATGAAAATGAGGAAAAACCAATCTTTCCAGAGGCCAAGCCTTTGCTACTTCAATTTGTTGTATTTCTGATCGTGTTATATATTATATATGATTTTATATTCACTCAGCTGGATTGCACCACACTACAGACAAAGCAAATCAGGAGCACTGGCCTCTGGCAGGAAAAGAGACTTTATCTCTTTCCCACCACTGCAGCCCTTGTCACACTGCTTAGTATTACAAAAAGGGTTTGCATCTGGATTATTCTTCAAGTGTTTTGACAAGACTCAAAACACTGCAGGTCTTTTCAGACACTGAACAGGAAATTTCTAGCATAGCCCTTAGGTATTTGCTGTAAAGGAATATTCGCTCTATAGAGAGGTGCAAGGACATTATTTAAGTAGACAATATACAGTACTGTTATGAAAATAAAAGTACTTGTGTGTCAGGACTGACATCAGGGTTTAGCAGACAGTAAATTCTTCTGTTGCCATCAGCTGTGGCTTATACCTTTCCAAGCCTTTAAACTGCATTGAACAAATTAGAAAAAAATGGCATTGGAGGCACTATTCTGCAAGGACAGGAAATTGTCTAAATAACCTAATAGGTTTTTTCTGTTTTATTTTGCTGGAGCTTTTATTTTGTGAAAAAGGGAAATTGAAACCATTGGCTGAACTGACACTTAAATTAATCAGACTGTCTACTTAACTCTGTTCAGTGGGGGGTGTACAGTAACTTTCATTAGTCCCTGCCACTCCAGCAGAGCTTGATAACCTGCTGAAATTCATATTTCTCACAATATTCTGAAAAATGCAGAAGTTTCCCTGTATTTTTTTTAGGATTTTTGCTGACAGCCTAATTTTCTCCTAATATGATTTATATTATGAGTGACCTAATTAATAGAGATGGCTTATGCACCAACTGACAGAACTGGAAGGAAATTGTTAAAAATATTACGCAGAAAGTTAGATAAGGTCAGCCTTAAAAACTGGAAGGCAGTTTATGTAGAAAGCAGCAGAAAAATATCAACCATCTTTACCAGAATTCTGCAAGGGCTTCTAGGGACTGCAGAGCTGAGACACAAGTCTTTTTGTGGATATTGGCAGGAAATATTTTGCAGCCCTCATCCTATATAAATAATGGGTGTATAATATGATATAATTATATTATTTTGTGGTTAAGTAATAGAATATTAATAAAGGAACTTTCTATTAAGGATGATTTCTCTGCCCAGTGTCAAGGTGAATATTGACCAAGATTTAAATGTTGATAATAGATAACATAAATTGCAACTACACACAGTTTGTGTTTTACTAGTTAAGTACTATACTTTAATATAAAGTACTGTATTTTGACCTATGCAGGTCAAAATTCCTAGTATCTTGCAGATAAATAGCCCCAGAGAGCACAAGCTGCTTTTATTTTGCCTCACATTTCTGAAAAACAAGTGGCTCATCTGGTCCTGCTAGCCCAGCTGGGGGCTGACCCTATAGTCCTTTGTGTGCTGGCACGTGGAAGAATCCACAGAGTATGAAACACAGCTGCTCACTCAAAAAAGGAGCCCTGAAATATATTGGCCATTTGCTAAAATTAAAAATTCTATCTACAGTCTAAAATAGTAATGTAAGACAAGTATAGGAGGTTAAATCACCATTAATTACTGCAATAGTGAAAAAAAATTAGTAACATCATTTAGGAATAAAAGAAGAATTTGTATTAGTCTTAGAATAATAATCATAGAATCACAGAATGTCTTGGGTTGAAGGGACCTGACAGACATCTCATTCCAACTCCCATGTCATGGGCAGGGATGTCATTCACTACCCCAGGCTGCTCAAGGCCCCTTCCAACCTGGCCCTGAACACTTCCAGGGAGGGGGCATCCATAATTTCTCTGGGCAACTTGTTCCAGTGCCCCACCACCCTCTGAGTAAAGAGCTCCTTCCTGACATCTGATCTAAATCTTTCCTCTTTCAAATGTTTAAAACCATTGCCCCTTTTCCTATCATGATCTGCCTGTGTAAAAAGTTGCTCTCCCAGCTTAAGAACTTAAAGGAGATCAAGTGCAGCCTGAAGATCTCTCTCACCATCACCACTTCCCTCCTTGTAGAGCTTTGTACAATCATATGCATTATAATATTGATAAACACTTATAAATTATTTTAAACAATTTTTGCCTTAGACTCTACTGGCTTTGTCAGGGACAGTTAAAATTGTTTGCAGTAACCTGTGTGGGGTTGTGTTTGGGATTTGTGCTGAAAGCTGTTAATAACACAGGGATGTTTTAGTTACTGCTGAACAGTGCTTACACAGAGTCAAGATCTTTTCTGCTCCTCATCTTTCTCATGTAAATTATTCCATGCTTTTAACATTAAGGAAGCAGAAGGCACAATGTGAGGTTTGAACAAACCTGAATATCATTGTAGACAATCACTGAAGTAAGCTCCCTCTGGAACACTGTACCTGAAAGGGATAGTGAGTTTTTTTGCATTATAAACATGGGTAATCAAATACAAGAAGTGAAGTTACACATATTCTGTCTTGTCTGTCTTTCAGGGTAAAGGCTTTCAGAATATTGTATTCAGCTACAGCGTCCTCAATCTGGGATAAATTGCACATAGTTTAAAAAAGCATTGGGAAAATAGTAAAGGTTTGGAAAAATGCTGGTTAATAAGAGACTTCAAAGATCAATTTATCCACTTTATTAATTGGAAGTTTGGGAGTTTAACGTAAACATAGTCTCTAAGACACTTGCTTTATAAAACAACATTTTCAGCACACAATGAAATTATACAGTACAGTCACAGCTGCCCATGTATATTGATGTATGGCAAATCTTGGAGCCAGCACTAGTCAGAATTAGAGTTTTATTTAAGCAGTTAAAATAATAACAACTGGAACAACTTTCTGAAGGGTAATTTTCTACAGGATGGAATCTGCTTCGTATAATAATTAAGTGAAGTCTTATCTTAGTCAAGCTCTTAATTCTGCTTAGACAATCTCTTAGTTCTTCTTTTGACTTTGAAGAGGCAGATAAAGGTGTTTACTGTAATTGCTCCCACAATTATAATATATGGTTTACAACATTTCTTCAAATGAGTCCTGGAGCTTTTCACACTAAACATAATGGAAAATTTTGCCCTTTGTTCTCCAGTATTTGTGTTCTACTTGGAAAAGATAAAGATCAGTACATCATTTGAGATTAAAAAAAAGAAAATTGTGTTTGCAAATTGGTTAAGGTGACAGCACTGAACTGTTAGAGTTAGTTAATTGCACTAAAATGTGTCGGAGAATGTATGAAAGAAGAGAAATCTTCCAAAAGAGGGTCAGGAATGTCAGAGGAAAACAACATTTATAGCTTACATTTATTGAGCCAACTTAGCTCTTTTCTATTTCATCTCTCCCAAAAAAGGACTGGGTGGTCCACAATTGTCTCTGGAAATTTCTGCTGTACAGAGGGTGTCCAACATCAGTGTGAAACTGTGACTCATCGGGGGTACTTAGACACACTTGCAGGTGTGTAAGATGGATTTTTGGGTGTATAAAAATGCTGAGCAGGGCGTGGGGTGGCTGATGTGCTGTGAGGAGTGAGCTGCTCCTGCCCAGCTCCTGAGCCAGCTGAACACGAGGATGCCACAGAGCAGCTTTGCCCAGCGCCTGCACCTGGCTGCTGAGTCCTGGGGGGGTGGGATGTTATACCATTGCCTTCCTTTGAAACATGAAAGGAAGATAAAGGTCTCAAGGCCTTACAATAAGCTGGGTTAGGGCCTTGGAGACATCCACCACTCTGCAGGATAGAATGGATGAGATGACCTTTAGTGACCCATCCTGATAATGTTTTGCTGTATCTGAGGCTGCTGCTCCCTCTTGCTTTATAGAACATCGCCGTCACCATTATCCACACTGCCCCTTGATCCTGTTTACTTCTAATGAGCAAAGCTAATTAGTCACAGGAGATGAGCATTAAATACCACCAAAAGGGCAGCCCAAGCTGTTGTTCAGCCTGTTTACACATTCAATGAAAGAGGTCATGAGCAAAAGCTTTATTACATCCCCCCAGAGGTTTTCAGGCAGTTTGACATCACAGATTTCTCTGTTTTCCTTGCTTTTCCTTTACATGAACCTCTTACTTTCTTTGGCTCTCTCACTTTCTGCTCTAGAAGTCTTCCACCCACACTACCCTGTTACTATACTCAGCCTGGCTGTGCCTGATCCATTACTTTAGAAGGGCCCATGGCTGTTTTTGGAGGCTTTCCCTGGTCCAGTTGCTACTTGCTGGTCCCCTCTTTTTCCAGAAGTAACCATGACAACTCGTGTTGAAGCCCTCAGTGCAATTTTCAATCTCCATTTCCTAATTTCTTGGTAATTAGGTTGCTGTTTGAAGCTGCCTTGCTATACAAAAGCAAATATGATTATACACTGTGATAATGTGATGGCCCCTGCCAATAATTGTAAAATTTCATAGCCTAAACTCTTTTATGAAAATTCAATTTTAAAATTCACATGAGTTCTATGAACACAAGTTAGTTAGGATGCCAATTAATTAACTGATTCTATCACCTAGATGGTTTTTAAAAAGAAAATAAACAGGTGTGAGGTACCAAAAACTCCAATGTCTTACTGTAAAATTATTTGTATCCTCACTGTCTGGAAGCTTGAGGGTCATCTAAAACCAGTGAATTAACTCTTTCCTGAACAAGGTCACATATGCATGTCCCCTCAAACTAAAAAAATTGTTAATACTCAGAATATATTAGAATCCACATTTAGATATTTCCTGTTGAATAGCTGCTGTGCAGATTTAACTGTTGGATTAATTCATTCTGAGAGTGGCAATGAATATTTAATTACTGTCTGTGTAAATCTCAGACACCTGCCGCTGTTTCAGTGAGATCATCAAAAGTTCTATTGCCTACAAGATTTATTTAATTGTTTGTAGAGGACATATAAATCTATGTAAAATAAGGAGATGTATGATGACAGAAAGATGAGAAAATGAATAGAAACAGGTGGTGTATAAGATCATGATGATAGTTTGCACTAATATTTCATTCAGAAATGGGAAGAAAAAGCTATAGGCAGTTCATAATAACTATAGAGGTATAATAATCTCTAAATGTGCAGGTGACTGTGAGATGCTAAATCCACCATTAAATCAAATGGCGTTTTTAACATGTTTTATGTCATGGTGGTTTTGTTTTTAATCATCCACTTTATTTATGTATGGATTAATAAAGATCAAAATTTTGAAAGTCTTGATTGCCATATCCTTTAGCAAAAGGAAAGTAACTTCCTAAGGATAAGAGTTACAAGGTAGAGAACTTTTACAGTAACTGGCCACTCACAGCAAAGAATTGGAATATGCATGTTTTGCCTGCATGACTGACTCCTGTGCAGGTAAATAATGATGAGTTACTCCAGCCAACTGTTCCTAGTATTGTATCCAACCTAATATCAAATTGGATATGAGAGGAGGCAAAGAATTTGTTCATAAAGAGAAACTTCACCCCAGAAAACCAGGTGCAAATGTGAAATAGATCAGTAATGACCAAAAGCCACTGCTTTGCAGTGTCTCAGGCAGCACAACACCCTGAGCTCCTTCCTGAACAGCAGCATTTTGTGTCAAACTGGAAACAACCTGAACTGTCAGGGGCAGCTGGCTGGGTACAAGGCACAGCCTGGTGTTCTTCAGAGTCACTGAGGGTTCCCTGCTGGCAGCCCCTGGGAGTGCTTGCTGTACCAGGGGGGTGAACAGAGCAGTAGCACATGGAAAGTCCTGGCACTAAATTCCAAATGGCCCAGTGAGGCTGATCCCCAGCTGTTACAGGTAAGGAATGACTATTGCATGTATGTTATAATATTGGCATGTATTCTGTGAAAGTTACTATCTGTGATGTTTTAGTAGTTTAGATTATAATTGTAATACATTTTAGTATATTTTTAAAGCATACTAAAGAAAGAACCTGGTTTCCTTCCCAAATTTTGAATGCACAGCCTTACCCAGGAGACCTGGACAAGCAGCTAACAGAAGGAATTCTCCCAATCTCACAGGCAGGGGCAGAAAACTGTCAATATTCATTGCAACAAAGTATAAGGTTCTGGACACTGTATCTTGGCTCCATTCACTGTGTTCTCTTGATGTCCTCACCCCTTGTTTTCTGGGCTGTTGCTGGGAGAATTTTTATAAAACAAGATGCAAGGTATGAAATTTGTCCTTGTGCAAGCCATTAAGAAATTGCTCTGAAGCTAAAGAAGTCAGAGCAAGATGAGACATTTAGGAGAATGGTTATCAAAATTCAATGTGAAAAGGTTGGAATAGAGAATGAACAGTACGAGTCAGGAGTGAAGCAAACTCTAGTTCTGAGCCACTTTCAATGGAAGGCAGGTTATTATTCCATACCTACCTGCTGTGGGTTTCTTGCGTTTGTTCAAAGGTCATGTAGCAATCACTGTCAGAGGTGAGATTTGTGAACTAGAGGGAGAAGAGGCTGCATGAACATTGTCACAACCAATGCTTCTGGATTCTGTCACACCCTTAGCCGCTTCTTTGGAAGAAGTTAGAGTGGATACACAAACAAACAGTTCTGTTCATAAAGGAGAATGCTTGCTGGCACTGAATCTCACTTGTGAAATCCAGGGATTTACCTTGCTTCTAAACTGCGTATACTTAATTTGAATTTTCCAGCACCTTCATAACCCATGGAGGAATGTAGTGCTGAAATGCTTTGACCCATGTTCTCTCAGAGCAGTGCCACTGCTTAAGAGTGGCTGAATTGTTCATTGCTCTGAGCTTTTTAAATAAAACACGGGACAGATCAATCTTGCATCCATTCATTACCAACACAGCAGGCAACTATTTCACTCTTGTTTTTCTCTTTTGCCCTCTTGGTCTATAGGAAAGTGTCCTAGAATTACTGTCTTTACATATAGGGGATGAATAAATGTACAAAATTTGCATTTGGGCTTAAAAGGTGCTACAACAACTGAAAATGTATTTATTGATTTATTGACCTGTTTTCCTCAGGCACTTTAATGCTATAGAGGAATTCTTTTCAAGATGATTTTTCTTCTGAAAGAAATAACAGATGGGGAGGGAATAAATTGCCTTTTTGGGGATTTGTGTATTATGTAGATATTTGTATTTGATAAACAAACAGAGGATTTTAAGTGTGACACCAAACTTCTGGGTGCCTGGAGGTAAAGAGGCTCAGTGGAGTTATGACACTTCTATCACTCAGTGTAATGCTCCATAACCATTCAGTTTATAATCTAGTTTTAACAACAAAATGAACTGCAAGTTTATATTTCTATTTTGATTTGTTTATTTGCCTTATTCCACTGTTGTTTTATATGTCTGCACAACTACAAGAAATAAAGATCTTACGTTAAAAAACGTTTCCCCAACAATGCTCAATATCTAAGACTGCTTGCCCACAGGAAGCACAGTCTGTCCTGCCTGCTTTCTTCACAACTGTGTAATCCAAGAAGCTATTGATTTTATTTTATTACTCTACTTCAGTACTGCCTCACCTCAGTGATCTCTGCCAGGCATCTTTCCCTTGCATTTCAGCTCTGTGCTGCCTCACCTCTTGCTCCCTGCAGCCTACGTGATCTCGAGCAGCAATACAAATGTTTACAGTTTTGACCCTGTGTCATGTCTGTGTATTTTCTATCAGTCTCTTCAGTCTGGCTCATCTGCAGTTTTTCTTCTGGGCTTTACTGCCTGAACCTCAGGTTTCCATGAACTATAAAGAGAGAGTAGAGCAACCAGCTCAGATTTGCACACCTAGTGTTGCAGATATCCAAGGTAGCATCTAAGTGCAGGTGTCTGTGCAGAGGTGTCTGGCCTCCCAGTATTGGTGGAGAGGGATGCAGACACCTGTGGAAGACAATTTACCCAATTTAGCTTAGAGGCTTGTCCAGCGAGGAGCTTAACCACCCTCTGCTGGTGCCTGGCTATCTGCACAGACTGCAAGGAGAACTGGGAGTGACTATGGCTGAAATGCTTAACGTCCAGATGCAGAAGCTTTAGCAGGTAGGCTTACTCAGAAACACCTTTAAAGCACAGATACTGCTTGTCCTCACATGCTACTTTACTTTTATTGACTCTGCTTTTTCTACTGCAGACCCTGGGTAGGATTTTAAACCTGCTCAGCAGAGTGCTTACTCCTCAAGAAATAAAACTGGAGGACAAGAGGACATGAGCTCAGTGCATGGACTCTCAGCTGGTTGGCTGATTTGTGCAGAACAAGGGAACCTGCATCTGCTATGAGATGTGTCAGAAGGTAAATCCCACAGTCCAGAATAACTTCTTCCATATTTATCCCAATCTTTTACACCCTCTACTCTCAAATTATTCTGGAATATATACTAGTCTTGCCAGTACAAATTATCATCTGAGCAACAACTGGTATTTTCTCAAAACTATGTATTTTGGAAAGAAGAGGAAACAAATAGTCTCTGCATGAACTGCAACTGAGGGAGAAGCAACTACTTTTCTAGAAATTTCTAGTCATGGTGCACCAGAGAAGCAATTTGTTGATATCAAGCATTGCTATTTTCTGCTGTATTGCCACTCACAAATGTGATTTTTAAGTGGTTTACAAAATTATTGCTTGGAGGGCTCCAAAGCACATTGTGTTTGACAAATATAGGTGGTAATTAGACACAGTGTTAATGACTGGAGGCAAATGTTCCTCTGTAGATGTGCTGGGGATATGGTGTCCTCCAGAGAAGCAGCCTCCAATGCAGATTGCAATGCCACTTAAAGTACAAGTGGAATCATGACCAGAAGTTTTGCTCTTGGCATTGCTCCAAGCCAAGTAAAGGAAAAGTTACATAGCAGTGGTTATACCAGTCATTGCAACACAATTTTTCCTGATTTCTGTCCCTCCCAATGCAAGATAATTGTGTGATTATATGAGAAGAAACCACAAACTCTTCAAAATGTGTGACAAAAAATGCACTGTGTCTTCACTTGTCTTCTTTGTGTATTTTGCCTCTTCCTCTTTGCAGCTCTATGAGCTTACTGTACTCACTTTTAAGTAAATACTTCCCAAGGCACAGAAACAAATGAACTTGTGATTTGAAACTTTGCAGTTTAACATTGCACATAACCCATAAAACCAAGATATGAGATGATTTTTTTTAGAAAATGTAATCTGAGCTCTAGTAATAGAAAAAGTTGGTTTTTTTTTCAATTGACAGTATGTATCAGACACCACAAAATGCATGTGAAAGGCTTCAGAACAGAAGAATGTTACTTTCCCAACAGTGGAAATTGTCTTTCGCTTTTCCACAGGACAAAAAGTTGAAGCTGTTGCTTCTGTGGTTGTGTATTTTCATTACCAAAGTGTGTTTGGCCAGAGAGATCTGTAAACACATAGACTTGATTTTTGCAGTAGAATATAAAAACAGTTTTTAACATATCTATTAACTGGGAATTGCTTCATAGAATTAGCATCAAAATTGTTCTTTGGCTTTTTAATTCCAGTCCTGTCTCATTTTCTGCTTACCTAGAGCTCTTGCTTACATTCACTAAATGGAAGACACTGGTCACTTTAAAATGAGACTACAGACTGCACCTAAGTCAGAAGTTCCCTTACAAAGTTGTACTTCATCTTTACAAACACCATTTAGCTTATGCTCCCACTTTTTTAAGTCTTGGGGAGTTTGGGGCTTTTACAATACATTCTGTCAATGTTCTAAAGGTTTTTATTATAGTCACAATGACAAGAAATTTCCATGAAGAAACAACAACAAAAAAGGAGCTATTGTGTAAACTTAAACTTGAGCTCTCAAAAGCCCCACCTGTTATCACGAGCATCATTAAAACTATTAATGATTGCCCAGATCAGAGTTTTACTCCATGGAAGGGTGATTGAAACTGCTTGCACATAGCTTTTAGCTTTGCTTACCTCAGCAAATTAAATGACATTGGGGGGTCACCAGCACATCTAAGATCAGACAGAAAGTGAGACACAGAGAATTCAGGGCTATGTGTACTCTAATTTGAAGGTCAGAGGTACTTAGAGAGTAGTCTGGTGCCATGTGTCAATTTTGACTTTACAGCTCTATTTATGAATATTTTTTGTAGTCAAATGAATTAATTAAGATTTTTAGGAGTGTTTTAAAAAAACTGTGCCAGTCTTCCAAACTGTCTATATAATGAAATTTTCCATGTTAATGGATTTCTGGGTATGTTTAATCTAAAATACAGATCTACGACAGAGCTAACGAAATCTCCATGAACTCTTACAAGAGTTCTGTGCAACTGAAGCACAAGCAACCAAGATTATCTAGAAATTTGCATTTCTTATATAGAATATGAAATTATGCCTAAAGTATGTTACAGAACTTGTTTCAAATTCTACTTGAGCATGCACTTTACCTCTGGCGTGTTCTGTCTTGTTTTGGAAGATCTGACTGAAACTTCTTTTTCTATCATGTTCTCTGCAAATAATCAGGAAGGGAATTGCTCAATAGAAGACTTAACAAAAAAAAAAGTACAGACTGTGTATGATTCCTTTATAATCATAAAATGAAAAAGGAAGAACTTGGCTCAGTATATAGAAAGATGTTCTGTAAGGATCCAATTACACAGAAGTATAGAATTAATGCCAAATAGGTAAAATCCTGTAGGGTGAAAGATGGGAGAACATATACATATTCATGAGTATTTAATACATAATCATCTATGTGGATTAAATTATAAGATGCATTTTTTTGTTTGTTTTACTAGTTCAGAGTTTCCACAGAGGTCTCCTTGCTGCTGCTGCTGCAAATATTGTGAGGAAATAGGAGAATAGGGCCCTGACTTGGAGAGCTTAGTGCCACAGGAGTCTGGCACTGACCATCCTATCAATGACCTTGATACCAAACCTTTATGAAATGGTAGTGACAAGAATACACAGCAGTCAAGGAGTCACAGGTACATTTTCCCCCTGTCATTCTGGCAACATGTTTGTATAGCACTTTATATTTCTGAAGAGGCAGATAAACACCAGTGCATTAATTCCCTCTGGAGGAAGGCACTTCCACTTTATTTTACAAGCAGGGAAAACACCTTACAGTGAATCAGTGGTTTAAGACCTGCCCAGGTGTATCCACTGCATATGAGATTTGACTCATTTGATTCCCTCTCATCATCCTCTGCTGTGGCAGTCCCGAGTCAGGAGCTTGCTGTGCGGCCCCATTGGTGGCTTCTGCTTTGCAGCTGGGTGCTGGGGTCTGTTTGCCACTGTCCAAAATATCCATCATCTGCCTCACGATCGTCACTGGGGAGACCACCGAAAAAACAAAACCCCTCGTGTCTGCTGATCCTGTAGGGGAAAGTCATGTGCCTGAGACATGAGAGTGTTGCTAAGTTATTGTTTTTACAGGTGCATCTGCTATATGCTACACTGAGCTCAAAGGGCATTTTCCCCTTTTGCACAATAGCTCTGGAATCCTCCCCACCTCTCGGCCTGGCTGGACTTCTCCTAAGCTTTAGGGTGGTCCCCCCCAAAAGAAGACCTCTTGTGGCAGACGAGCTGAGATGTAAGAAGCCTCTTCATCAAGAGACCGAGACATGAAATCCCTATTTGAGAAGGCCCCCTCTCACCTTCTTCCAGGGACTGAGACTGAAACCCCCAACCCGGGGGAGGTGTACAGTGCGGGGAAGAAAAGCTGCCCAAAGCAAGATGGACGTTGCAGGTGCAGGCAGTGGACCACAAAAAAAATGGCTCTCGCCTGCTGCCGAACATGGACTGTGTGTACCCCTATCCAAACACCATTCTTTCCCCCGAAGATACAACAAACTACTTTTGATTCAGTTGCAAAATCCATTCCCCCTTCCCCCATCGAAAAAGAGCATAATTGGGGTCCAGATGAACTGCACCTCTGAGATCTCCCCAACATAACAGGCGGATCCTCGACTGGACTGGACCAAAGGACTTCGTCTTTACATTTGGTAGCTATATCCCCCTCTTTCTCTCTCTCTTTTCTCTCTCTTTCTCTCTCTTTTTCTCTCCCTTAATCCCTCTATCACATTTTGCTGTGGTCATTCAATAAAGGTGCATTTGTTTTGATTATTACTGCAAATCCCCTTGTACCGTGTCGGTTCTTTTTGCACCCTGAGGTCAATCCACTAACCCCATTCGTAAGGACGGATTGTGACACCAGGGCATCCCAGAGCCCTTTCCCAGCCACAGCTGCTGCGGGGACAGGTGAGCTGCTCTCTGCAGCCGGGGGCTGTGAGTTGTGAGCTGTGAGCAGCTCTGTGAGTTGTGAGCTTTGAGCTGTGAGCAGTTCTGTGAGCTATGAGCAGCTCTGTGAGCTGCTCTCTGCAGCCCGGGGCTGTGCCCTGCAGTGCCCGAGGCCATCCAGCCCTTCCAGGAGCCAGAGCTCGCAGCTGCACATCTGCACCGTGGTCTGTGGTGCAGGCTTACCTTGCTGTGTGATCTGACAGCCCACACTGGGACAAGTTAATCCTGCCTTCAAAGCCACTGAAGTCCCACTGTAGGTCATGTGCCAAGCAGCCTGAATTGGCTTTAAAGCCTTCTAAAAATGGCTGTTAAAAATTCAGTAAAAAGAGTCCAAGGCACTAAAGCCTTGTCCATCCAATAGCCCCAACTGAGTTTAAAATTGACAAAGCAACTCCCCAGTGTGCAATGGGTTTTAAAAAGCTAATAGCAGCAATTATATCTATTCTAAAGCTTCAGCTTTGCTGTAGTATTATACAGAGTTCACTACAGACCATCATCTCTCTGTAATAGCAAATAAAGATGTTGAGCAACAAACATACAGTATCTTGTTTTGGGTAGATTTCAAAATATTTCCATTATTTAAGAGTGCTTGAAACTGTGGACCAATATAATTTACGTAGGTTAGTAATGAATATTGCTGCACCATGCACATCTTATTTTATCTTATATATATATATATATATATGTATGTATGTATATATATATATATTTTATATATTTACCAATTAAACTAATTCCCAAGACAATGATCAACTCACATAAAGTCTTTTTTACCACCCTTAGAGAGGATGAAATTGTTCTGGTCATGCAGACATTCTCTGTGCATGCTGAGTGGTCTCGTTAGCAATGTGATCTCTACCTCTTGGCTGAAATCACCCCTCTCACCTGGTTACTCAGAATCCTGTAGCAAATTTAGTTCTAAAGCCCATCTTCAGGCAGCCACCCAGCTCCAGCTCAGCGGGGCTTTCCACAGAATGCGGCAGGTCACAGCACAGCTCCTTCTGGAGGCCATAAAGAGCAGCTCTCATGCAGAGCCCATGAGAGGGGAAAGCTGAGCTCAGGGGAAAGGGTGACAGAAAAGAATGTGTTTTAGTGATTTCATTCATTTTTGGAGTTCTTATGGTTTCCATTGTGGAGTACACTTTAATCCCATGTGAGATGAATACAGGCAAAGGAGGAGCACCTTCTGTGTTTTTCAGCACAGAAAAACTGTCAGCCCTGTCTAGATAAAACACGTGTTCATTTACAAACACAAACAGAAAGGGTGCAGCATGCCTAACAGTGATATGCACAGCCAGGCCTTTTGATGAAAGTTTGGAAAACCTCCTCTATTTTTGCCTGTTTACTTTAAAAATCTTTTTTTTTAATCTGTCATATGTTATGCCTGTGATAATAATGAGGGAGATTTTGGGACAAAGAACATGTGTTCTTAAGTGATTTTCCACTGGGTTATTATTCTGTAGTCATGTGATGTTACTTGTAGACCATGAAACTTGGAAGATGATATCCTCAACAAATTAGGGAGAAATCTGTATTATTTACAAGGAGGAAATGTTTCTACACGTTGATCCTGGCATTTCACTACAGCTGAAGAAGCACAAGCTCCAAACTGTCAGATTTTGCTTCCAAAGTAGCCTGTCTCTGTATTCCTCTTTAATTTCAAATTAAAGCAACATTTGATCATTAAACACCTAGACCTTCAAGCAATCATTCAAAACAGAAAACTTGAAAGTCTGCATTACTTGATAAACTTGTAAAAAAATAGAAGCAATTTCAATGAAAAATCAGTTACATTAATTTAAAAAATTTCTTCTAGATCCCAAGAGAATGATCATACCAAATTATTCTATAGCAGCCAGATACTTGATTATCTTGTCCAGCAAAAATATATTGAAATTATATAATATACTATAATTGCAGTAGAATGGAAATTAACAAATCCAAATGTAAGATTCTGCACCTAGGGTTGAATAACACCAGGCACAAGTATAGACTGGGAGATCAGCTCTGGAGAAAGAGATCCAGGGGTGCTGTTCAGCAGCAGCTCAAAAGGAGCCAGCAGTGTGCCCTGGCTGCCAAGAGGGCAAACCACATCCTGTCAGAAACACAGCATGGCCAGCCAGGAGAAAGAGGTGATGATCTCTTGGGATCTCTGCTGCTCAGAGTGACCCTGAGGTACATTAGAAAGTCTCTTTTCCCAGCCCAGCAGTCAAAGAAGGAGTCAGAACTCTTCATTTTCTCAGTCTCAAGGTGGTTTATTGTTTCTTATCTATAAAATTCTTTCTCCTGACCAGACAAGGTTAGCTCAGCAGGACAGTCAGAGGCACTCTGCCTGCCCCAGGGCAGTGTTATCTTTTTATACTAAAAACTATGTGTACAATGTTTACAATTGCTTTCTAATACCTATCACCTGTGATAGACAGTGAGCTTCTACTCTAAACCAATCCAAAAGTGCCAACATCACAGCAGAAGATGGAGGCCAAGAAGAAGAAGGAGAAAGGCTGGACATGCCCAGATTCCTCCATCTTGCCCCCTGAACCCCCATTCTAAAAACCCAAAAAAATAATTTTTTCACCCCATGATAAATTCACCCTGTGATAAATTCACTATCATTCCACTTAAACTTTCATGGCTTGTGATTCTTCATATAAGGTTGGTAATTGTTTTTTCCAAGGGCTAAATCAAAGGCACAGGGGTCTAGGGCTCTGTGCCAAGGTTTCTGAGCCCCCTGGGCAGGGGCTCGAGCTCTCCAGGGCAGCCAGAGGAATTTCCTGGGTTCTGAAAATTATCCTGTTGTGTTCAGCCTTGGAGCAGCCTCAGCTGGAGCTCTGTGTGCAGTGCTGGCACCCACCAGAGAAGAAAGATGTGAAGGTCCTTGAATGCATCCAGGAGAGGGCAACAAAGCTGGTGGAAGGGCTGGAGGGCAGGTCCTGTGATGAGCAGCTGAGGGCTCTGGGTTTGTCTGGTTTGGAGAAGGGGAGGCTGAGGGGGGACCTCGCTGCTCCCTGACAGCTTCCTGGGGAGGGGAAGGGCTGAGGGAGGCGCTGAGCTCCAGTCCCTGGGATCCTGTGCCAGGGTGCAGGGGAGTGGTTCAAAGCTGCCCCACGGTAGGAATAGACTGGATAATAGGAACCACTGCTGTACCAAGGAAGTGCTCAAACACTGAACAGACTTCCTGGGGAGGCAGCCAATGCCCCAAGCCTGTCAACAGGCCTTAACTCTTGATCAGGCAGTTGGACTAGATGAGCACTGTAGGTCCCTTCTAACCAAAACTGTCTATTCTACCCTATTTTACTCTGCTCTATTCTACTCTTATTCTTCAATACAATATAATGTAATATTTACTCATACTCCCTTTTCTTTGACCTTATCTTAGATTCATCTGTTTCTGCTATATAACTCCATCTTGCAGGTGTGAGCAATAGGGAAACTTTTTTCCAAAACCTCTGAAGTTTGTGAATGAAGACAGTTATCTCTCCTTGGCATACAAGAAGATCCTTTCACTGGCTGGTTTTTACACAACTGCATAGTGGCAGTGCAGTAGTGTTTGAACTCAGCATCTTTCTTAATATTCCTGTCCCCTCGCTTCTTTTATCTGTGACTAACAGTGTCACTGTTCTTCCTGCCACCCACACTTTCTAAACTGGGTGTCATTTGTTTCTTCCTTTTTTGAGCACTTCCTTTTCACCATCAACTTCATCAATATAACATTTCTCATTCTCAGCTTCACAACCTTGCAGGAAGCCCCATTAACTTCCTTTCCCTGTCCTTCCTGCATTCATTGACTTTGCCAATTATTTTTTCTTATCATTCTCACAATTCAAGCCTCAGGACTGAATCTTAATGAAGCAACTCCACCAGCACTCCAGGGCCTTTCTCTGATGACCCCCTCCACTCACACTCCTGGCCAGCAGCAGCAAGAGAAACAGCTGGATTTAGGAACATGCTCTGATTTGCATTCACAGTCAGCCAGACACTTGTGTGGGCACTAATATGTAAATTGATGGTTTGTGTGGCTACAAATGCTTTAGGAACAGCAAATCACCTTTGAATAATTTTGATGTTGTGCTTGACATTTCATGTTATTTTTGCCAGTTCTGGAGGAGGGAAAATGATGAGGGGGAGTGAAACCTACTGTCAATATCTTTCCTGTGAAGATATGTGGTATCTTTACCATTAACTGTCTTGAAAGATTCTTAATTTTAAAATGATCACTTTACTGTGCCTAGTGGGACGAAAGGAATCATATACCTTTATGTATATTTGATTAGTTATTATGAATCTGTGAAGTTTTTGTACTGTGTGGTGGATTCAGACTTGCTACTTTCTAAATTTCCTTGCCCTGGAATATATTCTAAACTTGGACTGACACTGCTGACATTTTATTTTGTGTGTGTGTGTTCTGTCATCAGTCAGAAAGATCCCACTAAAATCAGATTGTTTGTTCAGACTTAATTTTTGATGTTATGGAGGAATTCGTTGATGCCTCAGCTGAATTCAATCCCAGAAGAGGAATTTTGGTTATATATAAAAATGAGACTGTTACTTTTTATCACAGTTCTGTTAGTTTTAGGGCACCCTTGGGAGGAAAGAAGAAAGCAGTTTTCTCAGCCTTTGCTGTAGACATTCAGTTTTACAAATTATAAATTGCTGGAATGTTCTCCTGCTTGTTTACTGACAGAAATACCCCAAACTAAACTACTTCACTACAAATTTCTTTTCTATTGTCAGCAATGAAGTTTGTGTCCAAGTCATGTCCATATCATATTAGCACCTCAGATGGTTTAAAAGCAATCTGAAAACATGGCATTTTATACAAATTTATTCTTACTGCTTAAAGTGGTTTCCACTTATTTCTGGGAAAGCAACAGAGGAACTGAAATATGTTACATTAAAGAGGATAATATAGATAAAGAGGCACAGGTGAAGCTGTCAGGTGATTTTCTGTAATAATTTCACCCATGATATTAAGGTCAGCCATGTGTTACAGGGGAGAAACACCAACCTCCTCCTTTCAGCCATCTCAGGAGGCTGAGGCTGTTGTGTACAATAACTTCAGTTCTGATCCTGGGTGGGCACTGGAGAAACAGGAGCAAGGAGCATTCCAGGTGGAGGCCTTCCAGATCCCAGTCCAAGGAGCATTCCAGCTGGAGGCCTTCCAGATCCCAGTCCAAGGCTGCAGTAGCTGAGACAGAGAGGCTGGGCAAGGACCAAGAAGGTGCAGAAGCTTGTGTGGGACACACCTAAAGGTGACCAGAGCAGACAGGTGGCTCTGCTCTTCAGAAGAATAAGAACAGCAGGCCAGTGAGGACACAGCTCATGGCACCATCCAGCAGGCCAGTGAGGACACAGCTCATGGCACAACTCTCACCTGTGCCTCTCCGCAGCCTCCAGAGCCCACAGAGCTGCTGCAGCTGCAGAGCACTGTGCCTGAACCTGCACCCACTGGCAGCTGGGACAGCACCTTGCAGCCCCAGTACCACACTTGGGAGCCAGGGACATGTTCCCATGCCTTTGCTTTACTTTAAAAGCAAGCAAAGCCTCAGGAGGAGCTTGGTTTTCTCCCATGTAAACATCCCTCAGCCATCGCTATTTTTGCAACACCCGACAAGTTGACAAAGACAATGGAGGAGAGGCATTTGAATCATAGATTATCCTGAGTTGGAAAGAACCCACAAGGATCATGGTGTCCAGCTCCTGGCCCTGCATAGGACAACCTGAGGAATCCCACCATGTGCTGGAGGATATTGTCCAAAGGCTTCTTGAACTCAGACAAGCTTGATGTTTTGACCAAGGGAGCCTGTTCCAGTGCCCAGCCACCCTCTGGGTGAAGAGCCTTTTCCTGATATCCAGCCCAAAGTTGCCCTGACACAGAGCTGTGTGCAGCCATTATTCTGTGGAGAAGAGGAGCAAGGCTCTGAAGGCTCACATCCATCAAGGGACATGGAACCACATTGCACCAAGAGTCAGAGCTGCAGGAGAACCACCTGCCCAGAAAGTACATGCCATCCTGGAACTGGCTCCTGCAGGCAGAACAAGTGCCAGGAATGGAGGCATTAACACAAGAACCTGCCCCAGTGAATTCAGTTGCAAAATTCTCATTACTTCAAGGTACTAAGATGTCATACATTGCACTTGGGTATGGGGCCATGTCTTCTTAAAGTGATTAGGAGAGGCTCAGCATTTCCTTTGGATAGCCCACTATGGGATAAATTGATCCTAAAAACCTGCTGGCTCCCATATCTTGCTGTAACTGCTTGCTTAAGCTGATCTTCCAGCATTTCATTGAAGACAGTGGTAAAAAGCACCTAATGGGAAAATAAGGAAGGCTTTCTTTCTCTTCCCAGTTACAGTTCAGCTTATTTCATTCCTTATTTGCCATCTCTATTGATGTCTAAGCACATATGGAAGTGGGGAACATTTAGAAAACAGCAAATTGGTCCTTGCTCCAAGCACCTCTGTGTACATGGCAGCAGAGGTGATAATGTGTCCCAGAATGGGGACTTAATGTGCTTGTCTGGTGGAACATTACATTTTGGGGACAGAGAAGTGAGAACAAGAGGTTTCATGTGGTTAATTGCTTAAGTAATGTGAAAACTAGATGAGTTTGAAAACAGCCTGAATGAGAAAATGCACAGGCAATGAAAGTAAACTTCTCACTTTGCTGCTCTCACATCATAGTGAAAAGTTACCAGGTATTTGGTGCTAGCAAAAGTTAACAGTGTATTAAACTTTGGCACAGTGGTTGATTAGCACTAAAACCAGCATTTACTGTTGGATTCTGAATTCTTGCAAAAAAAGTGTTTGGCTGAGTAGAGAACAAATTCATACTTATCTTGCATTTATCATATAAAGCAGATATCTTTCTGGGAAATTAAGGTTGAAATATCTCTACGCATAAATCACTGGGAATTTTTCTTTCAACTTCAGTGAAGAAATCCAAAGACATTAGGAGATGAAGAAAATTAGCATAATCAGCTCATGTTGCTTAATCCCCCTAGTCCAACCCAGGAATGTTCTCTATGTGCTACGGGTTAACACTTTTATCCCAGCCAGGTTTAGATGACCTGTAATTCCCCACTCTGCTCACAATGTGCATCTTGGATCTCACAGAAAGACATGCTGCACACAATATATTTTAAAAGTGTAGTTGTATTAAGTATAATGAGAAAGAGCACAGCGAAATATGGAAGCTACAGAAGAAAATGCTTTCAAATCTGATTATTTTATAAGGTATAATACATGTATATTTTTGATCCCTTCCTTTAAAAGAGATGTTATGATTTAATAATGACTGGAATGACAAATGCAACAAGAGAAGGAGGGCTTGTAGTAGGAGATTTTTCAGAAAACAGAGAATTCTATTGAAAGCTGTGGATTTTACTCTGGACAGCACAAGCATTGAGGGCTCAGAACTGCCACAGGTAAGAAAAACACCTTCTGTTATGCACATATTTGTATCTTGCTTAAGTAATGCTTGTCACCTGTCTCTATAATGTTTATATTAGAAACATAAGTCCTGTCATTTCAAATAAAAGAGTCAAATTCTATCCCTCAGATCAGTCAATTTTCATCAACTAAGGTGAAATCACCCCCAGGTTATTCCATCTGAACTTAACTGAATGTGCACTGATTGCAGACCATCCAATGCATGCCACAGTATTGCTGGAATTTATATAAATCACTGTTATTAATGCAATGCCTGCTGCTACAGTAGAAGAAACAAGGTAAAGAGCTGTGGTTATAATAATTTTCTCTTGAGAGTTGAAGAAAAACATTTAGATTTAGACACCTATGGTTGATTTTTGTGTCATTAAACAGAAATAATGCCAGTTCTGGAGAAACTTTCCCCATTTGTAATAGACTCAGCTGGTTTCTTTCATTTCACTGAGCTCAATAATTTGAGAATAGCTGACAATTTCTCCTCATGGCTAAATGTTATTCCATTATATAAATCCTGGATGTTATTCCAATACACAAAATCAAAAAGAAGAAAAGGTAAAACTAGTGTATTAGGTTGGTTGCTGACATAAAAATCTCGGCAGAAATGAAATATTGATTAAATCCAGCAACATAACTTGGTGGGAACAGGAATGGGGGAATGTCTCTAAGAATGTTTAACAAAGATGTAACAATATCAACACTATAGGTGGTCCCTGTATAACAGACTTTGGGCAACAGCCACAATTCTTTTGTGTTTTCTAGAGATTAATTTGCCCTGGAAAAATGCAAAGTTCATAAACACACATACCTATGCATCGTTTTCCAGTGGCACATTTGTAATTTGTTGTCTTCCAACACAAGAAGAAAAGCATTCCAGTTATGACTGTTTCTATTTTTAAAATGGCTTAGGGAAAAAAAAATAGCCCAAACAAAGTGCTACAAAAATCTGCAGCAAGGGAGAGAATAATAAAGGGATGGGCTACCCAGCCCTGGATAGTCAGAAGCATTACTCTGAGCTTTGATGTACAAAGCTCTTTCCATGGCTTTCTCCTCCCTCCCACAGTTACCACAGGCCTGTTTGCTTAGGAGTTTGTTTGAGCCTAGTCTGACCATATGACATTTATTTTTTTCCTGTGAAGAGCCTCACCAAAAGGATTTACTGGAAGTTTTCAGGGTTGTTTGGTTTTTTTTGTTTGGTTTAGGGTTTTTTGTTTGTTTGTTTTAAATTTATTTTGATAATTTCTTTTTTTAAAAGGCCAATTGTGACTCCCAAGAGATATTCCATCCAGGAATATCAACGAAAGATAATGGAAAAGCTGCTAAAGCTCTTAATTCTTGTAGTTACAATCTTTACAATATGTGAACTGCAAGGTTTTGGGACACTGATAATGAAAAGTACAAACAGGTTTTCAAAGGTTGTTCACCCATATTCAGTGAGGAGGATCTGGCACAGGTGGATCTGTCCTTATCCCTGTGCTTTGTGTGTGATCCCATCTGCTTCCTGAGGCCAGAACTGCAGTGGTGTGCTCATGGGATAATGCAAATCAGGGAACTAATCTGGGGCTGGGAGAAAAGGATGCTCAGTCCATAGTCTGGTTCACTGTGAAGTCACATCCTGCTGGGATGAAGGGAGGACAAGGATTAAACCAGGGACCTCCCATTTCACCAGTGACACAGAAGTCCATTGGTTCAAACAGATCAAGGCAGTTTAGCCAGATGGCCTGATCCAAATCCTGCTAAAGCCACTGTGAGCCCTCCACTTTATCTCCTCTTGGAAGGATTTCAGAGAAGGGTGAGCAGAGAGAGAGAGAGAGAGACTCAAAGCAGCACTGTGGACACCCCGGCCAAAACATCTGGGAATCATCCACTGCAACTTTGCAAAGGTTTCTCACAGCACTGAGCTGTAGGGACTGAATCCTGTTTAATAAGATCCTGTGTAGGGACCAAGAATTTGGCTCTCAGAAAGGAGATTCAACATAATTTTTTGCTGACAGTGCAAATAAATTCTTTTGTAAGAATTGTCATGCCAGACAAGACTAAAGGTGCAATTCCAGGGACATTTCTTCAAAAGCAGTCCTGGCGCATGGCTTGTGTGGAAACACTAAGCTGAACACAGGAACTTCCAAGCAGGTAGAAGAGAAGAATTTTTTACTTCCAGATTTTTTTTTCTCAGCAGGATACTTTTTAAAGTTCACTGCACCTTGAAGAGATGCTGTGCAGCAAAATAGAATAGAACAGAATAGAATAGAATAGAGCACATCACAGTGGCACAATACAAATGTTAGAAACATTCCATCATTTACTGTACAGAAATTAATAATGAATGTTTATGTAAATCAATATACTGATATGAGGCATAAAAATAAATCTTCATAGCTACCTCCCTGCCCTCCTGTTATAAAAACCATCAATAGTAGAATTTCTACACTTCCCTAGGAAGCTCATCACTGTGATGAGCTTCCTTTGGAGATGGAAAGCTTTCTGTAATACTTAATTGAATAATTTTCTGGTGCATATTATTCTATCCATTTTTTCCTGCCCTCAGAAGGAATGCAGAGAATGTTATCACCACTGGTTATTTTGTCCTCAAAAAATCAGCTGGTGTATGGATATGTTTTTGTTTGAAGGCTGAAATGCTTTTAACTAGAAAAAATACATCTTACCTTAAATGAAAAAATGGAGATGAGAGGGTAACTCCTTGTTCCTCAGCCTCACATATATCATCCTTGTCAGGAATATTTGAAATTTCTGGCAAAGCTGCAGTGTTTTCAATAAGCAGAAGAAATCTGTCCTTCCTATATAATTTCCATGCACACTTTTGATTACTGAAACATCTAAAATTTCTGTTTCATTCCTTGGTCATGACATTCCTAGCTGCTCAGAATGTGCATATGAAAATCAGCTTAGCAAAAGTCAATGCATGGAAAAAATGCCTTTCTCCTCTTTGTGGTATGTTCTATTTTGTTTTCATCAGCCTTCTTTCCTAAAAATTCTTTTCCACTCTTTAGCTCCACCACAAGTCATAGAATCATGGAATTGTAAAGGTTGGATCATTGAGTCCCTCTGTGTCTAAAGTGCCTAGAGTGTTTGGACAGCATTAGAGTTTGAGCTCACCCTGTGCAATGACAGAAAATGGAACATTTTACAGAGGGTCCATTTTCTCTCTGGTCCATGAATGAATGCAGCTCCTCATGGCCTGGTCAAAAATATCCAGTTCAAGCATTATCAATACTCAAACCCCATCTGTTCAGCCACTTCTGTGGCTAAAGTGTTGTCTGAGGCCCCCAATAGCTCCCCTAAACAGTCAGCAGCAGTGGGAAACGTTCTGTGCCTTTGAATCAGCTGCATCACAGCAATACAACATCTGGCCTAAAACCTTTGACAAATGTCTATGCAATATTGCCCTATCTCTTCACAACCCGATCTTTGGGTCCCTAAGACAGTTCATATTACAAAGTGTAATTAAGTTCAAGACCTCTGTCCTGACCCTTAGGGGAACCAGTGACCTGTGCCCAGGATATCTGATAGATCAGCTAAGGGCTACAAATGAAAATCAGAGTCAGCAATTCAGCTCTCTACTAGAGCAGATTATCTTACAACTACACTAAAGCTCCCTGGTCTAGAAAGTCACACTTCTTGTAAAGTCCAAAACTCTGACATGATTTCCAGTAAGCTTAGAGGTATTATGAGGATCATGACATTTTGCCCTACGTGCTAAATGTATCCCTTCAATTTAGTCTTCCCTACAGAGACTATTTCCACAGTGGGGAATGCCAGGTCAGTGAATAGGAGCTTTGTAGAATCTGAATGTTCAACCCCTACTGGGAAACAGGTATTTTGCTTTCTACAATTTGCACTTCCAGCCAACTCAATAATGAGTTGATAAGCAAAGAGCTTTATCCAGTTACCAGTGGCTGGAACACTAGACAGAATTATTCTACTTCGAAGGAAGTAAAAGGGCTGCGTAGCATTCTGGAAAGGATTCAGGAACTGCAAGTTTTTGGTAGCTGAGAGAGAGAAGTGCCAGGCTGTAAAGCAGTATCTAAATTCACTGCATGCCTGTCCTTGCCTCTCCCCATGCCAAAGGTATGGAAGGAAAGAAAGAAATAGCAGAGCAAAGCAAATAATGAACTGAAGATTGTAATTCACTGTCAATTCACAAGGCAAGGAACATCTCCTGCTCATTGTGAGGGTGGATGCTGGGTCAGAAAGCCCAGAGCTGGGAGGAGATGCTGGGTACTATTTGTGACCTGTGTGGGATTCTCCCTTGGCTGTTTCAGAACTGCCCTTACAGAGGCAGACTCTAAATGTGGGGCAGCAGAGGTGCAAGGCTGGCACCTGCTGCATCCCTCAGGAGCACATCCCCTGTCAGTGGGGTCAGAGGGATTTGCCTCCCCGAGCATTTCCTCCCTCCCCCTGTGCATATGCAGCTGTAAATTATCACAGCTTTTGTCTCTTTTCTTGTCTCACAGTTCAAGCCTTACAAGGATCACATAAGTAATGTTAACATTTCTAGTCTTGACTGTGAATTGTTTGATTCTTACAGCACCAGAACACCTGTGTGCCTGGCACAGCTCTGCTCTCCCACAAAACACGCTTGCCATCTTCTGGCCAGGCCACCAAGCACCACGGGGCTGGTTGGAAATGCACTCTCAAGTGTCTGTACCACACAGGCTTTCCCAGCTGTTTACACAACCACCCAAGCAAGCAGCTTGAAGTAAAATTTTGCTTTGGGAAGTTCCCCTATGAAGAGGAATTTAGCTTTCAAGCCATGCAAAATTTGTCTTTCTTGATTCATAAAAATTTGCATGAGTTTCAGCTTCTGTCTTTATATCTGCAAATATCCTGAGTTTCATTTATCCAAGACTTAAAGAAAACAACTGGACTCAAGTCTGTATTATTATGCTACTTTTACATTAAACCACAAGTTTCAGTGGCTTTTGTAGGAAACTAGTGTTGATCAGAACTGGAATTACAGTTTTCATTAATAGTTATTAAACACTAACCTTGCAGTGGAAGGTGAGGCTGAACAAAGTTCATGCGGTATCAGGTTCCAACACAAATATTTGATGTGGCTGTAATTAAAGCCAGTGCTATAGTTTGATATTCACCTCGATATCCTCCTCAGCCAGGGAGGGTCTTTCAGGAAGATCACATCTTCTGCCATGGCAGATCTCGTCTTCTGTATAATTCTGCATTCTCTCTACTTTTGTCTCTCTCATGTTGTCTATGAACACATATCCCCCAGATCAACTCTTCTGAAGACTGAAATCATCCTGAGAGGCGAATCACTTCAGACAAAAGTATAAAAATTATTCTTTCTAGTATGTAAAAACAATAACTATAACAGTTGTTAATGTTAGTATTACTATTACTATTATTTTAATGCTACTGTAGAGAGCAGCTGACAGTCAGTTGTTTGCACCTAGTTTTGTATCAGCTCTCTGGTGTTATCTGGCTGCAGGTGCTGGTGACCAGCAGTACAATCTGGTCTGTGAGCTGTTTTCAGCTATCAAGAACCAGCTAAATTTAGCAGCCCACAGATCAGCAAACAGTTCCTGTTTGGGACTGTGTGGGCAGAGGACAGGGGAACTAGGGGCAGGCTTGTCCTGTATGTCACTTCAGAAAGTAGAGCAGAGGTTTTCCACTCTGATTTTTGCCACCAAAGCTCTGTACTGACAGTGGAGTTCAGTGAGAGTGGGAATGGCAGCGTGAAGCTCAAGGCAGAGGCAAGCCTGGCAGGCAGGCTCAGCTCAGGGGTGACAGGAGTTTCACAGATGACATTTCCTCTACAAGGCAGGGTTTGCAGGAAGACCACATTTTCTGCTGTGGCATGGCCAGTTCCCAGTGAAATTCTGATTCTCTCCACTTCTGTCTTCCACAAAACAAGCAGCACAAATGGTAAACTGAATGTCAAGCCCCAAACTAAAGGAACTTGCCTTGCCCTCTGTTATTTCACTTTGTAAATCAGGAGTTCTATAACTACATTCCAGATGTTACTAAATAACTGAGCAAATATTGAATTGGAATAAGCAGATCTTGCATTTCAGTGACACAAACTCCCCACATACAGCCATGCATCACCTTTGTAAGGGGAAAAAATGCTGAGTGTAATGTATAATTAATCTCCTTAGCTGCAAAAAAACCTCCATATAGTGCAAGGTACAGCTGCTACTTTATTTGTTGCTTCAAAGGGAAAATTGTCATTAATGAGTTTAAAAATTAACACTAGATCTGCATTTTATTTCTTACATTTACAGCTGTCTAACACAAAGCATGGCTGAGGTCAGAAAAACTGCTATGATGGCAGCATGTGCTTTTCCATGTGCTCCACGCACAATAACAAAATCATTTCCATTCCTCCCTCTCAGGCACACCATTTCTGAGCTGCTGTCTGGCAATTGAAAAAATGTGCTGCACCAGCTGTCAGGGTGTTCCAGCTTCCCCCTGTTTTAGCAGATACATTTTTCTTTGAACAAATAGATACTGAACTTCCATTACAACAAGTAATAGTCAGGAACAGCTACAAAACAGAAACTAATATTAAAATACAGAAATATTAGAAATATTAGAAATATAATGAATATTAATTCCTAAGACAAATTTCTAGCATCTGGTCTGAGATACTTTTAAAATACTACTTGAACATTCTAGACCTGTTTTTACTGCGTATGCAATTTGTAGGAAAGCATGCTGGTTTTTTTCTATGGATTAATAACAGGATTAGGGGATTGGGAAAACCACTAAGAAAAGGGATGATACGCAACAGGCAAGCTCACAATACTGCCTGTCTCAAGCAAGATGCGCTCAAAGACTCAAAATCAATGGCAGGAGACAAAAGAACACATGGCAATAATGAGGAAAAAAAAAAGGGATCTTCATTCTTTTGGTTTCTGCTTGCTTAGTTATATCTTCAAATCAGGCCTGGAACACAGAGTCAGCAGCTCTGGGAAAGAAGGTAAATCTCTGCAGCAGGAGCTGCAATGTGTGTGTGGAGACTTAGGAAAGACAGATGTTTCTCCGTGTAGTGCTTGGAAAACAAAAGAACAACACCACCAAGGATCAGGAGGGATCTGGGAGGAGCGATCTAAAGCGGTGCATTTCCCAGAGCCTGGCACGGGGATGGGGAGCCGGGGAGGCCGGAGGGGAGCGGCCTGGGCAGGGCCCACGGGGCTGTCCGTCAGTCCGTCCCGTCCGGAGCGGGAAGGGGCTGCACTCCTGAGACATCCTCCTTGTCTCCCTCTTTCTTGTCTCCTTGCTAAGAATGCTGGTCAGAGTTAGGAAATGAGACAAATGTTCCAATGAACAACTATTAATGTACTTTGTTCTCTTAGCCCTTTTTTATTTTCACAGATGGCAAAGGCCAAAGGCCTTTTATCTGCACAGTGTTGTTCTGTAGAAAGTTTTAAAGCCATATGTTACAGACATTGTGCAGATAAGAAATTAAAATCAGTCCTTCACACAAACAAGTTATTACAATATGGTTTGGTACATGTTAACTATAAGTAAATCTCTGCTTTGTTAGCATCTTTTAAGACACGCTATCTAAGCCCATGGCATTTAGCTGTAGAGAAGGAGTAAAACCTAAACTTAATAACTAATCTTAACCACATGGATTTTTGTAGGGAAATTCTTAATATGTCCGGAAGATCCCTGGGTCAATAACTACATTTACAGGTTTTATCTTAGCTTTTAAAATATTACTTTGATTTGCTTTTTTCTCTTCAGAAGAAGACACAGATATAAACTACTCCTGGGTAAAGACTAGTGATGTCATTAATAACAACATTAAAAATACTCCCATGAGTGTAAATAATTTCTGTTGAACTTTAGGCAGCAATATGTTTGTTCATCTTTCAATATTTTGCCATTACTGCATTGGCAGCGCCCCATATGCAGGTGTGTCTACCCTGAGCACCAGAGATGTAGGAGAGCTGTGCATCTTTGTGCCTGTGGGCACTGTGCGGTCCCAGCAGAGCTCACACCAACAGCACCAGGCAGAGCTGGGGCATGGGCTGTGCTCTGCAGGAGCCACACAGCTGCTCACCAAGGCACAGCTGCAGCTCAGTCCACCAAAGCCCACATTAATAAAACATTGATATTTGGCTTTTTAAAAATGCAGATCAGTCTATTTAATGCAAGAAGATCATTAAGGAGAAGAAAATCCACCTTAGGTTCCTTTCATGAGCTTTTGGTTTTTGTTTGAGTCCAAAATACAGGTATCCTTAGTGATCATAATGAAAAACTTACAACAAAAAGAAAGATAGATTGTACAGAGCTTTATTCTTATGCGAGGAATGCAATACAATATCAGAGAATCCACTGCGAAAGGTCTGGAAAGGAGAAATGAAATTTGGGAATAGTTAATGGATTGCTACATACATTGCAAACTAAAACACAGTTGACATGTGCATTTGTTTTTCTTAGGAGAGAACTGTTTTCATTCTTACAAAAGTTACTGTTACTGAATCAGGCTAAATTTACACAGTGTGTTTCAAGGCAAAGGTATTATGTGCATTTAGTTTCTCAGGATCTTGTCATTAGGAAAAAAAAAAGCTAATCCTCTTAAAACCCTCCCTGCATTTTTATTCTTTTTAATTATCAAAATGTGATTTTTTTTGCAAGACCATGTGATTTTTCAATATCCAATGTGAGCACTTACATTAATCCAATAAAGCCTTTGGCTCAAAGGCATCATGAGAGCATTCAAGCAAATGGGGCAGTTTCAAGAAATCTAAAGTTGTTTTGCTAAAAAGTGGGTTTAGATTTGGTCATATTATATAGGCACAGCCCCTAAGCAAGGTCTCAGCAGACTGACATAGAAAATAGGCTGTTCTACCATTCCAGAATGGAATTATCTTATGTCCAGTTAATTCAAGGCATGTGACTTAAGCGGCTGATAATTTGCATTTATGCAGTTCCTGTTGTTCTAAAAATCTCAGATGAAAAAAAATGCTAACAGTTTTTGAAAAAAAATTGTATTAATTTTGACCACTCCAAACTATCAAAAATACCTCAACAATCATCTTTACATGACAGAGTAAACCCCAAACTTCTGCCACATACTGTAAAGACCATCAAAGAATTCCAGTGACTTCTTATTGAAATAGACTGATCTTCATCTGTCTGACTCAGCCTCGTACATGAGGTGTATTAAGTTATTCTGAAACTATTTTTTAATATTACATTCTTATTTATTATGAAACAGCTCCCAAGGGCTTGTTCTTTTGTGCCGCTGTGTCCTGGGTGTGGGCCTGACACCCGACACCCAGCCAGGGCAGGTACACCCAGTCCCAGTGACACTCCAGGGAGCAACCTTCATCCCGAGCCAGCACTATTTCCCCTCAACAATGCATCTATGCAGACAAATGAAGCAGCTTTCTTCTTAATTTGTATGTTAGTTATCAATGAGAAATTGAAGAATTCCTCAACCAGGGAAACTTTTTTTGATGCATTAATAGAAATGTACTGGGAATGGTATTTAACCCCCAAATATACAAAGAAGTTGAAACTGCATTTAACTCTCAAAATTATATGCCAAATTTTCCTGCACTTGTGTCTATGACTGAAGTGATTTCAGCAGAGGTGTGCTTGTGTAACCACGCTGAATTTGGTTTATTATTCTATTTGAAGCTAGGTGGTGCAAATTGCAAAATGAAATATATCCAGTAGATGTCATCATCCTGTATCCATGTGCCTGATAGGCCAGTTTAGATTTACCTTTTTTTAATTGAACTGAAATCAAAAGTAGGAGTACTAACAGAAAGAGGTTTTCTGAAAATTTTGTGTAAAACATACTCATTTGATGTGCCTTACTAACACTAAGATTTCTGGAATGTTTACAACCTGGAAGTCTTCATGCACAAAGTAATTTGCAGACATCCATGACTGCACTTACATGCCCAAATAACATCTGTAAAATATACCAGTAAATGCTTGTATTTAAACTTGAAAATCCATTTAATGGGTTCCACTTAATGCACATGTACTTAAAGCAATATAAATATGTACTACAGCATCACCTCTGATCCTGAAGCCTGTATTGCAAAAATAGATTTCAGATACTCTTTACAGAGGAGAATATTAAATGAAATTGAAAGGGCTTTGGGAGGTCAGGTAATTTCATTTCCATAAATAGTGCTTTGAGTTGTTCATTTCTAGAAATTAATATCTTCATATATATTACTGTGATTTATCAAGTACTCTAATGTAATTGATTTGAAATTAAAGCATTGGTTTTAATTTCAAATCAAATACTGTTATTTACATTCAGCAGCTTTATACTTAATTGAGAAGCAGAATGATTCAGGCAAGTCCAAATCACTGTGATTCAGCTGTCTTCAAACATTTTCACATTTTAAACCCTGACCTCTATTGTTTGCTGTGGGGAGACTTACTAGGTCAGAGTAATGCCTCTCAGTATGTGATTAAAACTTGCACTTTGTCCACGTCCATGGATTTTGTAATACAATCCTTTAGCAATCTGGCAACATTTCTGGCTTTGTTAGCTGGGGCATTGCTTAGGAAAATTCCTGTGCAATACTGTTGTGGTCTGATCCAAACCCCTTTGGAAACAATAAAAGGCTTCCAAGGGCTTAAGCCATGGACAAATGAGGTTCGTGCAAAGGCTGAGCCCCAGCAGGTGAAGCAGCAGGCAGACACTGCTGGGAAATTGCAGCGTGGCAGATGCCAACAGCCTCACAAGCTCATCTCAGTTGTGTCCTGGAACTTTCAATTCCCACAAGGGATGGGGTGGGAAATGTCCCAGTTTCAGATGGGCTAACATTGTTACACGTTGCTTTCAATTTAGTAATAATTTCTTTATTTAGTAAAAATGGTACAATCACAGAATGCTAGCGGGTTGGAATGGACCTTAAAGATCATCTAGTCCCAGCCTGGTAGGGACACCTGCCTCTAGACCAGGTTGCTCAGAGCCCCATCCAACCTGGCTTTGAACACCGACAGGGTTGGGGCAGCCACAACCTCCCTGAGGAACCTGTTCCAGTGTCTCACCACCCTCACAGCGGAAAATTTCTTCTTGATGTTTACCCCAAATTTTTCCTCTTTTAATTCGTACCCTTTACTCCTTGTCCTATCCCTACAGCTCTTGATGAAAAATCAAGGCAGCTTGAAGTTCCCAATTGCCCTTGTATTGGTGGCTTCTGTGAAAATGCACGAGGAAGGAGAGAGGATTTGAAAGGAAAATGCCTTTCTTCCTCTGACCCCTCTCTGTGGTTATGCATTGGCTAAGACAGGTCTTGTGCATGCTCAAGAGAAATGGGAATTCTGACTAAAGCCCATTTAATCAGGCTGCACAGCTCCCTGACAGCCCTGGACGGTACCGAGCACTCCAACATTCCCGGACATCGCGGGGCAAAACTGCGGTCGTGAGAAGCGCTGCGGGATGGGGACACGGGGCTGACCCCTCCCGAGGGGCTGCAGCACGAACCCGCCTCTTTACGGCTGGCAGGAAATTCCTGCCGAGGCTGGGCTCTAGGGGCACTTTAGGGACACAAGGGGCCGAAGCGCTCATGGAAACAGGCCCGCTGCCATGCCGTCATTTGAGCCAGGGCGTGCCCTCACGGGCAAGGAGACCCGCGGCACCCGGGATTGCATGAGAACAGCGTGAGCAGCAGGACCCGGGCAGGGACTGTCCCTTGGCACCCCGGGCTGCGGTCACAGCCCCACCGCTGTGTCCGGTGCTGGGGCCAGCTCTGGGCCCCTCCGTTCCAGAAGGACATTGAGGGGCTGGAGCGTGGCCACAGAGAGGCAGCAGAGCTGGGAAAGGGGCCTGAGCACCAGGAGCAGCTGAGGTTGTGGGGGGCGTTCAGCCTGAAGAAACGGCGATCCAAGGGGGATCTTACAGCTTTCTACAACTCCCTGATAGGAGGCTTTAGCAGGGTGCGGGTCGGTTTTTTCTCCCACGAAAGCAGCGACAGGCTGAGAGGAAATGGCCTTAAGCTGCACTAGGGGAAGTTTAGGTTGGACATCAGGAAGTTTTTCAGAGAAAGGCTGATCAGACGCTGGAATGGGCTGCCCCGGGAAGCGGTGGGGTCACAGTTCCTGGAGGTGTTTGAGGAAAACCCGGGGGCGGCCCTCAGAGCGCTGCGGGCTCATAGCCCGGCCCCAGCAGCTCCGCGCCCTTCCCCGACCCAACCGACCCCGGCAGTCCCGGGGGCCGCGCTGCGCATGCGCCCCCTCGGCGCGGCCCCGCCCCCGAGCCGGCGGGTGGTGCTGCCGCGGGCGCGCGCAGGAACATGGAGGCGGCGGCGCGGGAGAGCCGGGCGCGCCGGGCGGCGGGCGCGGGGCGGTAGCGGCTCCCGGCCGCCCTCCCTCCCTTCCTTCGCTCCCGCCCCCTCCGCTCCTCCACCGGCGGAGAGAGGCGGCCCGCCTGCCCCCCCGCGCAGGGCATGGCGGCCCCGGGCCCTCCGCGGCTGCCCCAGCTGCGGCTGGGCCCGCGGCTGCGGGCCGGGCTGGAGGTCGCGCTGCGGGTGCCGAGCCTGTTCCTCATCGACGCCATCTTCAACTCGGCCCCGCTGCCGGGCGGCTCCGTGAGCGCCGCGCTGCTGGGCGCGCTGCTGCGGCTGCTGGGTGAGACGCCTTCCCTTCCTCCCCTCCCGAGAGACACGGACCGTGCCCCACTGGCCCCGCTCGCACCGCGGGCACGGCGCGGCCGCCGCTGCTCCCCGCCCCTCACCCGCGCCTGGCTGCTGTTAGTGCTGCGGCCCGGCTCTCCCCTTCCCCCGGCCCCGATTCCCGTCCCCACCGGCTCATCTCCGTCACTGCCGAGCCCCTGCTCGGCCGCCCGAGCTGGATCATCGCCTCGGCCCCTCGTGCCCGCTCCGGGCCCCGTTCACCCCCCCGGATCTGTCTCCCCGGCTCCTTCCGCCTCCTCCTGCCCCCGTAGCGGTGCACGGAGCCGGCGAGGGCTTGGGGCTGTGACCCCCCCTCCCGCTCTGGGGGCTTTGAGGGCGGAAGACATGTGACTCAGTGGGTATAGGGTTTTTATGTGGTTTTTAAAAACCCTTTGGATAGCGTGATGTCTTCCTGAAATACGCTGTTAAAGCCTTATTTTAGCAACAGCAGTTCAGAAGTGCCGGGAATTTGGTTCCCGGTGTAAAGACAAGCCTCTTGAAACTTGCCAATGATTATTTTTAAGCTTTTTTTTTTCTTCCCATGATGGATGAAAGTCAGTGGTATAACTAGGTGTTACTGTTTCCAATGTCGTTAACTTGGGTTCTAACACAGGCTCAGTTCAGTGGCAGTCCCGTTCAGTGAGCTGCTGTACAGGTGATGCTGTGCTGCGGATCACGGTTTGGAGCTGGAGACCCTGAGGCAGGAAGGAGAACACAAATCAAGTTGTTTCGGTTTTATTTGGGGTTTTTTTTTGCAGGCACGAGAGAGATAGATTTTCTTTGACGTTTATAGTAGAAGAAAAACAGGAAGGAAATAGGCAGTACAGCTTTTGGGGCAGGAAGCAGAGAAGAGGGGGTTAAAGGAAATGTGCACAGTGAGAAGTGAGTTGTGACTGCATCACACAAGTCGAGGAGCAGAGGGAAAAAGTAAACAATAACCTATAGCAAGGCAGCAGGAGAGGAGAGCAAAGGAAGGAGGTAACAAAACGCAGCAGGTGTTTTATTTTGACTTTTTACATTTATTATATGTTTTATGTTTATTATTATTGCTTTGGTTAAGGGTGTCAGGGGAAGTCCATGCTCACGTGAGAAGTGATGCTGAGGAGGCCGTAAGTTGCCTCCTTTGCCTGCCTGCCATGAGTGTGGTGTGTCTGGGATGGGGAGCAGGGGTTCTTCCCCCCTGCTTCCCATTTTCTTCACCTTTTGTTCAACACTTATGGAATTACTAAGAGTAATAATTCCTTTTTAAAAAATTTGCATTGCAGTGCCCCACCAACTTAATTTTAGGAGCTCTTCCTCGTATGATCCAGATGCTGTAAGAAGAGCATCAAAATGAATCCCCCCTTGGAAAGGAGTGGTGGATATGTAGTTCAGTGATGTCCCTCAAGTGTGTGGTACTGGGATTGAGGTTTGCATTTATATGAACACTCTTCTGGAAGGGGTTGGGCAAGAAGAGGGTAATTTTTGCCTTCTGCAAAAAAAGCTTTGGGAATGTTTTATGCCAAGAAACTTATCTTGAACGTATAGGAAAGGGGTCTGTGGATCTTGGCGTTCCAAAATTGAAGATTAAATGTAGGCACCTAAAGATGATCTTAAACACCTTCCATGGGGTTCAGACAACAGAGTGCTTTTGCATGTTTTTTTCTCATCTGAATTTAAGGATTACAGGATTGGGTTTTTGCTGCTATTAGGAAAGTGATCCCGTTCTTTTGGATCATTTTGTATTTAAACAATGGGAAAATGTCCTTTTGCTTACCATTTGCAGACTTTGAAGTACTGATCCAAACTTTTGCTGTAGCACAACAGCACAGGATAAGTGGGCAGTCTGTCCACCAGACACCAAGATTGAAGCTCTGGAGAGATTGATGATTTTTGGAGGTGATGTTAAACAGTTCTGAAATATTCTGGGAGTACAGCTCTTCAGGAATGCTAATACAGATCTGTGTGGGTGTTACAAAGTTTTACAGCAGGATTCCTTGGTCTGATTCTTCCATGACTCTACACAAGTAAATAGAGTTATACATGGCACAGAACCAACCTCTACAGCTGGAGCACGTTTCCTTTCGTGCTTTTGGTTAACCTTGCTTTGTCCCCAACGCAATGTTTACCTTTCGTATCTTTGCACTGGGTTTAAGTATCTCAATTTCAGCAAAGCCACCACCCCCAGGAGTGTGTGACTGTCACCTCAGACAGCAGTCCCTCCTCAGTGAGGACACTGAGTTTTGAGAAGGGTTCTATAAATACTTGAGTCTGCAGAAAGATGTGGAAGTAAACAGAATGGCTGGAGCTAGGGAAAAATAGTTTGGCAGTTCCACATGAACGAAGTGCTGATGTGTAAAAGTGATTGTCCCCTGCACATGACTGAAAGTCAAATCCTAAGTGGTGGGTGGCTATGAAGATACTAACAATTTTCAGGATTTAAAGGAAAAAAAATGAGTCAGAGACATTAATTGTAACACAAGAAATTATTTTAAAAGCAAGTGCAGCGTGGTTTGGTTCAGTGCTTGGTTGGAGGCCATACTGGGACAGTTGGCAATGGGGTGGCACAGGTAGAAATAGTAAAGATGAGTAGAGACACAAACCTTATCAAAGGAGGAACTGCAGCATTTCCTAGCAGATGGAAAATGGAAAAAGACTTACTGTTTTGAAGGGCACAGGGCAGGGCAAAGTCACCTCAGGTTGAGATGGACTAAGTGACATAAATGGAGATGGGGGAAAGGAGTGCTCACTGTCCCTTCTGAGATCTGTTACCTCTTAGGGTCTTTTGAGTCTCCTTCAGTGAGCCTTGCTTTTCCCTATATGTATTAACAGAGACATGCTGTACTTTTTGTTAGTGCCTGTTCAGAGCAACCAGTAGGACAAGCTCTATTGACTCACTGTTGTACTGTTTTTAGAGATGTCTTGCATGTGAAACGTCAGTGTTTCAGGATGACCTGCAGTATCTAAATACAGGCCTGTTACTGCCACTGCAAGGCACAAAAATAGGTTTTGGTAAGGCGTGTTTCAGAGCAGCCTGCTTACTGCAAAATGCATCTCCTTTGGCTCAAATGATCACAATTACATAAATAATGACCTTGTGAGCCTTTTCTGTGACTCCTGAGAAAAGACAAAGGCTACAAACTTGTCACCAGTACTGGCTTTCCTAAAGATGTTTGTGGTGGTTAAAATGACAAGGCAACTGTCAAGCTTATTTTGTAGAAAGTGCTGCATGGAAGCAATATTCAGCTTTTCCTGGAAGAACTGAGCTACAATGCAAGGGGCTGTCTGAAAACGGATAGAGGCTTTTCCTCAGTCCACTTCACACAGTTACCAGGTTAATGATTGATTAAGGAGAATGTGTTTATATCAGCCAGTGCTACTGGCAAGGAATATTTTTCAGGCAAATTCATAACTTTATTTGTAGCCTGTCTTTAGCAGCTGTTTCATGTTGGTCCTCTCCCTTCTTCTCAATCCTCCAGGATCTGAAGGTGGTTTGAGGGTTTTTTTTGTATATTTTTGAGTGTTTGGTTGTTGGTTTTGTTTTTTTTAAATCAAATGCTATTTCAAAGGTTTTATTTTCATGATCAAGAGGCTATGGCTTAATTTTTTTTAAACATTTGTTTATGGTGGATGTAGAACAGCCTAAACTGTCAGAAAAGACCGACGCTGCCCTCCAGCAGAAAGAGGATTACTCATGATTTCATTGGTTTTAGTGCAGAGATTGAAAGTAACTTAGAATCAAATATAAGTTGTAGAGATAGAAATCTCTCCAAACTGGTTTGGATGAGAAAGCAGTTGCATCGGGTGGAAGCTGATTGAGAAGTCCAAAACAAAGGCAGTGTGTTTCCTGAAAAAGAAACTGTTTAAGGAAATTTATCTAGTGCTAAGTGCTTTTTAATTTAACACTCTGAGGGCAGAGCTCTTACCTATGTGGTGCACAGTGATGGAATTCATAAATTACACTGCAGAAGTTTGCTGCGGGGACCTGTAACCCCAAACTCCCAATGCTGCAGTAGCTCTGAGAGGATTTCTTATAGGAAGTTGCAGACTTCCCAGGCATGGTCAAGATGTGGTTATGGTCAGTATGAGGGAGAGGTTAGCAAACAGGAATTTCAAGGCCTAAATCTGACTTATAACAAGACAGACAAGTTTGCACTGGCATTGGCAAAGAGGCAATTGGTGCAGTTTTGGATTCTGTGCACAGAAGCTGTATACTGTGGAAAGTGTTCCTCATGTGACCTTTGTCACCACTCACCAGAAATACAAGCAAACTGAAGGGAAATAGAAGTGCCTTCTCCACAGCAAAGTACACCAATTTTTCACTATTTTCCCATTAAAGAGTTTAACTAAAGTGTTTTGGTTACTTATCTTTAGTACTCCATTGTGGACAGCTGTAGTTGAGTGCCTTGCTCAAGTGAATTAGAGGACTTAGTAAATCTTACTCAGTTATTTTTTATGAGTTTTCTTTATAAAGGTGATGCTTTATCTGTTGGAGTTTTTTTGGTTTATTTTTAGAACTTGCCTACCCTTGGATTTCAGGACTAAGGCTGAAAGGCTGGGAGTTGTCACTATTCGAGTCTAAAACTGCAACAAACTTCATAGTAATTGTGATTTAGGGCTTGCAGTGGCTTTGCATCACAGCTGAGGTGCACAGATGTTAAATGCAGAGATTAACTCGCCCTCTCGCTTGTTCTCTGAAAAGGGCACCACTGGTAATGCAAAGTTACAAGTGACTAATGGGGAAGTGATACATTAAATAAATGTAGCTCCAGAGCTAATAGCTTAAAATCTGTTTTTGAACTTCTACTGAGAACTAAATGATTTCAATCTGATTTTAGGTGTCTTTGTATCAAGCGTCGTTCTGGTCTTACAACAGCGAGCACTTTTCAAGTTCTACATGATCACCTCAGCGTTTCTGCTGGCTGCAACTTCAGTGTTGGTGAATTACTATGCTGCTTTGCACATAAACTTCTACAGTGCCTACAACACAGCTGCGTTCGGAATTCAGATTTTCCCACATAAAGGACCTTCGCTATGGATGGCACTTTCCATCCTTCAGCTTACCTTTGGAATTGGATATGTTACCTTGCTAAACATGCAATCCATATATTCTCAACTCATTATTCTGGATATACTGATTCCTGTAATTGGCTTGGTTGTTGAATTACCTTTAAATGTCCGGCAAGTACTTGTTTTTATTTCAGGCCTAGTTCTGACACTAAATACCACAGCCATTTTAGCTACAAAAATTAAGTGGTTCTATTATTCGGTACGATACGTTTATCTGCTGGTGAGGCACATGTATCGTATTTATGGATTACAGCTCTTGATGGAAGACACATGGAAAAGGATTCGGTTTCCAGCTGTACTCCGTGTCTTTTGGCTAACAAGACTTACAGCACAAGCTGTGGTATTAACTTATGTAGTAAAGATGGCTGAAAACAACACAGAAGAAAAATTCTTCTTGATATCGTGGGATAACTGCTGGGAACTGATCTGCAGCCTGATCATAAGTGGGTGTGACTCTACTTTAACTGTGTTGGGCATGAGTGCCGTCATTTCCTCGATAGCGCATTATTTGGGACTCGGTATCCTGGCCTTCATTGGGTCAACTGATGAGGATGACAAAAGGCTTGGGTTTGTAGCCCCCGTCTTGTTTTTCATTTTGGCTCTGCAGACTGGTTTAAGTGGGCTGAAACCAGAGGAACGATTAGTTCGCCTGAGTCGAAACATGTGCCTTTTGTTGACTGCAGTCCTGCATTTTATCCATGGAATGACAGACCCCGTGCTGATGTCTCTCAGTGCCTCCCACGTGTCATCATTCCGCAGACACTTTCCTGTACTGTTTGTCTCCGCTTGCCTTTTCATTCTTCCAGTTCTGCTCAGTTACATCCTCTGGCACCACTATGCACTAAATACTTGGCTTTTTGCAGTCACAGCTTTCTGTGTAGAGCTTTGCCTAAAAGTAATAGTTTCTATCACTGTTTATATATTGTTTATGATTGATGGCTACTATAATGTGCTATGGGAAAAACTTGATGATTATGTCTATTATGTTCGCTCAACTGGCAATATTATTGAGTTTATATTTGGAGTAATCATGTTTGGAAATGGAGCTTACACGATGGTTTTTGAATCGGGAAGCAAGATTCGTGCTTGCATGATGTGTCTGCACGCGTACTTCAACATCTACCTGCAAGCCAAGAATGGCTGGAAGACTTTTATAAACCGCCGCACTGCTGTGAAGAAAATCAACTCGCTTCCAGAGGTGAAAGGAGCTCGGTTACAGGAAATTGATGACGTCTGTGCAATCTGCTACCATGAGTTCACCACCTCTGCGCGCATTACTCCATGCAACCATTATTTCCACGCACTTTGTCTTCGGAAGTGGCTGTACATTCAGGACACGTGCCCGATGTGCCATCAGAAAGTGTATATTGAGGACAAAGAAAATGCCAATATCTCTAACAACAACGGGTTTGTAGCACCAAATGAAAATCCTGTACGGGTTGCAGAAGAAGCTGCTGATGCTGAAAATGAATTAAATGAAGATAATGACAGTTCTGATAGTGATGAGGAAGATGGCGACTGTGGGGCACAGCACTTGAATGAGACTCTTAATGTTGACTCTAACTCTCTTGGTGATTAGGATGTTCTTTACTAAGCCGTGAGCTATTTGTTCAAGATTGACTCCAACAGAATAAAAGTATCACTTTGTAGTTATTGTACTTAAGCACAACAGCAGTATCTCAATGTTGAGTCTGTGAATGGTGGTTGTTTACTGTGGTGTGTGCTACTGTAAATATACCTCTAATTTTTGCTGGTCTCTTTCATGACCACCTTAAAATTATGTACATTATTGTACATGGAATAAAATGTTTTCACGTTTTTAAGATGGTTGGACAAAACACTCTTTAATTGATGTGGTGATAATGCTGTGCCAAAGACTGTATACCAGTAATCCCCAATCAATGTCTTCTGGATGCAAATGAAAAATACTGGTGAAAATAGACTGTTCAGCTGGTCAACTCAGAAAATGAAAGCCTGAGCCAAAGCAGCTTTACTTAAAAATTCAGTATTAGCAGAGCTTTATTGCAAAAAACTAGTGAGTTGTGTTTAAAAAAAAAAAAAAAACAACATTAGGTTGGTAGACTTAATGCTATATAGCATTTGCGTATGTGGAACAAAAGGCGACACTTCTCAGCTTTGTGGTGCAGCAGCAAAGCGCATGCCATGGACGTGTCTGACCCTCCTCAACTGCCAGCAGAGGCTTGAAGTGCTTCACATGTGAATGCAGCAGCCTGGTGCTCATCCTGTGCCTCCACTGCTAGCTGGAGTTACAGGCATGGCCTGGCCTTGAAGTCAATCCCGAATCTTGACAAAAAGGGAGCAGGGCTGAGAAACTGCACAAATGCAGACCACCTTTTCAAAAGCAGCTTTAATCTTGTACCATAAAAAAACCCAAACCCACTACACATTGGCTTCCATTGATTAGAACTTGCAGGAATGATGATTTTTAAATTTTTGCAATATCTTTACAGAAGTTATGCTGAATAAATGTAAGAAAAACAACTTTACATATTTGGAAAGAAGACTTTAATGGTGTTGTTATAGAGAGTATTGGCCAACTCAAGTGGGTCATCTTCTCTTACTGCCGCCATTATTTCCAGTATTTGACTAAAAAAGAAAGATTTATATTAGAAGACTGAAACCCAGTACTTCAGAATGTACTTCAGACTGCTGCATGTGTATGTACAACTCACTGAGCTGGAATAAAAACCTACATTAAGAGCAATAGGGCAGGGTGCTCAGATATGCAAATAGCTTCACTCTTAAGTTACTAACTGCCATTTTCTTTACACTGAACACTGGTTTGCTTACTGGTACAGACTCATCTTTGGTCTTTTGACTCTTGTTTGGAGGTAATTAAACAGCTTTCTGTTTTGAAGGAAGTGTCATTTTGTGGGTGTCTTTATCAATGATCTTCATTTTTCAAACAAAAATTCACTAGCCTGTCAAGGCTAAAGCTGCACTATGAATAGACTGGTCTAAGGGAAATCTTAAATTCCGGACACATCTTTATCAGAGCACAGTGCTGCCAAAGTAACTTACTCCTACTTCCTTATTCTTTAGCTTAATTGTGATTAATGTGGCCAGGTATTTGCAGTAAATATTTCTGAGCAATTTCAAAAGGCTCAGGGCCTTGATACAAGCCAGGAAGAGGAGGCAAAAGAAATGGGATGAACATGATTAAAACCAAGCTACAACTGTTTCTCTGCAATTGCTTTCTTGATTTTGTATCAGTCATTCTTAAAAAAAAAAAAGTAATATTCTGTACCCTTCCAGAGATGTGTCATACTTTAATTTTTTCCAGTAGCAGCAAAAAAACTTTAAACTCTACATTGAAAAGTAAGAAGCTTAAGCTTTGTAGTAAGGTTTGGTGAGCTTTGGATTCTGCCTCTAAGCTGAGGCACTAGCTAAACTTTTTTTGAAAGACAGCATAGGAGAAATTGCTCTTAATAATTATATTATTGCAAATATTTTCCTAGATGCAGAATTAGCAGTGAGATGGAGTGAGATCAGGCCTACACAGAAATAAGTAACAAGTACCAAAGAATTTCAGCCAAGTAGACTTAGGGTTTACTTATCTCTCCTCACTTGGATGTAGTAGAAGGCTGTAAGTTACTGTAACACTGTGTATGTGAAACTGCTGAAGGAGAAAAGAGAAGTCTCTTGTGGCTAAGCTTTTTAAAAAATAGCTTCCAAGGGAAGTAGTTCTAAATATACATATATATGAAGCAGAAATATCACTATCAAAACTGAAAGGTGTCCAAAAAGCTCTAACAAAACCAGACAAATGGTAATTTCCTCCTGCCAACTGAGCTGTATTAAACTGTATATATACCTGAAACATGCAAGACACTTTGTGGACTGAGTAACATTCCCTCACACCAGATTTTGCTACTTGAGAAGTCACAAAATACCAATTATCAATTACCATTCCTAATTTTTCTTAAGGCCTAAAAGGTTCTTTAAATTCAATTGCTTATAATGAACATTATTGGGATAATAATTTCAAAGGTTGAGCCAAACAGTATTTTGTTCATAAAAGAAGGCAAAAGCCAAGCACAGCATTGGTGTAATGATCTTGAGTGCATTTGTGCACTCTGCATCTATGCAGAACAGATTGTGCATTTTGAGTTTGGGGGCTTCTGAAACATTTCTGTAAACTACAACTAAGGCAGCAGAGAAATATGTGGGGGGTGTTGTTGACATGGGCTGGTTGAAAGAGTAACAGTGGAGGCCCTTGTGATCAGAAGAGTGTTTTCTATTGATCTCTTCCACAACTCCAAAGTCATGGACTGACCCTAGAAAGTCTTAAAATACTGAGGAAATCTTTCTGTGCTAATGTGTCTTCTTCACTTTTAAAATTAAAAAAAAAATAAATTAACAAATATTACAATTGACCTAATTGCATTGATTATATCTGAATGCTAGGAGATGTCACCATGTAAGCTTAAACTGTGCTTTTACATCAGTGCTTTTCCACGTTCCTTCATGTTTCAAAAAGCATCAGATTTCCCTTCACTTCTCAAATAAATTCTTCTTTAGACACCTTAACTGCATACCTGGATCTTTAGTATTATCCTGAGCAGTATTTCAAAATCTAGATAGGGAATTCTGAAAATTCAGTATTTCATCCATTAATGGTATTTAATGCAGATAGCTAAACATTTCACTACAACAATTACACATTTTTCTGTTTTTCACACTTCTGTGAGGAACTGTGTGGAAAGGAGGCAGAAAACAGTGTCTGTGCTTACCAATTCTGTTCATAAACCCCTGGAGTTTTCTTTCACTACTCTGTATCTTGGGTGCTGTCATTCATATCTAAATTGCACAGGATTCTTTGAAGCACAGCAGCAGAAGGAAGAAACATCCCTGACCAAATGCCTGCTGTGGCAGTTCGTGTCACAGGCTGTGACAGCAGCAGTGTCACAGGCACTGCTGGTGCCTCAGCACTGTCCCACCTGTGGGACTGTCCCCTGATCCCCAGGGCTGGATCACTTTTTAAAATTACCTGAACAAAAACCAAGTGCAATGAATATTCAAGTCAGCTTACTTCAGAGGGTTTAACCTCTTCTACAGTGCATCAAGTGAAAAAATAATAATGGTACTGGTTTCACTTTCAGGGAGCATTATACATCCAGAATAGCCAAAGTAGGAAAATTGGGATTTTAATTTCTTCCACAGCTTATAAAGCAAAACCTTGCACAAGTTCCAGTATACTTAATTTCTATTTTCTACGTTACTAGTTACTAGTGAACTGGGATTTTTCTATCTTTTTCACGTCAGAGTTGAAGTATTTAAAATAAGAGCGCAGTGGTACACTTACATTATATGGCAGGGTTCATTTCTGTCCTTCAAGCAGTGCCCTTTTTCCCATTTCTTTTTTGTAGGAAACGTAGTTTTAATGTATTTTGATCCAGCATGAGCATTTTTCACTCCACACCAAGGTGCATCTAGTTTAATTTGAATCAAAGAATTAGGAGTGCAATTGTTTCAGAATAGCATGAGATAGTTCGATTGACTACTTCTACAGACAAAAGCTCCTGCAATCTCCTTCCAGCAACAACCTCCAGCTCAAAAGGAAATTTCAAGAGCAATTTAACGTCCTGGATTTTTATACAACTGTCTTCAGGATTTTACACTTGAAAAGATCAGCAATAATAAAACATAACACTAATTTCCTCTGACATGATAAAAACAGCCAGATACGTTGCATGCATTCCACAGAAACTTCCTGTATAACAGGTCTGTTCTTCATGCGCAAATACATTTAAGGATTTAGCAGTTTGCAATTTTCCTTTCTCAAGAGTCAGAAATTAAAATAAATACTGTATTTGTACTGTCAATTATTGATAACTGAATGTGACAAAAGAACACAACATCCCTAGTCAGTTCCTTAAAGTGACTGCTCAGTGGGCTAAGAGGGGAATTCAAGCCTTCTTCCACCTATTCCACTTAAAAAAGAGCAGTTTTTTCCAAATGCCATTACTGCTGCCAGTGGCTAACTCACAGCCATTGCCCTGTGCTTGGCACATCTCCAGCAAGCTACATTTTAAAATAAACTTAAGCTGGTACAAAAATCCAAGTTGTCAATTTGTCCTTTTCATCTTCCCCTGCAATGTCAGGAACTGACACAGCAGCTTATTCCTTCCAGCAGAAGGCTGGAAAGGAGCAGTTCTGTAAACTGCTTTCTTAAGTAAAGAAAACAACTAGTGTTCTGAATTCCTTAGGTCTTGATTCTGCTTTATGATTGCTACACCAGTATATCTCATTGCCCATTGTCACAAACTGACCAAGATACAAAATCTTACCAGTCTCTATCATTAATCGTTCACTAGGAATTGATTTCAGTGTTTCCAAGTTGGCTTCTGTTTTCAGTGAACTAGAAAAATTAAAGTTTGGTTAAAAAAACCCATAAAAAGCATATTAAAGTAATTACTGTGCCTATTAAAGTGTTTTGTAGCAAAGACAGCTTTCTAAATAATTTTGTTAATTAAAAAAATGTGCTTCCTTGTTTTAACAATACTGCCTGTAAATGAAAACTGTGCTGCAGAACCCCTTTGGCTGCCCTTGCTTGCCTGGTGCCAGCCTCTGTACCTTACAGAGTGGTGCTGGCTGGCATTTGGCCAGGGGACTGCTGAGAATCCAGACTGCATAACCAGGGGATGAGGCACTCAGGTTACATTTGCATTACTCCAGCATTTGACAGGCACCTTAAAGTCAGGCTGTTTTTTAAATGCTCCTCAGAAGGAATCTTTCCATGTTCAACAACCTTATTTAATTGCAAGCAAGGACTGTCCTGAGGGCAGTAGAGTGGACATGGATTAGCTCACTGAGCTGCACAGCAAGAGCTTTGATGGTTAACAGACTAATGTGAGCAATTCTAAATCTGTCAGATGATTAAGGGTCTAGTGAGCTTTGAAAACTTGACCTCACTGTTTAAAAGAAAGCAATGAGTTCACTACAGCTGCCATTTTAAAGCAGTTGTATTTCTTGTACAGAAATACAGCCATTTATTACAGCCAATACTTACCAGCCATTTATTCCAATATAAAGATCCAAATCTATTAGAGCTGCTGCTTGTTCCTTTGTGCCATCAAAAGAATGTACCTAGAACATATAAATATAGATACACAGACATATAAAAATACTTATGTACTTTTATTAAAACTCCAGTCATTCAAAAGTATGTATTATCTTTTCTTAGCATCAAATACCTTCAACAGTACGCATTACACATCACTACAAACATCAAGATGGGACATGGCTCAGTTGATTCTGAATTTGAGCAAAATTCAGGCTGAAGTCACCTGAATGCTGCACTAGAAGTGGTTACTACACTTAAACAGTGATAAATATGTGTATAAAGGCCTATCCAGTGATACTCTTTTGGCCCTGCAATTCCCTGTAATTCCCCTGGGAGATCATACTCAGGAAGTAATCCTGTGCATGCTGAATTTTTAGATTCTTTTCTCAGTATTCCCTTCAGGGCACTGCCAGGGCCACCACAAGAGGAGCATTCTCTTCTCCACAGGTGTCAGTCAGTCCACTGGAACTAGCAAGACAGTCCCTTGGTCATTCCAGAGAGGAAAGTGGAGGGTGACAAGTTACACAGTGTAATGCAGCTGGGAACTGCATCTTCTCAGCCTGAGTGGAGCAGAGACCCTGTCTGCTCTGCTTCCCTGTGTGTGACAGGGACAGGCAGTTGCAGAAGATGCCTGCTCATTTCTCCCCTCTTTCCTGGCTGTGCCGGCAAAAGGAAAGGGAGGAAGGAAGGAGAGCCTTCACAAATTACACAGGACATTACACATGCAAAGCACTGAGTGTGGGGAAGCGTTTTGTGGGAACAAAGGACAAACCTGGGGACTGCAATATTCTTGTAGGAGGTGTGGTCTTATGCCAGAATCATGAGCATTTATTTCTTTTGAAAAATTCAGTCATAATGGAAACCTGAAAAAGCATTGCTGGACTTCCCACTCCACCCAAAGCTTTTCCGGTTAGACTTCTGAATTTAGAAACGTGATGTGAATATCTAAAGACATAAAGTAATCAAAAGTTCCATCTGGATCTAATTTGAAAATTATGTCCAACGTCAGAAGCAAATGTCTGAGGTTATGGCTTCCACTGGGAACATGCATCTAAATGATTTGTGGTCTGAATGCACTGCAGTTACAGACACTGAGGAGTTGGGAAAAAGCCAATGTCAATTATGAGGTGCTCAGACTGTCCTGCTGGCAGGCCAAGGAAAACTGTTCACATCAGCTGCAGAGCTTTTTCTCAGCCTATCTTCTTACCTTGCAAAAATCCTGTAGAATAAGCAATGAAAATAAAAATGGCAAAAGAGACTGGAAAATTTACTAATTAATAACAGCTTAAATGATGTAACAGGAAGCCTACACAGATTCCATGATAAACAAGAAATTGCATATTAAGCAACAATATTCACACACATGCATGGAAAAATGAATGCTACATTGAAATTCATACTTACCACCCCTCCTACTACTCTATCTCTGTTTCTTCTCATTATATCTAGGAAATGAAATAAAAATATAAAACAGCTTTATAACAGATGAATATAGAAGATTTTTATATTCAGAATTTGCTCTAAATATGAAATTCTCAAACAAAACCCACCTAAAAATTCAGCATGTGAGTTTCTACAGTGCAGAAACATGGGCAGCTGCATTTGTTCTGACAAGTCAAATTGTTTTTCAAAATACCTGTAAAATAAAATTCACCTTTAAATTCAGTGCAAGAACAAATAATGACAGTAAAAGATTTGTTACCCAAGCTTCTGTCCTCCAGCACTAAAGACAGAATTAATGGATTTGCCATGCAACAGTTCTTATTTGTGCAAGGATTTAAAGGAACCTCTTTCCCATGTGTATTGACACAGCTGTGATCTATGCTTGAAGACAGGTAAGTGGCAAGAGCCTCAGTACTGCAGAACGTATGTATGTATACATGCTAAGCACATATTCTTGTGTAGTGTGAGTCTGGAGTTAATTTTTATTTATTTATTTATTTTCATGGAAGAGGAACTGACTGTTCTTTCCACAAAGTTCTGAAAAGTCAGGAATGGGAGAGTGAGGATGACAGAGGCCCCTATTTCAAGAAGCAAAAACACAATGAGGGTGAGCAGGGGGGCACTGTGCAGGCTTCTCCAGCCTCCAGTGGCCAAACTGCATCAGAGCTGCTGACCTGTGAGTAACAATCCACTCTCTTGGGGTGGAACAAATATCAGGTTAGACACCATACTTCTGCCTATTGTCTTTACCTGTTTTCCCTCCCTTCCTCTGTGTTTCTGTATCCTTTCCTTTTCACTCCTTTTTATTCCTCTCCAACTTTGTACTCCTCAGAGCTGCTCTTGATGGGGGGGTAACAGGGAGGCCCCACCCTGTGGAGAGACACTGGAATGTGGGCAGAAGGAAGGTAAGGAGGCAGCCAGGTTCCCCAGTGCAATTGCCAGAGGAAACTGCTCAGCACTGAACCAACCTGTGCTCGTCATTAGCAGGAGCTCTGCAATTACCATCCCACATCCCTGCTGCCCTGCTCCACCCAGGCAGGGAAACCACCCATGCTCAGGAACACAGCAGAGGAACCTGAGCATGGCAGAAGGCCAGCAGTGCATGGGTGACTCAGTGTCCTCATGCCATTTGAAAGATGATGTTACTTGGGTGAAGCAGGAGAACACCCCTGCCCATCCCAGCAGGCTGGGGCTCCAGGCACGTACTGGATTTCTTGAGGTGTTGCTGTTAAAACAGTCCAGGGCACTGGGAAATTCTCACCACCAGTTATCACAGGCATTTCAAAGGGAAACTCCAGTGATCACACATTGCTGTGTATCAGTCACTTATCAATCAGGGGAAAGTGCAGCAAACCATTAGTTAGATTTACATTTTCCTAAAAAAACCAACCAAAAAAACCGACCCTAAACAAATATGCAACTGGTCATTTAATTTAATGTCATTTTCACTATTTTCTGTATACTACAAGTTATTTCTCAGATCAAAGTTACCTTCCCTGTTAATCACTGCAAATCTTTGAGATAAAACAGGTTAAACAAATCAGCCGTAACCTTGAAAACTGACATGAAAATTCATGAGAATGCATTACATCTACTTTGAATCTTCTTTGTCTAGATATTGTGCTTAGTTTAGCTTGTTTGACTAAATATAAATTAATTGCAATTCATGATTGCTCTTGTGGTGAAATAGCTACAATTGCTTGAGTTTTGGTGTCAGTTTTCTTTTAACAGAATATTTGTTTCATATGGGAAAGAGGTTTTAGGGACAGAACTGCAAGTAAGCTCCCTAAAGGAACCTACTGGCCAATTTCCATCTAATTTTGAGAAGGGCAGAGCCCTGGAAAGTACAAAGTTTAGTATCCCTGTAAATGGAAATGTAATTCAAGCTTCTTCCATTCCTAGCAACAACAAAGCCCAAGTCATGTTGAAAGGGGAGGTGGATGGGGCAGTTATTGAAGTGACAAAAATAATAATTAAAAAAAAAAATTAAAACCCCAATTCCTAGAAGAGCATAAAGAAACCAGACATACAGTGACTGCAATGATAATAAAATAACTCAGTAGGAAACTAACCCTGCTGAGTTCCAGTGCTTAAGGAACAACCTGTTCCTTTGAGCAAGCTTAGTTTTGACCATCATGTTCAAATGCTACAGGATCAAGACACTAAAGGAGCTAAAGCAAACTGACCTTGCTGAGGCAGATCTCAGACAAACAGTTCTGAATTAATCTGAGTAATGGTGCATGTGATAGTGTGATTATACAGACCCCTCCCAGTATTACGGCAGATGTGAAACTTCTATATGCTTACCAGGGCATTTATAACACAGCTTTCACTTTAATATGAAGGCAGTACCTTCATCTTACTACCATTCAAATCACTGCTTTCTGTTGGAAAAGTTCTGAGAATGGGAAGATTTCTGAAATAAAAAGTTCTTAGGAACACTACAGCAAAGAAATTTCATCTTTATTAGATTCTTATTAACTTTTAAACTGAAAAAAAAACCCATTAAAAATAATGTACAGGTGAAAATTATCCAAAAGAAAACACAGCATAACTAGCCAGAAAAATGTTGATTAAGTACTAAATGAAACAGAGGTCATGCTCTGTTTTTTGCTGGGAAACAAACCTAGAGCTCCTCTGTGTGGGAAGTGTGCAGCTGCATGCCAGCCCTCCCGTGACTGCTGCACCTGAGCTCCTGAGCAGCTGCAAACCAGTGAAGTGTCCCCACGTATTTCACACTCTGCCTTCCTGTTTGGTTCACTGCTCAGCCTGTCATCTCTTTCTTTACCATTCAATTTCAGTGCACCCAATTAGCTGCTCTGCAGCTGCAGTCCACTGGACAAGGAAATGAGACATAGATATATTTTCTCTCTCTAAAATCAAGGCAGTTAAAGATCTTAAAATCTGATACTCCATCAGTATTTTAGTTTCCCACACAAAAGAAACAGATTATACTCTAAGGTGTGCTTTGCTGAACTTCATGTACACTGAATTCTACCAGGACAAAAAAATCCTGTCCCCTTTGCAGAGTATTTCACTGTAGGTCTGCAGCATTATGAAAAATCCTCCTACTGCTAATATGCAGCAATGAGAAAAAACACAACCAACCACTGCCCCCCAGTGACTAATTTACTCAAAACAGTAACATGCAAATGTAATTCATTAATCACTCATCTTGTGTGAATTTATCACCTGTATCTTTCAACCAGTTCCCTCTGCAGAGAGAATTCTCAATAGGAGAATGCAGGCTGATTGTAGGGGCTGTGGCAGCTTCTTTCCATTCAGCATCTATGCTGCATGTGCTACTTCTCCACCTCCTGAGACAACCTTTACTATCAGCTCCCCATTATCTGCTCCCAGCTAACACCTTCCTTACTAAAAGCTCTTTTTTACCCACTACTTTTACCAGTGCTTTTGATAGTTCTGCTCCCTTCCTCATGCCTTCCACTCAACAACCCAATTCTTTCACACACTACATTTATGGGGTTTTTCTTCCCATAATTCCCTTACAGCTCCTAACTATTAGCAAGAATTAACATCTCTCACACCCAGAAATCCACAATTTCTGGTCAGTATTACAGAAAAAGACACGCTGACATAAGTCAAGGTCAGGCAGTTAGCAAAATTTAGCACACTGCACTACTTGAATGTAGGCATAGTTCATTGAATTCCCATTTCTGCCAAAAACACTCTGGGCCCAACCCTGCAAATTTTAGGGCTAGATGTGACAGTATATTATGTAGCAGAACACAAGATAGAAAACACTACTAAAAATTGCTACAAGACAATTCACAGTCATCAAAAGTTCCTTACTTGAGTTGGATGTCCTTTGGGCAAAATTCTAATCTATCGAAATCTACAAACAGAAAGAACAAGAATCCCATTTAGTATTTTAGGATTTCTTTTAGTATATGTCTAGAAAAAATAAATACTGAAGTAGTAAGGGAACACTTACCTAAGCCACATTCTCCAACTGCTACTACCTTTGTCCTATTGTTTTCAATCAGATTTTTTAATTCAGATAGATACTGTTCAGGGCTTCTCTGCTCAAATTCTCCACAGCGAGTAGGATGACAGCCAACAGTACTGAAAAACATGTCTGAAGTAAGAGAGTATTAGGAGGTTTTAAGGAAAAAAAAAGAAAATTTATTTAAGGTATAAACAACATCTGCCTCTGGAGGTTTCCTTATTGGTCAAATTTAAAAGAAAACTCCCTTTGACCATATTTATCTTAGTGATAATTTCATCGGACAGATATTTTCTGCCTTAAAAATGTCAGACAGTATCTCCAGCAGGGGCATGTGCACATGTCTTCTTTTAGTACACATTATTTACTGTACTCCAAAACTGCAGCTTAGAGCTGAACTGTTCTGGAGGAGCAGCCCCCAATAAATCAGGCAATTGTTGAGGCTGGATGAGACCTCTTGAGATCATTTAGAAATACATCTTGTTCGAAATACACCAGAGGTTTTCCCAGCTGTAAGAACTGCAAAGAGCATTTCCCTCATGTCCCCTGCACAAGCTGCTAGAGAATTTCAAAGCTCACATCTCCTGATTTACCCAAGTATCTGATCTAGATTACCATGCCAAAACTGACATTTCTGCTAAGTATAAAAGCACTGAGGAAGGGAAAAAACAGGTAAGGCCCTGAGCAACTGGCACTAATGTTCAAGCCAGTCCTGCCTTCCTGAAGTGGGGATCTGGACTGCCTTGGACCAAATTATCTCCTTGAGTTCATTCAAACCAAAATTACTTTAGGTTTCTGTTAGTAAACAATACTTTATTTTCTGTTAGTAAACAATTCTCCTTTAACAGAAAGAAAGGAAAAGCCAGAGGAATGATCAAAAGAAAGATACCTCTCTTGATCAAGCTGGTCATAACAGATTGGTGAGTAAAAAACAAACAAAAAGCCAACAAACTCCATATATTTCACAACATGTAAGCACTTGATCTTATTTCTAGAACAGAAACTTGTATCAATATTTTTATTCCAGAAATTTCCTATAATTTCTGTTTTTATTTAGAAATAGAACATGCAGGAAAAAGAGTGATTCCTTCCAGCATCAGGGATCTAAAGAGCAGCACACAAGCTCATACACAATGCATTCATCCCACTGCAAATGTAATTTCTCATTTTAATCTGAGTCTGTAAACACCTCTGGGGCAGGTCCTCTTGAACTCAATTCTGAGAGCAGAGGTTATAATTTTGACTGAGAATGTAAATTTAAAGTGAAAATACCATTTGTCTGTGCCAGCTGCAATGCATCTTTACTATCTTCTAGACTCCCACCTGTAATCAAAAACTTGAAACAAGAGAAATACTGTCAGTGTGGATGTTCTTTGAACATCAAACAGAATGTTTTAGAAAACACACAGATACAAGGAAAGATCTCAACAGAGAACATCAGAATACAATTACTAACATACATAAAACAAGATTTTATAAATCAGCAATAAACCTCAATGGTCCTCAGGAGCTAGTAAATACAGTAGGCTGCAAAATATTTTTTTTCCTCTTATTAAAGTATCTTGTATGTTAAACATTTAAATCACTAAAGGAATAAAATACTTCAATTTGCAGCAATATTAGCTTTCTCACACAATGACTGAAGATTACATTTACCAAGAATTGATACTTAGAAACATTCTCCCTGTCCTACAGCTGGGGAGAGACCCAAGACATGAGTAAATAGTTAAACCAAAAATTGAGTCTGTATCAGAGCTGGGATTACAAATTTAAGAATTTCCATCTCTGATCTTTTATTTTTACCTTAACATTATCACATGAGAATTGTTGCCTACAGTGTACTTTTTGAACCAGCACTTGCAGAATATTTCACCCTAGGTTGTAACAGCCAAGTCTACAGAGGTTTTGGACAGCTCTTTCCCCTGCAGGTGCTATCCAGCAGGCTCTGCCAGCACCAGCTCAGACACCCCCACACTCCCAGGGCACTCACGACAGACAGACACAACCCAAAGACATCACCATTTCATCAGAAATGTTAAACTGAAAATGGCTCAGTGCATACATGACAGAGAGCAAAACTTCACCAAAAATTACCATACAGCAGCAGCTATACAGAAAAATAAAAGTACTTTCCAATCAGCAGATTAAGGTTCTAGGCAAGCAGGAACAATCTATGATTGAAAAGGCTTCTGACACTGTACAGGCCAGTAGCAAGACTGAGAACAGCTAAAGGCAGCAACTCCTGAATAACATTTCTCAATCTACTGGGCTTCCTGAGAAAGTTATGCAGCTAATCTATTTTTGATGATAAAATTTCAAAAAACTTCAAAAATTTCAAAAAATTATTTTCAGAGAGTGGTATAAAAATTAAATAGCATTACACAGCACATATAAATGTGACCTCACTGCTGTATTTGCTGCAGTGAGATAAGTTTTCCATCACTAGTTTTCTTCTTCTGTTTCCCAGAGCATTTCCCACTCTTTTCAAATTAGAGTTTTTCAACAAACTCCCAAGATGCCTGTTCCTCTGCTATAGGGGTGGTCACTTCTTTATTTCTAATCTGGCAGCCTTAGTAGTGCAGTAGAACAGTCTGGGACAGTATGCACTGTATTCTATGGTATTTCATACTTTTGTCAAAAATTTATTCAGTTTTGAGAGAAAGAGAGACAGGCTAAACTATGGGATGTAATGCACTGCTGGAAATACCAATTTCAATTTCAAATTCTCTCATAAGGATGTTGTTTTAATACATGCAAGCCAGTATTTACCAGCAAACCTGCAGATGTCTCAAGTGTGTTTGTGGGCACTCCCAGCTCTTCTGCAGTTACCAATTTCCTTTACATATAGAAATAGCTGAAAACCTCAATCAGAAGAGTATTCTTAATTAACAATTAATCAATAATTACTTCAGCAGTAATTGCTGATTAAGAATCACAGAATCATTAAGGCTGGAAAAGACCTCCAAGCTGATTGATCACTGCCACCTTGTCAACTAAACCAGAGCACTGAGTGCCACATGCAGTCATTTCTTGAACACTTCCATGGGAAGATGACCAGCACTTCCCTGAGCAGCCTGTTCCAGTGCCTGACCACCCCTTCCAGGAAGAAATTCTTCCTTGATGTCCAACCTGAACCTGCCCTGGCAGAGCCTGAAGTCATTTCCTCTTCTCCTGTCACTTCTTCCCTGGGAAAAGAGCCTGACCCCACGTGGCTACAGCCTCCTTGCAGGAGTTGTAAGTGATGAGGTCTCCTCTGAGCCTCTTTTCTCCAGGTTAAACAACTCCCAGCTCCCACAGCTGCTCCTCATAGCATTTACTCTCTAAGAGCCACACAGAATATAAGAAAAAAGGAATGGTTGCCTATAATGCAACATGGAAAATCATTTACCACTTCATGGCAGCAGGTCAGAGGAGAGTATCTTTCTGTTGAAACTGTACAAAGTAACTTCTACATCCACATCTCCTACAATATCAATGAACTCCAACAATTAGCTTCAATAATGATCTGTGCAAACAGGAAGACCATGCCCTGCACAGAACACTTGTTTTGTGCTACTGAATGAAGTTACTGCATCTTCCATTTGACTCCCACAAACATAGTTTTAGTGAGAGAGCACTAAAAAAATCAAATATTAGAAAGCAGCTTAAAATTTTAATGCCATTTCATTATAAGAAATTACCTTTTTAATGCCAACTTTGACTGCTCTCTCTATTACATCCAGAAGGTCATCTGCAAAAGTTCATAAAAATGTCATAAATTGAACTTGACGTTTTACAGCATAGTTTAACTACTTTTCAATGCAGTCAAAATTCTTATCATTAAATCTTTAAACCATACTTAATTAATCTTTATAAAACAATAACAAAGTGCAGTAACCGGAGATCCAATTTAAATCCAAGAAGTCGGTGGAAGTTTCTCCACATGCTTTAGGAGGCTCTCTGCTTTTACATCCATATCTAAAGGTCACAAGAGCAAAAAGCCCCACATCATTATCAGTAACTGTGATTCAGCAATGCAATACTTTGACAGACCACTGTGCATAACTCTCATATCAGTTTATCAGCGCAATCCTAAGTAGATTAGCAATTCTCCATTTTGCTCCAGAAGCAGTTACCTGCATGTAAAAAGCAATTAAGACAATGCATTTTGGTTAGGGTATCCAACTTAGTTAGTCAGGCTTTCTTTTTTAAGCCCAAGTACCTAAGGAGGAGAAGAAAAAAACCATAACATCATGTTCTGACATGCAAGAGGCTTCTAATTCAGCAAAAGGGATCATGTCTTCCAGCAGATATAAATATTTACCTTGATGCTTCTGTGTTCCCCTGTAGATTCCTCTGAACATAGGATCTGTCAGGTTAATACCAATATCTGTGGAAAGCCAAAGATAGAAATTAGAAGTTATAGCTGTTCTGTATTTTACTTTGAGTATTAATAAGCTAGGGAAGACAACAGAAACCCTATCTAAACCCTGAACCAGCACACTGGTAAGTCATTAAATGTTTAAGCATAAACTTACTTGCATAACTTGAAAAATTACTCTATACTAGAAGTGACAGAAAAATTAAACTTTTCCCTCTGTGCAACCTTAGACTTTCTGTGAGTGTATTATACACACCCTCATAACCATCAAAGTGAACACACATTTGCTTTTTATTGCAAACAAATCTGCTTCTCACACGAAAACAAAAATTTATGCAAAGAAGCATTAAAGAAGGGAAAGTGCAGCATCTCTCATACAGCCTTCCACGGGTGGGAACAGCAGCAGCAGCAGAGTGCCTCCTAAGGGCTGCCTGTTCTCCCTCCTAGTGCCGTCCCTGGCCCAGCAGCACTGACGGGGCATTGACGGGGCACTGACGGGGCATTGACGGGGCACTGACGGGACACTGACGGGGCATTGACGGGACACTGACGGGGCATTGACGGGACACTGACGTGACACTGACGGGACACTGACGGGGCACTGACGGGACACTGACGGGGCATTGACGGGACACTGACGTGACACTGACGGGACACTGACGGGACACTGACGGGGCATTGACGGGACACTGACGTGACACTGACGGGACACTGACGGGGCACTGACGGGACACTGACGGGGCATTGACGGGACACTGACGTGACACTGACGGGACACTGACGGGACACTGACGGGACACTGACGGGGCATTGACGGGACACTGACGGGGCACTGACGCTACACTGACGGGGCACTGATGGGGCATTGACGGGGCATTGACGGGACACTGACGGGACACTGACGGGGCATTGACGGGGCATTGACGGGACACTGACGGGGCACTGACGGGGCATTGACGGGACACTGACGGGACACTGACGGGGCACTGACGGGGCACTGACGGGACACTGACGGGACACCTGCAATGCAGGTACCGGCTGGAGCCGCCCAGCCCAGCCCAGCCGCCTCGGCCCGAACCTCGGCTCCAGAACTGCCACCTCTGCAGCTGCCGGCGGGGATTCTAGCGGAAAGGGAAATCTCCCAAGGAAATACTAAACTGCTCCACAACACGTAGGGCCTTTTGAAATGATTCACATGTTTTCCGCCGAATTTCCTAAAAATACTTACATTTTTACCCAAGCCAGTTGCATGCAATCAGAAACAACCATGACTAATGCAGCAAGGCGGGACAGGGAGCGAAGGGCGGCCGAGCCCCCGGAGCTGGGGGTAACGGAGGAGCAGCAGCCCGGGGCCCGGACACAGCACACACAAACATTCCCAAACGCTTCCAGGGGCTCCGAGGCCGCCGAACCTCGGGACACCGGGAGGGACCGCAGGAGGCGACAAGCAGGGACTGGGGTGGGAAGTGACAACCCTGGCAGAGGTGCTGGGACAAACCTAAGAGACTGTAACAAACCTGAGGGACTGCGACAAACCTCGGGTAAGGGACTGGAGCAGGAGGCGACAAGCACTGGATGAAGGGCTGGGACAAGCCCTGCCACTGCCACAGCTCAGCCCGAAGCCCCGTCCGCTGCTCGCGGCCCTTCACGCAGAGGGGTAGCGGCGGCTGCCTCGGCCCAGAACCGGGCGAGGAGCGGGGGGCTCGGGTCGAAGACCCGGGGACAGAAACCCCCGCACTCCCCATGGCCCCTCACCGATGAACTTGTCGCGGCTCACGGCCCCTCCGCCCTACCCATCATCCCCTCACCGATGAACTTGGCGCGGCTCATGGCGGCTCCGGGCGCGCTCGGCGGCGGCAGCGCAGGCGGGCAGGGCCGCGCCCCCTCCCGGCATTCCCCGCGCGGAGGGAGGCCCGCAGAGCCGGGCGCCATGGCCGCCTACCTGACGCATCAGCAGAAGGTGCTGCGGCTGTACAAGAAATCCCTGCGGCACCTCGAGTCCTGGTGCATTCATCGGTGAGGAGAGGGGAGCCAGGAGCGCTGGCCGCGCTCACATCGGGGCGCTCTGGCTGGGCCCGGGGTGGGGATGGTGGTTTTCCTCCTCACTGTGCGTGACCTCTGTCCGTAGGGACAAGTACCGCTACTACGCCTGCCTCCTGAGGGACCGCTTCGACAAGAACAAGGATGTGAAGGACATGGTGAAAGCCACCGAGCTGCTGAGGGCCGGCGAGGAGGAGTTCTGGGCCAACCAGCACCCACAGCCGTACATCTTCGCCGACTCCCCCGGGGGCATTGCGTACGAGCGATACGAGATGTACAAGGTGAGACAAGGGACAGGGTGACAGGGTGACAGGGGACTCCCAGCCGCTCCTGCTGGGCGCTCCTGCTCTGGCTTTGTGTTTGGTGTCACTTGATGTGGACAGGGCCGCAGCTTGGCTCGCTGGGTCACTTCATCGCTCCATGAACATCTTGTCTTGCTGCTTGTGTGGGAGGAGCTGCTCTGCTCCTTGAAAATGGAGTTTCTCGATCAGTTAGAACATAGGGATTTTTTTCTGAGGATAATCATCTGCTTTTTGCCAAGGGGGTCAGGCTGGCGCAGGAAAGGAGCTGAGCTGGGGAAGTGAGCAGTGCCCAGGGAGCTCTGCTGCCTCCCCAGCACAGCCTGGGCTCCTCTGGTCGGCTCAGGTGTCATCTTGGCTGTGGGGACTTCATTCAGTCTTATGGCTCTTCCAGCATTTGAGTAATGGTACAAGTTTCCATTTCCCTTCATGTGCTGCAGTGCCAGATTGTGCAGTTGTGTGCTGCTGTGTGACAGCAGCACTGCCTGGAAATAGAAGCCTTATGTTTAGACTCTTTAAGGCACTTCTACATGTATTGACCATCAAGATTGGGGTTTTTTTAGGAGTAAAAGTTCTGTACAAAAACACAGGGACCTTGCTCTTTTGGCATCATCTTTTTAAGGCATTAGAAGTTAATACCAACCTAGAGACTGCCTGCACCCGTTTCCTCACAAATTTGAAAAGTGTGCTGGCACAAGACTGGATCTGGTCAGATCTTTTTGCATATTAAGCCCTGGAAAAAAATATATGACATAGATTTTTCAGGGGCAGAATAAAGAATATATGAGTGAAAAGAAAAGAACTTATTTAAACTTTTACCAAGGTCAAGGGCCTGAGCAGTAGTGGAGATAATACTGACAGAGAATGTGGACAGAAAAAAAGGCAGCTGAGCAATAAATGGTCAATATTAGTCTTCATACAGAAACACAGACTGGGTTATGCTTTCTTTTCCCAGTTTGGTGGGCTAAAACTGTCTTAACAAAAGGGCTGTCACTAGGCTTTGGCTGGTTTGTGTATCAGTGACCATCCATTGTGGATGCTGCTCCTCAGTGTAGTTTTTAGAACTCAGGCTGATTGCTGGTGTTAATTGGCGTTCTCTGTGTGTGGATATTTACTTCAGCAGCTGTTCTGTTTCCATTCAGTCAAAGGTTTGTTCTGTGATGAGAATCAGAGCAGGAAAAGTGTGAATATCACTATAAATGTATGATGGTACTGGAGCAACTTCTTTTTTTTTCAATTGGGAGTTTTGGTGGGATTTTGTTTTTTAATCAGTGTTCCTTTCTTTAAAATGTAAACAACTAGGTGGTTTTTTTTTAATTGCTGCAAAATCCTTGACAGAAGGTCTTAGAGGTCAGACCATTCTCAAGATCTTAAAGGCCTAAGAAACTGCTCATTTCTTAGTAGTTGTAGATAAGCAGAAATGAGCTGTGGTGTTTTGTCTTTGTCAAGTAAAACAGATCAGTAGTTGGAGAGAAGGATTGCTCTAACCTGCTGGCTTTGAGATCTTCTCCTCCACTAACTGGAATTATTTTGAGAAGTTTAGAGTAAACTGAGATGACTTGGGACTTGTTTTGGAATGCTGTGATTTAAGCAAGTCACTGTGGTGTCTTCCTGTGGATTGGGATAATGTATGAAAAGTTCTGCCCTCTGCCACATGCCCTGAGATAGTCAGGCAGCTCTTAAATAGTGTTTTTATGTAGCCCTTCAAAATGGGGAAAAATCCTAGGGAGTAAGACTGGCTTCAGCTTTTGTGTTTCATTCTTCTGCATGTGTGTACAAATGTGATTTCATATATAAAAAATAGTATTTTAAATGATATTTTTCTTCAACAGCTTCCTGAATGGTGCTTGGATTTCTGGCACCCATCTGAGAAGGCAATGTACCCTGATTACTTTGCCAAACGAGAGCAGTGGAAGAAGCTGCAGAGGGAAAGCTGGGAAAGAGAGGTCAGTGCTTGCTCTATGCAAAGGAACGTCTCTTTAGCACACAGGTAGCCTGTGTGGCACAGATGTGTTCTTGGAAAAATTACTGAGTGCCTGCTGCAGTCTCAGTCAGACTCTTCAGTGCTGGAGCCCTTGTCAGTGTGAAACAACCTAAAATTCCTACACATTTGGTACAGCTTGGGTTGTGAAGGGAATTTGATGTTAAAGCTGAACCTACAGCCTTGTGTCAGTTAGTAAGAAGCTGTTACAGCAGTTTTGTGGGGGGGAAAAGAAATCCAAAGTGGAATGAAAGGAGTCTAACAACCAGAGCATTCCTCTCTGCTGCTGTGGAGCTCTGACACTTTCTGGTTACACCTTTGAAGGTGGTGTGCTGCAGTGTGCATCAGTTGGGCATTGAGAGCAATTTCTGGGCCATCCTGAACTGAGAGTTGGTTGGAAGAAGTTGGTGTTCTTGGATCAGTCCTTTGATTCAGCTGGATTGTATGGAACATGGCACTTATGCTGCTTAAAGAAGTGGGCATTGAAAGCCTGTGAGAGGCTGCTGGTGACCTGCAGGAACAGAAGTCTCCTATTTACTGACTGCAGGGAAACTTGGTCCGGACTTGGAATTATCTGTCAGCTTCCCAAGAGCACAATTCAGCCTGTTTGAGAGAGTCATGGTAGATGTGAACTACATGGAAATAATGACCTTTTAAGTGAAATTTCTCTTGTAAATCACTTCTTGCTCCTAGAAATTCCTTCCTAATTAGGTAGTATGAGCCCACAGTGATTACTGAGTGGAAGTTAAAGTTGGGAAACATGAAACCTGTCAGCCAAAGGTGTTACCATTGATTCTTCTCTGTGGAAATAGAGAAGATCCAGTGGTTCTTTGTTTTGCTCACTGCCTGGGCACTGGAAATGGAAGTGTGTGTTAATGTGCTAAAGCAGTTCTGTGTCTTGTCTTCTAGGTTAAGCAGTTACAAGAAGAAACTCCATCTGACGGTCCAAAAACTGAAGCTTTGCCTCCAGCTCGTAAGGAGGGGCATCTACCCCCCATGTGGTGGCATCATGTCACCCGACCTCGTGAGCAGCCCATGTGAGAGCACCTTGGGTGTGGGTGGCAGCAGTCTGTGCTGCAGGCAGGTGGCGCCTCAGAGACCTCTTGCTCCTCACAGTAATAGAATAAAGTCAAATAAAGTAACAGAAAAGGTGTTTTTCTGGCACACTGCTCTTCTCTGACACACTGACACCACTGCCGGCTTGTGCAGGCAGTTCAGATCAGCCCCATGGCTTGGAATGTGATACTAAGTACAGGCAAAGTGTTAAAGCTGGAGTTAAAGATGCAGCAGCAGACATGGGCTTTGGGTGCTCTTGTAGTGAGGGTATTTCTGACCTTGCTGCAGGATAAAGACATCTTTCCCTCCCTTCCCTCCTCCTTAGGCTCTTGGCTGCATTTTTCACTTTCATATCAAATCTCACAAGACACAAACTTTCCTTACAACATGGAGCTTTCCTCATGGCATGGATACCAGTGCTGTGGAGCACCAGAGGAAGGTTGATCCCCACATAAACTGAACCCCAGATAACCAGTGAGCTGTATCAGTTAACCTGCATGGGCTGCTGAGGATTGTGGCTGTTGTGTGCCCGTTCCCTGGTCACAAATGGTTCTGGCAGTGTGACACACTGAAGTGGGGACAAAAGGCTGTTTGCTTGTGGCCACATTCCCAAAGCACTGGTACAACACAGGAAAAGTTCTGCTAACACTTCCAGTAACTGCCCTGTGAGAGAAGAGATGTAATACAGCCACTGAGCAAAAGCTCATGGGAAAACCTGGCCCTTCAGCTTTTTCCCTGTTTTTAGGGCTAGGAGATGTAGGTTACCTAATGTGACTTCATTCTACAGTAGTTACTTGACTGTGCCCATGTTTGAGCCTAAAGATTAATATTTCTCTGAACAGCAATTGAAGAAAAGATGGCAAAGCTTCAGCTCTTCTGAGAACCAAAGATACGTAGCTCAGGAATAAGGCTTTAATCTGGTTGATTTTTAGAAGCTTTCCATCTGCTCCTTTACAGTAAGTCTGCATGCTAAAATAGGTATGAATTTTGAAAATAAAACTCCAAAAAAACAGCTTTACATATTCCACAGCAGAAATTTTCATTCCTGCCAAGAAGCAGGATCTGTTCTCTGTCCTGTTAGTCAAAAGTAGTGATGGGATTGAGGCGTGCCTTCTTCCAGCACAGCTGTTGAGCACATGCCACACCTCAGGCTGGAGCTGTCACTTGGAACAAGTGCCTTCAGTATTGAAACAGCTGAGCAAAGCACTGACACCCGAGTGAGACAAAATGCTCAGCAGTACTTCAAATACAGCCACAGAGAGAAGGGGGAATCAAACCATGATCCTTTTGGAGACATTTCCAGCCAAACCACATTGGCTTTTCCTTTAACATCTTTGGGATGGGTTAACTTCATACAGAGCAGCCTTCATAGTCCTGGGAAGGTACCAGTGCTCCACAGCATCCAGGGTGTCCACTTGGCATTCCCCTCACCAGTGGACTGGGGGTGGGAAAGTTCTTGGGAGGGGACAGTCAGGACTCAGGAGAGCTGACCCAAACTGACCTAAGGGCCTGAGCTCCTCTCTGCAGGGCTCCAGAGGCTCTGCCAGGAGCCTCCTCCAGCACAGGCTTCCATGGGCTCTCAGCCTCCTCTGAGCACCCACCTGTTCCAGGATGGGCTGCAGGTGGATCTCTGCTCCCCCTTGGACCTCCCTGGGCTGCGGGGGCACAGCTCCATCACCTGCAGGGGAATCTCTGCTCGAGCACCTGGAGTAGCTCCAGCCCCTCCTTCCTCACAGACCTGAGTGTATGCAGGGCTGTTTCACCCCCATATTCTCACTCCTCTCCCCACCTGCTACTGCTGTCCCACAGCAACTTTTTCCTTCTTCTTAAATAATTTATCCCAGAGGCGTTACCGCTGTCACTTTTGGGCTCAGCCATGGCCAGTGGTGGGTCGATCCTGGAGCTGGCATTGACTCTTTCAGACAAGGGGGAAGCTTCTGGCAGCTTCTCACAGAAACCACTCCTGTAGCCCCCTGCTACCTGAACCTGGCCTTATAAGCCCAGTGCAGTAAAAAATGGATATCTTTAGATAAAAATGAAATCATTGCAGTGGCAAAGAAACCAGGCTATTGTGTGGCAACTCCAACAGAGAACAACATCCTCCCCTTTCTGCCTTCAGTGCTGAGAAAGCTGAACAAAATAAAATATTCAGGGGGAGCTGTGGGAGATGGTGCTGGTGCTGTGCTTGATAAATTCTGGCTGTGTTGACAGCAGCAATTTTCCTCCTCTGGCCTAAGGAACTGGACTGAGATGGATGCATAAAAATGCAAAGTCATCTGTGCTTCTGGCCAGGTAACAACAGCGAGGTGCAGGGAAATGTCATCTGTTACTGTTCAATGGGAATTTCCATCCTTAGCACTGCACTTCTGCTCCACTGCTACCCTGCTGGTGCCCATCAGTAAAACACAGCTTTATGCAATTTTATTTACTTGGTTTTTAATTCTCTCTGGCTTCTATGATATTGAAGGCCACCATTGATATCCAATGCTCTGGAAGCAAAAAGTCTTTAAGAAGCAAAATACAGGAGTTTTTCAGCAGTTCTTTATTTATAATGTAGGCTTAAGCAATCATTACAATGTAGAAGGGAGACACACTTACAGCAATTATTTATACCAGTTTAGAACAAAAAACTGCACAGGGAGAGGTCAACTCTCAGTACAAACTAGCAAACTAAACCACAATAATTTACCATTAGAAACAATTTATTTTTCAGCTGTGACACTGCTTTTACAATATGCAAAAACACAAACAATAGAACTATCCAAAGTGTTTTGTCACATTCTTTCTACATTGAATTTGGCAACATTTTATATTAAATTTTACTGATTATACTAACGTTTAAGAACTAAACAAGTGAAAAGCTGTACTTGGGTACAGTTACATCCATTTATTTCAAAGGTTTAAATAACACTTTTAACTATTGAGATTATCTCCTAACAGTTTTTGTTTATGCAAAAACCATCTCAAAGCCTCATTTGCACAATGCATCAGCTACTGTATCAAGATTGGTGGGCTACACCACAGGCACTACTGTTTATTATATTCTGTAATAAGGAGCTTGTTTTTCAAAGAAAGGAAGGTTTAATATTTTCTAAGAATCATGCTTTTTTTTTTTTTTGCTTTTAAGCCATAACAAAAAAAAAAGTTTAGCAAGCACAGCAGTGTAAAATGTCATATAGAACACAGTGACTACACAGTTACTAGAAGTTTCACATCCAATGCAGTTATGTATTAAAGCATAAGAGGTCATGTAGGCAAGTCTAGAGCCAACAGAAATCTGCAGTGTGTGGTGGAAAGCAGCCCCTTACGTGTGTTATTTGGTGCCCTAATGAACAATCCCGGATCCACAAGTCTGCTGTCCCTCCACATGTGGGTCTGCTGTGGGTGGGCAGACAGCATCCTTCTGGATTGTCTGACTGGAACACGTGTCATGCCAAGGGCTCTGCACATTTCTGTCAGCTTTAGGAGATGGGTATTGCAGCAATAACTTACTTTTACTTTACGGAAAAAATCCAACTCTTAATGATTCTATCAATAGCGTTCCAAAAAACATTACTTAAAAGTACAAAAAAAGAGATTACAGTGGTCAGACTCCCAGTATTATCAAAAAGCCAGTATCCCCCCCCACCCCCACCCCTCTACCCTTTTCTTTTCAGTATTTAAGAAAAGCCAATCAACTGCCATTTAAAAGAAGTTAAGAAAAACAAGCCCCTGTATTGGAAAGAAACATTCGCAGTTTATTAGATCACAAGCTGGTTTCACCTGTCAAATTTTTAAGTGTTTTCTCAAAATAGTTGGGCTTTCTAAGGTGCCCAGCCTGCTGGGCACAGTCAGAAAAAGGCATTTTGATAACATTTAAGATAACATTTAAGAACTCCCTGCTTGCATTTTACAAATGTTTTCACATTTATAACTGCCTTAAGCCTGTTGTCCTTGTTTGTATTCAGCGGAAGGATGAGCGGAACAAAACATGAAGGTGGAAGAACCAAGCCTACACAGTTAAGGCTGCATGCATGTGACTGAGAGTTGCTGCTGTGCAGTCAAAAAAGAAATGTGGAAAAACCCAGTTTTTAAAACACCCTACAGAAACAAAACACTGCAATCCAATATGGCTTATTCTGATGCATTTACCATGAAGCTACTAGTAATTCATCCTACTAGGCTACTTTTGTGCAACAGCATCTGCTATTTTGATGGCATCTCCCTCCCCCACTACCCCCCAATAACTCTACCAACTGCAGGCTTCTTCCTTGCATTATATATTGCTTTATTGTCAATTTTTATTCCTGCTTTTCAAACTTTTTTAAATACTTAAATGACGATCCGTTCCATATAGCTTGACTTAAACTGTAATAAGTCCCATTGTTCTATTTTTTAACCTCACTATTACAAGGCGCTCTACAAAAGCTTGCAAAAAAGCCAAATTTTCATTAAATTCATTTGCTGAAGTTAACTACTCGACAATTTTTTTTTCTTCTATGATTTAAAACTTTACAAAGAGAGTTATAAAAAAGGTAAATGGGATTTGGCACCTTCAGAAAAAATTAAAAGTGAAACTTAGATCAAAAAAATGCAGAAACAAAATCATTGATATTTACAAATTAAAACACCACTGAAGATTATGTCTTACTATGCTCTTTCATTTGTGTTCTCTTTTAGAGTACTTTCAGACCGTCTGTTACCGAGTACCTTAAAAAAATCACTGATTACAGATTGGAATGGATAGAGACAGATTCATTTTCTCACAGTTCCTCCTCGGTGTTCAGCAGTCTGGCAGCTTCTCCTCTCCTAGGAAATGCGAGGCGCCGAGCGATCGTTCGTGGTCGTCTTCTTCAGCTTGACGCCGCGCCGGATGGCGTTGAGCATATCCTCGCCCTGCGGGGCATCGCCGGGGCTCAGCTCGCCAGGCTCCAGCTCCGCGGGCCCCGCGGGCGCCAGGCTGCCCAGCCCATCGCGCTCGCCCTCCTCGCCCTCTGCCTCGGGCACCGCCTGCCTCTGCTCCTCGGCGGCGCCCGCTCTCTGGCCCGCTGCCGCCGGAGGGTTGACAGCCGCCTGCCCGCTCCACGAGGGCACGCCAGTGACGGCCTGCCCGCCCTCTCCTGCTGCTGGGGACTCCAGGCCCTGCTCGGGGCACTCCTCTGTCCCAGCCAAGGCACCGGGCAGCCCCCCCGGGATGTCGGGGACGGTGGGCGTTTTGACGGGGATCACCGGCGTCTTGATGGGAATGGGGCCTCCGCCGATGGTGCCGCGCCGGACCGAGGGCTTGGTGGAGGGCGTCCGTCGGATCGTGGCGACGCCGGGGGTGGCCATGACCGGTCCCAGCGTGGTTGGCAGACCTGCGGTGGAAGCAGGACGCTTGGTTTGAAACATTCTGCGATAGGACTGGCTAATGTCACTGTTTCTTGGGATGGTGGAAGATTTGTCAAACTCCTGTTGTTCTGCCTCCTGGTCACCACTCACAGAGAAATAATCATAATCTGAAACTGATGCCAAAAGACAGAGTTAGGATCAAGCTGGAGCAGACAGCTAAGTCACGTCAGTAAGTCTGAAGTACGGATAGATAACCAAAAAAGCCTGGAGTCAGTAAGAACGAAGGGAGTTTCCACCTTTTGAAGGAAGAAAGTCCAAGGTTCTGTGACCAAGATTTGATGCCTGAAGGCATCACAGCAGACCAATCCTACAGCTGCAGGGGCCCCATGGCTCTTGTGAAAGAGAACGAGCTCCAAATTTGTCACTAACATGAAGATACCAAAACCTACAAGCCACGTGCCACCACTTGTAGATAGAAATACTTGAAAAATGTACTTTAGATTAGGCAAGTGGGTTCAGGGGACCATGTAGCAGTGATTTCAGCAGCAAATTTGTTTATTTTGCAAACAAAGTAAATCCCAGCTGTCTGCTCTGAAAACTCAGCCTCAGCTTTAATAATTGCACTGGGTTCCTTCCTCTCCACGTAAGTGCTGAGGAAACGAGGCTTGAACTGCAAACACCAAGCCTGGTCTCTCAGCTTGCTGCTGGTTCTGAAACAGGGTACAAAACCCGACACCTTACTGCAGCTTCCTAGCTATGCCTAAGTCTCCAATGCCTAAGACTCCAATGGAGTCTTTTTCCAATTACATTTCTGCTTAGGCAGGAAAATAAAAGATCACCAAGGGAAACCAAGAGCAGATTGAGAGTGCTGATGGAAAACAGCAAAGCTCATGAGTGTGCATTTGCTGAGACAATAGCTCAGAAAGGACCCAAGAAGTACTGGATGCAATACCAGTGTCATTTTACAATTCCAGGATCCTCTTTAAAATGGTGGCACTCACTGAAGCAGTGACCAAGAAAATACAATTGTTCACTAAACTATGCAGCAGTGCAGGTTTCTGTGTAATTAATCAATCCAGGCTGCATTCCAAGCTGGAAAAATCTTCCTAACAGCAATGCCAGCCTTCCTCCCCATCTGACTACAAAGCCAGCAAGGGACAGCTGCTCCTTGCACCATGAGATGAGTGTGTGATGGCCAGGGTGGGAATGCTCTAGAAAGGAACATGTCCTGAATGGGTACCTTGAGATGGGATCGTGTCCTCTGAACAGCACGGAGTTGTTGTCTGGGTGCTGTAGCCACTGGAGCACTGCAAAGAATCCCGACTGCTCCTCTGGGTGTCCAACTGCAGCCCTCTGGACAGAGCAAGTGCCAGCTCCTCACAGGCCTCCATTTCCTCACCCTGCTGCTTACACACAGGAGAGAGACTTGTTACACCTGGAAGGGTCAGTCACCTTCAGCCACTTTTAGCTAGCTCTCCTCCCCACCAGAGCTTGTCACCATCATAATCCTACAGGATTGAGCCCAGCCATTTGCTTGGGCATATGAACAGATGTTTCTTTGGAGTACACTGCTCTGAGAAAGTCAGTGCCCAACAGTGCATTCCCTCCTGCCTGCATGATGCCCACCAAGCACACCGGCACCACTTCCCAGATAAACACAACACAAAGCCAGCCTGGCCATTTCCCTTGCACAAAGAGGGCGTGTGAAATGAGAGTTCACCCTTGTGGCAGCCGACACCGTCATGCTCCGAGGTCTCTGCGGCTCCTCGGGGGCGGCGGGGGCTCCGCTGGGCGCGGCTCCGTTGGCGTCGGGCTCGCGCTTGTCCTTGCGGCGCTGCAGCGTGTTCACCACGGGCTGATCGTACGGGCCCGGCTTGGCCCAGTCCTGGGGAGAGCAGCTCATCAGGGACAGATCCCTCAGGAACTGGGCTCAATCACAGGCACAGCTATGCAACAGGGCAATCTTAATGCAGCAGATTGTGTGTCAAACTGCATATGCCTTTCTGAGTAAGGTGAAGAATTAATTTTGAGGATATTAAAAATCCTCGTTTATTAAACCTATTTCTTTTATTAAAAGGAATCTAAATTTCCCATTTTACCTAAATGTTCTTCTATGAAGGTATTTAATATTTTGATACTATAATTTTATCTAAATGAAATTCCATGTGTCAAAGCCTACATTTTCAGAATTTCAGCACAAAAATCACTGTCACACAGCAGAAGACAGAGATAAATGTCCAATCAGTGATGAAACTGCTCCAGATATACACAGGTTCTAGCACTACATGCTGTAAAATTAGGCTTGAACAGGTTTTTCATACACATTAGTGGAGCAAGTTACTGTGAATTATCTCTCAAGTTTACTTACTAACTGAAATCTAGTTTATAATGATAGTCTGTACTGAACTAAGACTAACCTCACTCTGAATTACTGGTGCTAAATTTGAAACAGAAATTCCTCAGGCCATGAGGGCTGTATTCACTTGGGGCTCCATTAAGCAAAGTCCTGAGGGTGTCCAGAACCCACACGCTGCACACAAAGAGCTTGGCTGATCCAGGCCTTGTGCTGGGACGCAGAACCAGTGCTAAGCACCAACACCAGCTGCTGCAGGGGCAATCCCAATCCCAAAAGTTTTCCTTCACTGAGACAAAGGCTGCTTTTAAAATGAAAGGAACAACTAGTGCATGAGAATGGGCCCCACACCCTCCCAGCTGCCTGCTGGGCAGCCTCCCACAGCTTTCTGATGGACAATTAATGATGGACCAAGACCACACTGTGGGTTTCTTGAGGCGTCCCAATCCAAGAAATGAGAAGTGCAAGGCTGCTGAACTGATAGACCCCTTGGACAAACAGGTATTGGTTTTGTTAGTTCATGTGAAACTCTGCCTTCACAGCTGTGTCTCTGCTCTCAAAGTGTTTTGTTGTGAAACAGACTGGCAAAGTGCTTGTAGCAGAGACACAACAAATGACCCTGAAGCCCCAGGACCACTGTGGCCACCCTGAATGTATCCCAACAGTCTGCAGCTGCTGGAGAGAGAGTAGGGGCATCTGTACAAGTTATCTCAATTTAGATGTATATACACAGTCCTGTGGTGCATATGCGGTATTACATAACCATCCACAGGCACTTGAAATCTGCACAGCTATTGTTGACTGCACATCAGCCTTGCTGAGGATCCAGAGCAACAGACAAGAGACCTTTTCCCTTTGCTCTAGGGCAGAGTCTCCCAGGGGAACCACCTGGCAGGGATAAACTTTCAGGCTCTAGCAGAGCAGACATGTTTTGATGCTAAGTAAAATCCCTGTAGATCCAGCTGGAGCAACTGAGAGAAGATACTGCACTCTTTTTTGGTATTCTCCCCAAGAGAGCAAAAAAAGCTGGGTGAGTACATCCAGGCTGTGGCAGTAAAGCTTCAGTCACCACTTGTGTTTACCTGGTGCTGAGCACCTTCTTAAACCACTCCAGCTGGATCTAGGAGAGTGGGCCTGCCTACAGCCACAGGGAGAACATCAGGGTGTCTAATGTATGGTCCCACTGAAACAACTGGATGCCCTTCATGCTCAAGTGAGCGTTTTGACTGTGCTAAATAAGCTTTGTTTCCCCTCTGAATAGAGCCCAGGTGTTTCCACCAATGTTTCAGAGCTAAATTATTCCTTCCTACCTAGATGTTGTCAGCTTTGGCATGTTTTAGTTGGTGCCAGAATGCACAAGGTCATTCAGAAATACCCACAACCAGATTTTAGGTGTGATTTTCACCATGCAGTGCCCATTCAGAGTGATACCAAACAGAGCAAATCACCCAGGAATTACACGGACCGAAAGGGAGCAACAACTGCTGTGTGCATGCTGTTGGGATGAGAAGTGAGGACTGCCACAACAAAAGGAACACAAACCTTCCAGCTAGGGATCTTAGATGATGGCAACATGCCTGGCCCAATGGTGTAATAATGAACGTAGTCTGGAAGGAGGGCTGAGGGAGCCCGAGTCCACGCGCGGGAGACAGGCGGGAAATGAGGGAAAGGACCTGCACCAACTGAAGCTACGGATGGGTCACTTGATAAACTACAGTGATAAAACCCATTAGACAACTGGAAATGAAACAAATAAAAAAAACAAAAACAGAGAAATTAATATAAACAGGATGAACACGAAAATACACTGTGACTGATGCTCTAGGGAGAAAGATCTCTGTATCTTAAAACAAAAGAAAGGAAATTCTTCAATTTGCTGCAAATAAAAAACAGAAAATTGATACAATGCTTGTGAAAAGTGAGATCACCTGAAAATTGTTATCCATAACAAATTTCAGGCCCCAATCTAGCAGTCATTGTCTCCAGGCTGAGCAGCTTTTCCTTCTGTCCATGAAAGCAGCACACTGTGCAAAAGCCTTTGCAATTTAGGTGCCCTGCAGACTCTGGACACAGAAACAGAACTTTTCCAATCCTGAAGGCATTTGTATTGGTGGTATTTAGTCTGTAGTGTAGCTGGACAGAGAGGAAAAGCATAAAGCCTTCAAACATGACATGTTCTGGCTGTGTGATGATATGGAAGAACAAAACAACAAAAACCAACAGCAAGGATTTACCAGATGAGAAAGGAGACTGCTATCTTCCTCCCCCAATTTAGTCTCCCATGTAATTTAGTAGAGTATCCCATGTAATTTATTTCAACCATGTGTATTTTGCTTTCCTTTTTGGTAAAAAAAAAAACAACCAAACAAACAACCATTAATCAATGTAAGGTATGCTACCTAATGCAAGAGATGGGAGAAGCCACAAACAGTACAACCAGGGCAAGGTGCTTTTTGTCAAGCAACCAGCTGGGTTTGGGCAGCATTCAACAATCTCTTTGAGTAGAAAAGCTGGAAAATGACCTTTTCTTAGAAAATGACCTTTGTAAAATGCCCAATTTGTAGCTTCTCCCAGTAGCTAGTTCAATGGCAATTGCGGTTTTTATTCAAACGTATTGACTTCTAGGAGTGTGCAGCAGTTCCTGGTCTCATCCCCACAAAGAGGAATCCTGGCTGCATCCCACGCATGGAGGTTTTGTCGAAATGTTGCAGGGTTTGGATAACGAGCTAGTAGGTTTGTATGTCTTGGAGATGAAGTTTTTCACCTTATCTGTGGAGGCCCAAGCCCCCATGGTGGAGCCTGAGCTGACTGAGGTGGGGGAACTGCACTCGCTCACTGACTGGCAGGTTTCAGAGGCTTCTGAAGAGGCAGAGCTGGACGAGTTCTGCAGCATAAAACAGCACCGCAATGCAGGGAAGGGATACACAAGCCACCAGAAAAGAAAAAAAATCACAAACAAAAAGACAAAAAGCACATACACAGAGACACACAGGAGAGGGAAGGATGAGAGAAGCAAAGGGTTAGGATTTTAAAGATCAATTAGAAACTGCTCAAAACTACTGCTAATGTTCATGAAATCTATGAAAAAAAAGAAGCCACTTGCTTAATGCGAGAACTTGCCACACTGCTTAGGAATGAGGGAATTGAGGCTGTGACCTCAACTCCTCATTGCAATTTCAGCATCTCAATTCTGCTGCTGTCTCAGAGCAAGAAGCTGAGGGACCTGAGGGCACCTGTGGTCCAAACATGCAATATACTGAGACAACTGATTTATACAGAAAAGCAGATCATCAGTACTTCAAAGATACAAAGTTTAGATTTAAAACATGGAGCAGCAAACGTCACATTCACAAGTTCTCGTACATTCTGATCTGCAAAAGTGCTTGTGAAAAGCTCATCTGAGTTCAAGTATTATGGAACAGAGAAAGACGTGATACTTACCAAAACTGGAGGTTTCCAAAGTGCATGACCTGTATGCATGTGCCTCTGCAGGTAGGATGCATACACCAAAAGCACTCTGACTCAAACCCTCCTGCCCAGCACCCAGCAGGAAGGTACATGCACTCTGCTGAGGGCACAAGTGCTGGCATGTGTTTGCCACCTGCCTCCTCCCAACTGCTGAAGCAGAAAATACCAGGGACTTGGATGGAAAGGAAAATGCAGTGTCCACTGAACACATCAAACATTTTGCTCCTACCTAGGAACTTCTCCAATTTTCAGTGCACGCCTATATGTACCTTTGCTGCTGTCAGATCTCTACAACAGCATCTAATTCAAAGGCCAAGGGGAATAACCACATGAACCATTTTACCAACTACAACGCTATTCCACATGTCCCCCTTGGAAGTGGCATCCTGCTCTGTGGGAATGTGTCCAGGTCCAACTGAGGGCTTGGACATGGTCAGGAACACTGGCAGAGTTGTCAGGGCAGTACTGAGCTCTATTCACTCTCAGAAATTCAACACTAGCAAGACCAATTCACCCTTCAGTAGCCAAGGACCTGTGAAACAAGTCTATCTAAGGTGTTTTATGACAGCAGAGAGAATGTGCTGCTGTATCCAGTTTGTGTACTGAAGACAGCAATTTCAAGGAATGACACGTTGCAGAGGAAGGGAAATCTCACCTGCAGTAAAATTCCCCAGTTAACCTTAGGTAAGATCTGGGGTGAGTTTGCAATAGAAGGACAGCTGGGTATGAGGCAGTGTAGGGAAGCAATTTCTCCTAAAACCCACAAGCTGTCTCACTGCTGACCAGGAGCTACAGATGGGTAATTACAGCCAGCACCTGGGGAGAAGGAAATGTAGCTCTCCCAGGATGGAACACTGTCACCATAAGGATTTTGGTGAAGGCTGCTGGGGCAGCTGAGAAGTCAACACAGTATCAGCATCTTGAGCTTACTGGTAAACTGGGATTTCAGTGAAAGTTTGCAAAGGCTGCTAAAATTTTAAAAAGCATGTAGAATGATGGAGTATTTTATAGAAATAGCACTCATGCCAGCCTATGCTGACGTGAGATGATCTGAAGGTGACCTGTCAAATGTGCTTAGGGTACAGCTCTGCTCAGCTAACAAGGCTTGTATTGAAAGTGCAGGAAGAGTTGAGGTGAAGGTACAATCAGAGAGAACAGCAACAAATGACACAGAGCTGTTAAGGACAGCAGTGAAAGGGGTGTACCTCATGATGCACTGGCATGATATTTAGTGGAACTTGTCACATTCTTGATTTAATGCAACTCCTTTTACAGGAAAAAAGCCTCTAAAAATAAGAATACTGATGAAGATGAGCTGCAGTTGACTCTGCCATCAGTCATAACCATGGAGATGAGACTATTGCCTCTATCCCTAGAGAAAAATACATCATAGAAAACTAGCTTTTACACTGAACTCCAGAGTTCTGCCTGACATTCCAGGTACCTCAGCGAAAGAAGCCTCAGGAGAACACTCACACTACTGTTATGGTTTAACCAGGAAAAAAAAAAAAAAAAAAAAACAAGACAGAAAAATGCAATTACAGAAAATACTTTCTGAAACCTCCTACTTATGGCCTGAATGACCCTCCAGGTCTGCATGCTCTGCACATGGCAGGAGAGATAGGAAGAGTCCGAGTGCCAAGCATGGCATCTCCCATGCTACCTTGTTTTCTACAGATGCCACAGGGGCAATAAGTAAGAATCTGGAGTTCACATTTAATACACTATTTGTGTTTATAAGACAGAAATTTCACAATGCTTTTTAAAGTAATGGTAGAGAGAGCTCATAAATGAGATTTATTACCAACAAAGATGCTTTTAAAAAGGTCAAAAATGCAGATTCTGAAGATGCAAAGTATTGGCAGAAAAAAAGACTGGATTTGGTGATCTTATTTTTGCAATAAAATTATTCCTCCAAAGTGAAAAAAAGATGACAAAAAGGACTCTCCCACTAATTCAGTGTGTCCATTTTCAGCAAGAAAAGCTGGACAGAGGCTGAACCAAGATGCCATGGGGAAAACATCCTGGAAGCTGATGGAAATGCAAGAGATGGTGGTGCAGAAACAGGGTCCCCTCATCTTCAGAAACTTGCAAGACACAGAGAAAGGGAATCTCTGGTCTTGCTAAAAAAGGATTCCAACAATGGAGGGGGAGGCAGAAGAATACTGAACTCCTGAAGGAAAAGCATAAGGAAAACATGACTGGCAGCAGGTTAAAGGATTCTTGGATCACACTGGAGAGCCTGTCCTGAATGGCTGCACCCAGGTGTGGGAAACACAGACTTCCCTTCCCACCATAAAGTACATGAGGGGCTGAAAACAGAAACTGCACAACTGCTGCTTGGGCAAGGAGCCTCCAGACTTTGGAGTGCTTGTTCAGGACGGACAAGCCTTGGCACACCCTCTCCTGGGAGCACACACACAGGGCAGAGCAATTTCTACTCCCCAGCCCATGCTGTGAGAAATCTATCAGACCTTTTTCACCTTGCTTTAGTAGATTCCTTTTTTAAAATGACTGTTTTGTTGGAATAATTTTTTAAATCAGTTCTTCCATTTTAGCTGGTTTTTTCCCACAGCTGCAATAATGGCAGTTCTGCTCTGTTCTAAAATTATCTCTTCTGAGGGAAAGCTTAAAATTAACAGTATAAAGCTAAACTTTATGCTCTGCAGTGACAAGCACTGCCCCAAATGTACATTTGTACAAGTGTGGCTTGGTCTCTGGTCTCTCAGGTGAGCCATGGATAGTGTCCCACTGCTTGGTGTGGTATGTATAAGTGCCAGCAGGAATATAAAATAAAGATTTTCTGAGCTACTGGACTGTACAATTTTATTTTCCATCTGCTGTCCTACTAACCTATAAAAAGACCATGGTTATCTTGGATTACTTGCATCCTTTGTTTGCTATGTTTTCACTCAACCATGGCATTGCTTTCTTAACCCTCTCTCATTCTCAAACAGGAGACAGAGATTCCTGGACAAGAGTTTCCAAGGAGACCAAATCCCAATGATGAGCGTGGTCCAGTGTCCCTCTAGAGCCAGTGGAAGATGGGCTCAGCTACTTTTAGAAAAGCTCTGGATACTGACTCAAGGTCACCTCCTGAATTTGTCTAATTTCCAGGAATCTGCCTCTGCTGACTCTAGATAAATATCTCTGTATTTATTTGTCTAGTCAGGGACAAACTATTGCAAAGCAACTTAGAAAAGGAATTTTAGAAGAAACAAATATCTGGTGATAAGTTATAGATATGTTTCAGTTTGAACTTGATTTTTGGTTCTTGTTTTGTTTGTTTGCTTTTGGTGGGTTTTTTTTGTTCTGTTTTGGGGTTTCTTTTAAGGTCTGATTAGGAAGCATTTCTTCATTTAAATGGAAAACTGAACAGCTGTAACAATATATTTCCCCTATTCTAACTTGCAGCTATTTCAAGCAATGGAATCTACTCAAAAGCAGACTCTTTCCAGCTTTATAACCTGTACATGCAGAAGCAACTTCACATCCAGTTTCCCTCTACTTCACTGTTAAGGGAAAGTGCTTTCCAGATCATTCTAACAATTAAGACTTATCTCTCTGCTGTCTGACATCACATCAACATTTTTATCTTCATCTGCTTCTTTCTCTCCCTTTGCTTTTATCTCCATGCAGTCACAAGGAGCCTGTAAAATCCAACTTTGTAAGTGCTTCCCCACATGTTCACTTCAAATCCAGTGGATCCAATTATTATCATGCCCTGGATCAAACATCACTGTACTCCTATCACACTATGTGATCTCAGACACTCCCAGTCCTCAGTTTGTCTACACACAGGGCAAGGTGTGGGTTTAGCAGCAGCAGCCCATCCAGTGCCCATCCAGGAGCCCCTCTGTGCTTCCAGCAGCTCTGCCAGAAGGGCTCTGTACGAGGTCCCTGTGTGTCATGGGCAGTGCTGGCCATGCCTGACCTTACACCTGGCATTTAAAGAAACTGTTCCACTCCAGAAAGAGACCTGTGATGCTTTTCCAGCTGTTCAACTACACCCAAATGTGCCCCTTTAATGAGGATTAAAGCCTTTTACATTGACCTTCCCTCATGTACAGCCATGTGCTACAGGCTACCACTTTTACTCCCAGCAACTGCAGAGAGGTGCTGCTCACACACCAGTGAAAGAGCAGTCTGGTTTTGCAATTGCTCCTTTTCCTATCCTCTCTGCTAAGTGTGGTAACAGTAAACACTTACTGCTCTTACTACCAACTACAGGCTGGAAAGCAATCTTCATTTTGTCAGACATCTCTCCTCTGGTATGGTCTGTATCTTGTTTCAATCTCCAGTTACTCTTTGTTTGAGATTCCCACCAACTCCCCATCCCCCTCCTGTGATTTTGAGGAAATTCAATTTAGTTTTCAGTGACACTTGCTTGCCTAAAATATAGGCAAGCTTATATACATAACAGCTTCACAGAACTCATATATTCACATTCCTATAATATGGAATTATACATGGCCCCCTTCTATTTTTTTTTTCTAAAACTCATTATTAAATGAAAAAAGGCTTTGTTGATCCAACATATGCCACAGCATGTAGGTAGCAAACACCATCAAAGTGTCCACCTGCACAAAATATACAGCTTTTATCCTCCCTTGCTCGTTCCAGAGCTTGCTTTTCTGCCTTCTCAGTGTCACTACCAGAAACAATGTCATCAGTGCTTGAGACAGAGCAGCAGCCTCCTCCCACCCAGCACCAAGCACAGCCCCAGGAGATCTGTCAGTTGGTTAGAGACACACAACACGGGTGATGCTGCCCACTGAACAGCTCCTGCTCAGCTCACAGTCACCTGTCAGCACAACACACACACTTTACTTAGTGCTGAACATACAAAGCAAGACACTTAAGCAAAGATGAAGCAGCCAGGCAATGATCTGTTACCTTTTCCTCTGTGTAAAGGTAAACAGAGCCAGAGACATACAGAGCACATACCTATTTGTTATACCAACACACTACACTTGTCACACTGCTGCAGCCTTCTACAGCTCATGAAAAGCTCAAGGGATGCTTGGATCAGTTTGCAACCTTATGGAGAGTTTCTAAAATGAAGTGAAAGCATATGAACTTAGCTGGTGTAAATCAGAGTGACTCCCATCGGCTTTCAGGATGTTCTGCCACCTGACACCAGCCTAAGTTCTCTCCTCTGCTTAACAGGGGAATTTGCAAAGAGAGGTGTTGGTTTTTTTCATGCTAAGAGCAATTGCAAATTTACATCCTTGTCTGCAAACACAGCATCATCATGTGGATTACTGCCCTTTTATGCAGGTGCAGTGGATACTATGAAAACCAAAGATGATGCTAGCATGTGCAACTGATGTATGTATCTTAAAAGTCAACTTCCTTACCTTGTTACTATTCCAGTTTACTTTATTATTGCTCATTTACTTTTTTGCATTTCACTTAGGTTAGCCATAGCCAATCTAAACAAAACATTCATTTTATTAGTGTGCACAAAGTTCTTCAGGATGTCATCTATTAAAAAAAAGCTGCTGTGTCCAGACTGGGGACAGAAGAGGTATCATTTGAAAAGAAAGCATTTCTATTAAAATGAAAGAAGGAAATAAATTTTAAAACCATTGAGTTTCCCTTGAGAAAGTGTTCCAAGCCTAAATGAACCAGTGATCTTTTGGATGATACTTTAAAAATTTCCCTAAGGGTACTACTTAGTAAATGTTCCTCAAAAGGCAAAGGTCTGTGTGCTGTCAAAGGTGGTCTAGGGCAGTTTCCATGGGCAGGTGACACTTGATAACCACTAACACTTGCTGACTATGAGGATTAACACTCCCCAACCATGCCTAAAACTACCTACTCCCCAACATGTAAAAAGGAGTGCAACTACATTTTTGAAGTAAAAGACAGTTTTTCTCCAGTGACCTTAAGGTGCATTAAAGTAAGTAATACTCAACGAGGATACTAGGTCATTTTCAATTTGTAGGTAAAATTTTCAAGGGGATTTATAATGTGAGAAGGCAATTCAGCCTTGATTAAAATATTACAGTTGCTGTATGATTTCTTAAAAAAACCCCTCAAAAAACAGCAAAGAGACTTCAGGTGCTGAAAGATACAGGCCACAGAGCATTGCAAATCTCTGCCTGCAGATGGCCAGTGAGATTTTAGAGGAAGGATGCCATGAACAAACAGTAGCAGTTTCCTTCTGCAGATCCAAAAATGCTCAGGGAAGTTTGCTTATATTTGTAGGGAAATCCTCTCTGTGACTGGCTTCAGGATGTTATAATATACGACTACACAAAAACTCATTTCTTATGAGTTTCATAAACAATTGATAACACCTCCCTTTTTCATGCAGAAACCTCATTTCTGCAAGGTCCTCAACTGAGAGTCCAAAATTCAAGTCTATCCACAGAAATGGGTGTCATAAAAAATGGCAAAACAAATTCCATATGATAATGTTGGCAGCATTTAGAGTATCCCAGACCCATTGCAGAGGAGGAATTAAAGAAGTCTCTCTAATGCCAAAGGCATCAGTATTATGGGTGTCAAAAGGATGTTCTGGCATCAATATTTGCCCATTAAACAACAAAGAGCCACCAGATATTAACCACTTGCAACCTGTGCAGGATATTAACTGGTAAATTCAGTGGGTAAAGTGAATATTATTCCCTCATATAAGGTGGGTCCTTCTTGCTCTTGGTTGTCTGTATTTATCTCAAAGTTTGGCATCTAGGCTCCCTCCAGGACCAGAGGGAAAACTGTACAGCCCAGAAAGGACTCATCCCTTTTATGCCAAAGCAGCTTAAATCACTCCAGCTAGAGGCCCAACTTTTGGATAAATGAAATGCACTGAGACAACCCTTACCCTCAACGTTTAAACTGACTCTAGGTAGCCCAAAACCACACCAGCTCCTTTTCCTGAAAGGTGAGCCGAGTTAGAGAGTCCAACTCACACTCAGGACTGTGTTCTCATGCTTGCACGTACCTGGTTAGGTGCCTCTGGTGGCATGGGGGATGGCGATTTGGACTGGAAAGCATCCTGGGACATGAATCCAGAATCATGGGAGGACACACTGGACAGCCTCATGGGTGCCTGCTGAGGCAGATTGGAGCTGCGATAGCGATAGTGTGAACTAGGTGAGTGCGAGTGCGAGCCACTGGAGCGGGAATCACTACTGTTAACGCTGTTCAGACTGCTGTGAGAGACAAAAGGAACACAGAAAGGAAAGGGGAGAGGAAAGGACACAAGGGTGGGGTGGGGAGAGACCCATATACAGTACAATTAACATTCCACATGTCTCTAGCAACAGGCAGCATAAACCGGAAAAGAAAAATGTTGACAAATTAAATATATATATATATATATGCACATATATATCAGTGAAGAACCATAAGCAGCTGCAGTATCCCTGGTGACCAGACAGAAAATGGCATTTTATCTTGAGTGTCATTCAAACGATCAAATCTTGACCACTCAGACTTCAAACTCAGGTTAGGGATGAAGGAGTTGCTACATGGCCTCCCTGAGCACGGCACTTGCTCAGAAAGTGTCTGCTGATGGTTCTCTCCTATTTCTGACTCACAGCTGGACCAGACTGTCAGTGGGATTTCTAGCAGGGGGACCAAAGACACTGGAGTTCATCTAAAAGTCTGCCTCTGGGCATGCTGCTGCAGACAGCCAGCAGGACAGTGTGAGACTTCTGAAAGCATCACCAAACCCCACACTCCAGAGTACCTGGGACACGTTTTGCTCACTTGAAGGCTTCCAACCAGATAAAAACACATGACAGCACATGGAGTGAAGCCAAGCCACTGGGTATGGAGCTTTAGTCAGTAACAAGGACAACCAGAGAATGAAACCCCAAAATTAATATCCATTAAAACAAACCAAAGTGATTTTTCAAAGGAAGAGACTGATTTTTAATCCTCAGAATTCACACATGCCAGCCACAATGTGGGAGCTTGGGAATTTCCTGCTGGGGTGGCAGAGCAGGACTAGCAGGATGCACCAATCCGATGGCAGCTCCCTGCTGCACTGGCAGCAGCCTGGCCTGAGGATGGCTCTAAAGGATGCTCAGGTGAGGCTGCATCTCCTGTGCACCAACACCACCTACACACACCCTGCAGGTCAGCAGGGAGCAGAGCAGGAGGAGCTCTGCTTTGTTTTATCCACACACATCACTCTGTGCCATACAAGTTTTACCATACAAGAAGATGAATTTGATTAGGAAGAGATGATGAATTTTTGGGGTTTTTTGCCATTTTCTTTTATACCTTCAGGATATTGCATCTTTAAGCCTGTGCTCATTGCTCTAAATATACACATTTTCACATATATATATATAAAATACTGACTTTTTTATATATATCTGCATGCAGAGACAAGTAGGTGCATAGAAGTCGTGTTCACTTGCTCTGACATGCTGTAGGTAACTTTGCTCATACACAGGGAACCTGCAGTACATAGCTCATAAAGCAAACTGAAAGGTCATCATCTGAGAGCAGCTGGAGAGGTGTTGAGCAGAATACACAACAGGGGATCTTCCTTTTCAGTAAAAGGAAAGAGTAAATGTGGACACCAGGATATGGGGGCAACATGCTAATAAACTGTTTTATGAGAGAAAACAGTTTTTACAGAGAAAGCATAGACAGAATCCAGTGTTTCAACATATTTCAGGACAGCATTAGACAGCATTAAACAGTCAAAAAAACTTGTATCAAAAAAGCATTTCCATCTACCAGATTGATAGGGCAATTGTCAAGGATGTTTTTCCCCTTTTCAAATAGTTTAACTTACTGATTAGTAACAGCTACTTAGAATAATCTAAAAAGTCATCACATGAAAAACAGAAAAGGAAATTATGAATGGACAATCTCAAGAGTTTAGATCAGTACAATCTGCTCTTTGATCCAAAGTGGATTCAAGAGAACTGAATCAAAAGCATCTTCAAGTTGTGTTGAGTTCAAAAGTTGTTCAGTCATGCCCATCCTTTTTAATATCCCCAGCACATACTTAAATGAATAAAGACCATGAGGGACTGTTGCACTAAGACTTGCTATTTAAGATTTACGAATGTATACAAATCCATTCCACAGTCTGAACTTGCCTCCCTTTGCCCTCAAACAGGTTAAAAATACATATTACCAATTGACTTACCTGCAAACACTAGATTTTCTGGACATTGTAGTACTGGGAGAGGATGGAGGAGTCTGGTAAGACCAGCTGTAATCAGAACCTTTCAAATCTAAAATTACCTGATGAAAGATAATCAATAGCATCAAGGATGTGGAAAAAAATTCACCCTATTAAAAGAAAGCATCTGATTGTCATACAGCATTCATCCCTGCCACAAACTTTCAGTGCCAATTGAGTCTCAGTTCCCTTCCAAAATTATGCTGTATCACACAGGTGAGTCAGTTTCATCCTTGGCTTTCCTGCTATTAGCATACTTCAGCACTAAGGCTGCCACCACAGAAAGAAAGTTCAGATCTGAATGAAAAAAAAAACTTTTAGAAAGTAAATTGGAGATTTATTTTTTGCATTAAGGAAGCTTTCCTGGTTTTTGTTTCTTTTGTTTTGTTTGTTTTGACTTAAAAAAATTATTACAGCCTTTGAGCTGAAGTACTGTATTCAGTATTCAACCACAACACAGCTTTACACTTCTAGGTCAATGATAAGGTGATTACAAAGAATGACAAAAAAGCTGAGTTCCCACAGCAGGATTGCAGACAAATGTCCTGTTTGGACTCATTTAATGACACACATTTTCCTATGCATTTTAAGGACAGCATGGAAAAATGCTCAAATGTTAGACTCCATCAAGCTTCACAAGCCCAGCAAGTTTGTGACTACAAAAACACAGGGATGCTCAAACATAGGGCAAGGAGATGACACTCATTTCTCAAACACTCTCCACAGAAATTGGGCATCTTCATACCCCTCAAAGTGTTACTGCTATTACTTCACTCTGGTCTCACCAAATATTTTAGGGGCACTCAGCCCCTGAAAACAAATTGTCACAACAAGATAGTTTTTTTCCTAAATTTCTCACGTTAAAAATGACCTTGCTGCTGAAAAGCATCTACAAAGCATCACATTAAACCACTAAGCACTAGTTGTCAATACTCCTCACAACACAAAAGTGGTGCAAGCCACAAATAAAATGTTTTTCAGATAACAAGATCTAACCTGTTCACTCGAGGATGGCAATTTGTGTGGATCCATGGTGAGACTTTTCAGGTCATCTGATATGGTTTGCAAGTGGGTTATTTCTCCTAGCATTGATATTTCTTCTTCCTGAAAAGAAAAGCAAGCCAGGCTAACCACAGTCTTGGTTTCAAAAATCACACCTGTACCACAATATATGACCTTCATCATTTTGCTGATGACTGTGGGAATGCCCAGTGGTAATTATGAAAAGTTGAAAATATTAATTTAGAGTTTTGTAAGTACTTTAAGATTGCTATAAATTCAAAGGCCCAGAATTTTTTTCCTCTCATCTACAAGATAAATAAGTCTCAGCCTTCTTCATGTGACATCTTCAGAAAAAGAGTATCAGTTTTGCTGCACTTGACAAATACCTACTGCTCTATGTACACTCATTAATGTGTCCTAGCAATTTTAAGCTTGAGTGTAAATAGGGGTTAAACTCATAGTTTTTGATAGTTAAGTTAAAAGCATTATACAAGTAGAGAGCATTAATACATCTATGATTGATTCTGGCTGAAATTCCTTTGACAGCTAACTCAGATGATGATTCCTACACTGTAAACTACCACAATAATGCCTTAGCTACCATTTCTTCCAGGTCCTCTGAGTCTGGAATTCACCTCCTCCTGCTCAGCCATGACTTTTCTAATTCTCTAACAACGGTTTTCTGTTGAGACTGATGCTCTTTATAAACAAGCACTGGGAGCATTTCCCAGTGGGTTGGTGACCCTTCAGAAATGCACCTCGCTTGCACAAAGCCATGAACAATTCCTTGTCAGGCTTCAGACTACCTGAGATGATGAAAATTTACCCAAACCTTTCCAATGAACTAAAAAACTGTCATGTAGAAGGAAAGGAGCTATCAGAAAACTGCATGGAAGCAGCCTGCAATTTGTCAGATAATGTCATTATATACCCAGGGGAGGTCTTGAAACATTTATCAGTCCTAGCACTGGAGTAGGAGTAAGGAGGATTTATATTAAAATGTGATGTTAAGAAGGAAAGCAGTGGAAAAAGCTGGATTTGCAATGTCTCAGGCTGGAATGCATAAAGAACACAAACTGACTTCGGCCTTTGTTTGCCCATCAGACACCTTGAAGGTGTTCAGTGTTTTCCATTGCTGAATCACTCCAAGCACCTACAAGAAAGGCCCCAGCTCTCACCACTTGCTAGACAGAGAGAGATACAGGCTGTATTTTGGCTCTAGAAATTAATTCCTAAGACACAATGAGATACTCTCTTCAGAGGCTTCTGGCCACTTATCTAATCTGTGCATTGTACTGAGTGCAAACAAAGAGCTCTTACGATCACAGGGCGCAGCATGGAGATGAAAGCGCAGAATCGGCCGCGCTCCTCGATCAGAGCTTTCCTGACAGCTTGCTTCTCGGTCTCCTCAAGCAGCAGGTACTTATCATTGACATCTTGTAAAGCACTATCCAGCTGGGGCTGAATGTCACCCCGTCCTGTATGCAGGAAACAATCAAGAGCACACATTGTCAAAACTGTGCCTCTCCAGAGAAGATGACATTATTTTCAGCCAGCGCTGCTGCTGGATTGTGCTTTTGCAATTTGAGCCTCAACCAGCATTTTCCCTGAATTCAAATCAATAAGGATGTTTACCCCTCAATTAAATCAAGCATTTCAAAGCATTTATTTTTTTCCCTTTTGCACAGAACAGAAATCCAGCTCAATTCAAAAGGTTTCAACAAGCCAAAGACAGCATTTTAAATAAGGACTTTATCAGAGCATTAGCTGTAGCAACACATCTTTCACATCATCCTTGCTGAAAACCAATATCTTACTAACTGGGAGAGTATAAATCACTAGCCCAGGTGTACTCCTCTGGCTTCTTGCTTTTGTGCCTAACAAGGTCCTAGTGAGAATTTTGTGGAGCCACTAAATGAATGAATCAATCTCCTATACAAAATGCTACTATGGACATGGATCATTGCACCACTGGGTTCAAGTACTCTGCACAAACCAACTGTTGAAACCATTTTCTTCATTCCAGAGTCCAAACTAAACCAAACCTCTCTACATAGGTTATATATATACATATATTTTTGACACATATGTGTATATATATAAATATATATATATACATATCTCCAATATATGTCAGGGATACAATTGAATTCCAATGTTTTGCAATAAAAAGCTTCACTGTACTAATTACAGACAACTCATAATACCAAAACTTCCTGTGACAGCTAAGTACCTTATTCTGTGCTGACTGCTTATGCTGCATTGTGCCAAAAAAATATTCCTCTAGGAATTAAGAGCTGCTGCTTAGATATACTATAACCAATAATGTTGCAGTTGCAAGATGTTTTCATGCACCTTACACTCCTAAATATTTTAAAGGACCTCAGTTGTATAAATTTGTTGCAAATCTCCCAGAAATGCCATCACATGCAATTTAACTACCAGGAAGACAACACTGAAAAAATGGTGGGTGAGTTAAAAGCAGCTACCCAAAATCAATTTTTTGGATGATAACCTTTCTGCACAGAGGATTTAAAGCTATGAGCAAGAGGAAAAAAGTCTCTTCACATGTGTAGCACACAATGCAGATGACTCAATGTCAGGCGTTAAAAGGAAAAACCTTTGCCTTACTATTATATGTATTTCCTTAATACTCCAGAGCAAGGCAAAGTCAACAACCTCCCTGCACTGAGCTGCAAGAAAAGAGAGCAACAATGCAAGCAAAGAGAATCACACTGGCTTAGCAGAAATACAGGCTGGATACATCCAAATCTCCTCTGCAGAGTTAAGACATAGTTCAGACAAAATGTACTGACACCCACATGCAGAGCTCTGCAATGGATCTTGGAAGAATCACATGCAGTGCAACATGGACACGGCCACTGCCAAGGCCACTGGTACCAAACCTCAGCAGTGTCTGATCCTGCAGGTCAGTCTGGCTGCTCTAATGTGGTCATGAAACTCACTTACTTGGAAGCAAACAAACTTTAAGAAGAACAGAGTCTGAAGGTCCTCTGCTTCCTCCATCAAAATCAGCATCTACCAGAATTAAGTTACAGCAGAGCTTTGGGTACCTCCCTGAAGGTCCTGTGCCTTTTTGTCCATCACCCTCAGCAGACAAACTGGGCCTTCTGCTTCAAGACCACTCTGTACATTTCAGGCCTTCCCCATACTCTGCCATCAGATGCAGTGCTTACACATTTCATATTTCTCTGAAGATGTTCTTTCAAATTCTTTAGGTAACAGAAAGTTGCATCATTGCTCAGGCCCTATCTGAGTGCTGTCTGGAACTACAGTGGGTAAAATAACTACCTGTTGTTCAAGCCTAGATAGTGGCTCACTACCATGGATGTTACCAAGTGCAAAATATATTAGCTGCAAACTAAAGGAAACACTCATTAGTTTGGCTCTGGAGAACTGCTATAAACATTCAGCTGCTCCACCACAATCATGCACATAATGCAGTAAATCCTTTTTAAATGCATTTAGCTATGCAGTGAGAACACACACATTTAAAAAGCAATTGGACATAACTGACAAAGTGGGTTCACTTATAGCGAACTTTGGTACTTTCTGTGGACCTTGGATTTGGGCAGGACATCTTGAACCAGAGAAACAAGAGCAGCAAAAAACCTGGGGCAAGAATAAACCTCATTTGCACCTGTGTAATTCACTAAATTCAACAAAGTTATGAGGATAATGTTCCTATGTTCATAATAATGCTGGTGTAAAAAGCATGGTTAAAGCATGTGTAAAACTGCACCACTCTCCAACTTCCTCTGCACCTCTACAAAATTCTCATTTTATTTCTTCCAGTGAGTCAGTACAGTAACAGACACACAGCTTCCCACCAGGATTTTCACAGACCCATTTTTATGCTCAGGGGCATTTGGGCAGTCTGTGAAAACACAGAAGCTGTCTCAGGAACAATTCAGAGCAGGAAACAAGCTTAGGTGAATCATTTAGATGAAGCTCTGAAGTCAGATGTTTACAGATGAATACAGCTCTCCTGGCGACTTCTCATAACTCATCTTTTAGGAGGAGGAGGAAAGCTTTATCAACACCCTTTGAAAGCTCCACAATGCACACATCAATCTAGCACGTCTTCTGAAAGCAGGAAGAGCTTTTCCCACTCCCTGGATCGCCAGCTGCACTCAGCTCAGGAAATTTGAGGGATGAGATCTGTGCCTAATTGAAGCAGTTTCCTTTGCTAAGCAGAGCAGAGCACATCCCCACAGCAGCACAGCAAAGGTGTGAGGGTCACTGCTGACCACCTCTGCTCCTCAGACACCCTGGGTCTCCACTGATCTGAATCTGCTCCTTATCTCAGAAGGGAATATTGACCACTGGAGAGCAATGCAGCTCTTTTCCCCCTTGAACAACAAGGAGAAGGTTAATTGGCCAAAGCAGTATTTTTGATTGCAGTATTTTTGCTGTGGTCACAAAGCACACTTTAATGAGGAACATCAGCAAGTGATTATTTCCTCCAGCCCACATTCTCTGGCCTTTAGGTTATGCATTCCAAAACACTTCCAAACCAACACAACTACCACAATGGCATAAGATAGGTCCAGAAGAGTGTATCATGCAGCAGCTGTGGAAGTGCACCTGGAAGGACACTCCTACCCCAGCTGCAGGCAGGTTTGAGTGACCCACCACAGCAATCAGCAACAGCAATGGTCAAAAGCATCCAATGTAGCCACAGGTCACTGGTCTGCACCAGCCTGACATGAAAAGGAGGTAGGGATGGCTCTGCAGTGTGTCCAACTGCACCCAAGAACAAGTCAACAACCTGAACACTGAGGAGGAATTCAAATCCAGCCTCTCTCAAAGAGCAGCTCTGGTGATGCAGAGAGGAGCACAAATGCAAGACCAGAAGTTGTGGACTGAATTCCCCAACAACACCATGGTCCACCAGCCTGGTGACCAACAGCTGGACACAGGCAAGTGACAGCTCATCATGTGCAGGGGCTGAACTGCTCATCAAAAGTAACATGGATCTGCTGCTACTTCAAGTAGTCAAACAGTCCCAATGTCATCCTCACAGCAGGTGCTTTACATCATTACTGTGACATGCAAGGGCTTTGAAGGACCAACATGCAACAGAACTTGCATTTTACAGTGTTTTGTGTGAATCCTGGCTAAAAGCCTCATGCAATTTCTTAAATAACTATTGTTCAAAAAAAAACTTTAGTGAAGGAAAAATATTAGGAAAAAAGGAAAAGTCAAATCCAATTTTCAACCCAATTTCATGTCTATATTTTATAGGACATACTAGCAAAACTCTCAGCAACACCAAATAATTTTAAAATTCTCCCTGCGGAAGTTGGACTGGTGAAGTTACTGCTGTTATTGACAATGCAATGCAGCAAATATTGGTGAAATTACTGCTTTCCATGTCCTCACAGAAAGACACTTTTTAAAGCATCTGCACAGAACCTGAATGTTCAATACTGGACACTTGACAGAGTGACAGAATTTGCATGAGACAATGCTGAGTACACCTCTACTTGTACAATCAAAGTAGGCTCCATGGCAGTCATTCCCAAACCATCCTCTTTACAAGAGCACACCTGCTCCAGCTGCCAGAATGAAAAACCTCCTTTAAGTTCTGCACAGGAAAGCAAACAAATGAACTAATATGGATCTGTGCTGAGAACATAAGAATTCTGCCACCATAAACCTCATAACTGGGATTAACCTCAGACTCCTTCAGAAACCAAATCCCAGTCTTTCTTTTGGCTACTGGAGATCTGAGTCAGCTGCTCATGTTCAAAAGTGCCAAGTTCTGCCTTAACAGAAAAGCTACAATTTGCCAAATGGCATTTCTAGATTGAATTACAAACCAGGAAAACCATAATGTGTGGTTTCAAAAAATGGGGACAGGCAGCAGCCTCAATAAGGTCCAGGAGCCCAGTGGAGGCACCTTGTTTGAGAGCTTGCTGATTTAATCAATTCAGGCTTCTCCCAAAAGCAACACTTACATCACTACATTTACAAGTGCAGGTATGAGTCCTTTGCTCAGATTCAGAAACACCATGCTTCATTCACAATGGGATCCAAGGCAACTACTTTAAATTTGCAATACAGCTGAAACAGCATCCCAATTTAAACATATCTGAGATGTGATCAGGCAACAGGAGACAACTGTGATGCTGAATTCCAACCCTTTCCCCAGCATGAAGTAAACAGAGTGATTTGTTATCTATCAGGTAAGAAAGGTGCATGCGATTTTCATAAAAAGGGAATCTGGATCACAGGTTACAAAGACCAACATTAAGGACTTCAGGCTCTAGACTTTAAAAGTCATATTAACAATAAGATACTCAATTATTTGAACATCACCTTGATGACATGTCTATTCCATTTAACTTCTCTCCCAGCTATGACAAGATTTATCTGTCCATGTTATCCCTTTCTAAAATAAACCAGAGGTTTATCTACAATACTGGTTTTCTTCTTTTTCAGTGTTCCAATTAGATGTCAAAAGAAAATAAATCAAAAGATGGTTTGTTCATCAAGATTAGGCAATATTTTAGTTGCATTAGAAATTAAAGTCTAGGCAGTTAGTGGAGACCAGACACCATAAAGAGGCCACAGCAAGGGCTACAATAAACCAGCCACCAGGGTCACAGCATGGCACAGACTTACCCAGAGCCTCAGCTGGCAGGCAGGTGCGCATGGTGAGAAATTGCAGGACACAAAATTGACACAGAAAGGAAAATAAAAAAAGTCAAACTGGTATTCCAGCATTCCTAGAATTTAGACATTATCATCAGCGCCAAGACAAGAGAGTGAGCAGTTTGGACTAGAGGATTTTGACTTCTTCCATTGCTGATAAAGACAAACGCATTAGTTTTACATCCTGGTGAGCTGTTGCAAATTAAACCCCTGGTTATTTACCACAGTTTTATTCAATGAGACTTAAATCAGTTTAGACTCCTCAGTGAGAAGATGTAAACCTGTGCTTCAGAGAAAGTGCACAACACAGATAACCAGGCCCTGGTCAAGTGGCACAAATCATTCCCTCCCAGGGAAGAGGGAACTCAAACCTGCACAACTCTAGACGGGTGCTGTGTGAGTAAACCACAGCACTTTTTGATGTTCTCTACTGCAATTACATTTACAGATTGTTAATTAAATGAAAACCTAATTGCTGATGCAATGTGGAAGAACATCAAAAAGATTAACTATGATATGTGTATTTTAATTTACAAACTTTATATAATAAAATTTTGCAATAAAAGTGGCTTGCTGTCAAAAAAGAGGGGAACTATCAAGAGGCCTTCAAAACTCAAGGAATGAAAGTAAATTGAAGAAATGTCTTCAATCGCTGATTTAGCAACATGTCTTCACTGCATTTTTTTAACGGAGAGCTCACATTATAAGCTTGCAGGGGGAAAAACCCTAAAAAAAACCAAAACACACCAAAAAGCCCTGCAGGCACCATGGCCTCATCCACACAGGATTTTTTTCCCGCAACAGATAAGGATAATTTGCTCATTAACTCCCCTCCTTCTGAGCTGCATCTCATTGACTCCACAGAGTTTTGGCTCTCACTTCAGTCATGGTGCCACACTTGATCAAGTTAGAGGATGAGGCTCCCTCCTGGGGAGGAAGGCTCTGGCCAGGGATTCTCCCTCTCCAGCCTGCCACTCCAGATGGGGAAGTGCCATGTACAGGAAGAGTGCAAAGTGCTTGAATGAGAAGGTCAGCACTTGCTGTAAGAACTGAGACATTCTTCATTTATAATTGCATTGAAGAGCATTTTAGTTACGCTTTTTTAGTTTAGAGTCACGGGCTTTGCACAACCATCCTTGAGAGCAGTCTAACAATATTACAAAGACCAGAGGGAAAAACATCCTAAAAAGGCTCTAAAACACAAAGATGTCATCTTTGCTAACCAGGAAGAGGAAGAAAAAGCACTTTTGGCAGTATTACAGTAAATTAATAATACTGTTCTACAGTAAATTACAAATCATGTCCTAGTCTCTGAATTCCATTAGAATCACGGAACACTTTCCAAAATGCTGCATACTCAAAAGGAGAGACTGTTAGTTGGAATACTCAGCATTGATGGGAACACAAGAAGAAATGTTGCACTGAATGTTAAGGGAATTCTGCAGAAACTTCTACATGTCTTACAGATAAAACTCAGTTTTCTTATTAACATGTGTTATATTGTTGGGAATGTTACATCTAACAACTTCTTACATATCCACTTGGATTTAAACATTTTCCTCAAAGCTCAAACAGTGTCACACAAAGAACCTGAAAATGAAACCTACCAGTCATGTTATAGGTAGGAGGGAAATCTGTTTATTTATTCATTAATAGGCAAGCTGAAATACGGAAAATACACCCAATGCACTCCAGATTTTACACACACATTCAGATATATTTTAATTTAATCACTTGATCATTTTTTCTTCAAGAATCATGCATTTTGTTAACCTTCCCAAATGGCTACATGCAGAGCCACAGCTGCTGCCTCTCTCCTGATTCAATACAGCATCAACAGCCTCTAGCAGCTATGGATCCACTTATGAGGCCCTGAATCAGCAGAGACCTATATTTGGAATTTATTTTAAGTATATGCATAATTATTCTGCTGACTCAGGTTAGCTGGGCTGACTTCTGGTGGCCAATGTTTGTCTGAAAACAAAGAGCAATTTAGGAGATGTCTGCAGTTCTATGCACTACACAACTGCATCTGTTCAGACAGGAGCCAAGTGTCAATGCTGGGGTGGGCAACAAGCCCTAGGGCCTGTTCCCCATGGGAACAAGGGTGAAGGAGGCCTTGAAGAAGAACCTTGAAGATCCCCATGAAATCCTCAGGGACTGGATGGATCTGGGAGGTGCACCAGCATCCTATTTAAGACTACATAGATTTAGCTTCAGGTGGATTTTTTTGCGTAATAGTTAAAGACAACAAATAGGGTGAAAATTTTCTCTGTGAGGTCTTTTGAAATGCAAGACCTTCATTTCACAGTTGTGTCACTTTACTAAAAATACCCTAGCAAACTTCCAGAAAGGACCCTGGAGTTCCTTGTGTTTTGTTTGGAAAGCTTGGTGTTTTCCCCATCTCTTCAAGCTTTGGAAACACCCTTATTGCAATGAACACGCTTACTCTGCAAACACCATTTCTAACATATGATCTTAAATGCCCAGCCTGAACTCTGACCTTGGCCACGTGGAACAGGAACAAAGAGACCCCACAGAAGCCATGGAACAGGCAAACCCCCGTGGATTCAGCCCCCAGACCTAAGGCAGGGAGCCCAACCTGCAGCACTCCCACCAGGACAAGCCCCACAGCCCATGACCCTCCTTCCTGAACATCCTTTGGATGCAGACAAGGAGCAAGGAGCTGCTGAGCAGCATCAGCTGTGAGAGAGCCCTGCAGCCTCAGGGCTGGGGGACACCACTGCCAGGATGGGAACAAGGAAAGGAGAGGCTTCTGTGTGAGCTCCTCCACATGGAGCTGCCCAAAGTAGAAGGAAAACACTTTCCCATAAGGTCAGATGGGAAACAGCAGAATAAGCTTGAAGGACCTTTATAGTAGCATGCACAGTGTTGAAATCCAGAATTCAGCACACATCCCACTTGCCCACAGGTGATCATAAAGTTAATTCAAAAGTATTTTTACAAGTGCTAGGAAGGGAATGAATTGGTTGTTTTAGAGTTCCCATAGGTGAGTCAGTAACTTTACAGAAAAATCAAAGGGACAGGTTCTGCTTGAGGAAGAACAGAACAAAAAAAGTCTGTAAAACAGAGAAACAGGAGAGTTGAAGACACAGGAAGACATTCATGCATTCAGCCACTTGCCTCCAGCACAGTTTTCCCATAGTTCAAGCCTCATTTATGTCCTAAAGCAGAATCACTTCGGCAGCTTTATCATGTTACGAAATAAATCCCTTCTTGATTTTTTAAATCCCTCAGTAGAAGCAAGAGCAACATACCTCACCACACAGGACATTGAACAGATCTGTCAAGATGGGTACACACAAAAACGTTTTCATAACAACATTTGACACTGCAGTCAGACCAAAGCTTTATTTCCTCAAGATAGGGACCAAAACAACAAAGAGGAGAAAAGGCATCTGCTCCTGTTTTTTTCCTGTAACTTAAGCACTGCTGATAACTTGCAAGAAGGCAGAGAGAACTTCCTCCCATCCCCTCTCTACTCCTGCTGAGGCCAACAGCTTTGGCATTCACACAGCCTTAGGAGCCAAGGCCTCCTCTCCCCAGGGCCATGAGAACAGCTCTCAGCTCCTCAGCAATACTGCAGCTCCTGCTTTTCCTGCACTGGCTGCCTGTGAGCCCTCAGCTCTTCCACCTGCCCCATGCACTCAAACATCCCCTGACTCCCTGTGGTTTTGTGCTCTGGAGCAAACACCATGAGTCTGACAGCAGCTCCCAGAGGGACAGCACAGAAATACAGCACCTTCACCACACCTCCAGAAGAACATCCTAATGGCAAAATTAAGCAAGGGAATTGGATGAAAAAAAAAAAAAAAGAAACAAAACTTCAATCACATCATGGCTGCTACAACAATGGCAAAAGGAGACCTGTTCCACTCCTCACTAAAAGATGTTTAATCCTGAAGGAGGACAAAAACACCATTTTCCTGACTCTCATCATGAGACTTGGTTCACATTTGAGGAGGGGGATATGAAAGCAGAAAATCCAAGGACCAAGTCTGCTTGCTTTAACCACTGCTAACAAGATGCAGGTAGCACCTGCAGCATGAGAACAGTGGGGTTTTTTTCCAGCAGCTTTTAAGTAATTCTCTTTCCTCTTCACACTTCACAGAAGATGATGTCTCCTCCTTCAATACTGCAGAGTGATTTATTGAACAGTCAGAACAGGATAGAGGGGACATGGAGCCAGACAGCTGTCAATCCATAGAAACTGGCTCAAAAAATGGCTCCCTCCTCCCAGATCCCAGACATCCACCCAAACCATTGCATGCTTTTATGTTTTTCTCAGTGCTTACCTACCATGCACTGATGGGTTATTTCTATCACACAAAAACAAGAATAAGACTAGAAAAGGTAGGGGAGAGACAGGAGAAGACATGGAAGGAATTCCACAAACTCTACAAAGCTGTTGGTCTGCAGTCAGACATTTCATCACACAAAATGAGAAACATGTTTACACATTATCCAAAAAAATAAATCTTATCTCAAAAAGTCTTATCTCAAATGGTAACAGTCACCATTCTGATTTAGGACACTGAACTGACAGAAACACAGAACCTACTGAGCTAAGCTCCCTCTTGGTGGCTTTCACCTCTCCTTTCCTCATCTCTTATCTAAAGTCAGCTAACATTCAAGAGCAGTTTTCCAGTCAACTGGCTTTCTACCAGTGGGATTACTGATTTATCTATATGGAAGGACAGTTAGAGACAGCTCACCTGTTCTGGGTAACACTTACACAATTTCAAAATTTCAAGAAACTCCCCACCCCAGCATTTATTTTGCTTGTCCCTGGGTTCACAGTTTTTAGGCAGGAGGGGAAGGACAAATTTCAACCTGCAGATTGAGAGCTGCTCAAAGGACACTTCTGACCCAGCTGGGAAGAGCCCAGTGCAGGGAAGGGAACCAGGAGGTCCTTGTACAAGCTCCCTATCATTGCTCCAAAGCCTGGTGGGGTTTGCACCTGGCCAAGTAAAATCCTTAGTGATGGCAGTGCTGCAGCCAGCAGTGCTGCATGTTTCCATCAGAACAGTGATGAAACTCCTATGACAAGGTGGAGGTGGGAGAGCAACATGAGATACAGCTGCTAAAAAAGACAAACTGTCTTTCAGGAAAATTCCCTTTTTCTTCTCACTCATCTTTAGTTTTCTATGATTGCCAAGAACCCTTCCCCCCAAAAATAACCCATGCCACTGTCTCAGTCTGATCAATAAAGTAAGGTTTAGGAGCTTACAGGCTGTTAAAAAAAAAGGAAAAAAGGGGAAAAGTGCCAGAAAGGAAGAACAGTGAGAAACATTAATAGTTAGGGAACATTTACATAATGCCTTTTTTTTAAATGATTCCAAAAGATTCTAGAAAATTTTACAGGTATCTGCACAAGTCATGTTAAGAGTGTCAGTGTTCCTAAAAAGAAAAAGTTAGCAGTAAGGACTCTATTTTAAAACATGATTGACTTTGCACAAACAGTTTTAAGGCTTTTGTATAAGAACATTAGACAGCAGCTTCAGAACATGATTTAAATGACACATAGCAATTGTATCCTGCTACCCAAGAAGGAACCAGGAATACATTAGAGGGGCAGGATTATTACAGTAGAAAGTTCCATCACTGTTCAATCTCTGTCAATGAGCACAGCTCAGGAGGCTGTTAACAGTACAGTAGGAAGCAAGTTACCTTTCTTTGCTTTCTTCTGTAGCTTCAGTGTATCAGATGACTTCTTTTTAATCTCCTGGCGGGCTTTTTTGTATTCTAAAAGACACACACAGTCTATATTATCAATATAATCAATGCCAAAATGAGTGTTTTTCACAGAAAAGGCTACATTTAAAGACATTAGACTACAAACTTTTTGAGAACAGCTACCATTAAACAAAGCAGCTTAGAACTCACATTTTGTAAAGCCTATACATTTGGCTTAATATAACATGTTAGGGTGTGAGCACATTCACATACCAAAATCTTTCCCAAATAAACAAAGCCTTTACAGAAATAACAACTCAGAACACAGTACAAAATTAGAGTGCTTTTCATTTCATCCACTCTCAGGAATGGAAAACAGAGATGACAGGTTTCTCGAAACATCTGTGTGTGAAAAACAGCAATCCAGAAATGGCAAGGCAGAGAATATCCTGTGATCCCTCTCCAGCATGAGAGTCAGGCAGAGGAAGAGGCTGCTAAAACTCTGCCCAAGGAAGGGTCACATTGCCAGCTCCTTCTGATGAAGTGGAGCACACTGCACTTGTCCTCATTTTCAGATGAGCTGTACATCCCGAGAGGATTAAAATCCCAGAAAATATTCAACCTCTAGTGCAGGAACACTAAAGGTACCACATATGAAAACTGATACTTAAAAAAAGAAAAGAAGATACAAGGCATGTGTGCATGTATATACATGTACACATACAATTTAACAAAGCAGATCAGTGTTACTACTCTTCTGTAGATGCAAAAACAGAAGCAGATTCATGGCAGGCACAAGAACTGTACTGAGGCCACCTGCACTCCCAACACCCAAGTCTGCCCAGTTAACCCTAAATCTCACTGCCACTTTGGCCTGGGTCACCCCTCCTGGCAATGACCCCATGTAATTCCTCTCTCCTGCTCACTACATGATTAACACTCTGCAGCACAAGGCAGGAAAGTTTTTCAAGAGCTGCTGATTCAACTCTTCTATTTGACCCCAGAAGGAAATCCTCTTTTGGAGGTCAAGCCCACTCCCTCCTATCAGTTTCCATGGTGCTGCTGCTTCTTTCAGAAATAGTAAAAGCTAAAATTGGCAAGGGTCAGTCAGTGGTGAACTGCAAGCTGCTTTCAGCACCTGTGCTCCCAGCACAAAGGCATCTACCAGCACGAGCTTGCTGTGCAAGACTTGGCTGCCTGCAGCTCAGTCCCCCTGGAAAGGGGGCCCACCCTCTGGACCATCATCAGCCCTGCAGCCCAGGGCACCCTATGTCCCACAGCAGAGCTCTCCTGCCCCACAGAGCACTCTCTGTGTGGTATCAGGTACAAAATAACAATGCTCAGTGCTCTACAGGGCTGTGCACTCTCTGGGGATGCTCTGGCTGAGGCATAACATGATCTTACAAGCTGCTTTTAACAACACCCCAGGGCTTTGCAGGGACACATGTGGCATCCCAAATCCTCAGCTCATACAGAGAGAGTGGGCTAACAGACTTAAACCCAGTCACTGCTTCTCAGTCTAGGAAAACAACCCACCCCTGGGTCCAGCAAACTAAACCTTCAAAATGCAGGCAGCAAGGGTCAAATTTTTGTTAGGCACTCTGGGAGAGGAGTGTTTCAGAAGAGCAAAACTGCTATACATATTTAAGCATGTCATTCAGTTCTCCAGTACAAACATGAAAAGAGGAAGCAAAACTGATATTACAATCTTACTCAAGAATTCTTCCTCTGTAACTACCTTTTGCATGGTCTTTATCCAGCTGATTGGCCACTTTCTTCCACTCTTCCATCTGTTCTTGAAGTGGGTTTATCAGACAGTCAATTAAAGCACTAATTTTGTTGAAAAAACACAAAGAGCAATCAAATCCTGCAGATGCCCTTATTCTTACAGAGAGAGCCAAGGTCAATACTGGAGTATTTTTACTTTTTGCTGTGACAGCTACCAGTGTCACAATGTAAATATCAGAACATAAAAATGTTTACACTAGAGAAAGCAAAAGAAAAAAGTAGATTAAAAAAAAATCAAAAATCTACATCACAAGATAACCAGAATTACAAAAGCTCCAGACAGAGAGCAACAGAGAATAAAGCAGAGGAGTGACCTGAAACAGTTCAGAGTAAACAGATCCTACTCAACTGTCACACAATTCAAATGGAAACTCTGGAGACCAGAAAGGTTCATGCAGCCATGGAGATTATAAACTCAAATAGCACATGTATATACACAAGAAGACAGAGCAGCTGTACAAAAGAACAATGTCCTGCCCACTGATGTGCCTCACCTCACACTGGTGGAGTCCAGCACCAGTAATGCTCCACTAATTAACGAGACTGGGATCAAACGATTTAAACAGCTAACTCTGTGGTAACTGGAGACCAAAATTGTCTCCTCATGGCCAATTTCATAAATACCTTTATTTTAAAGTAATCACAGCATAATCATAGAATGTCTTGGATTGGAAGGGACCTCAAGAGTCATCTGGTTCCAACCACTCTGCCATGGTCAAGGACACTTTTCCCTAGACCAGGCTGATTATAACATCCAACCTGGCTTTGAACACTTTCAAGGAGGGGGGGGGGAAAGGGAAAAAACATAGCAGGTCATTAGGCAAATGGTGAAGCATCATTTTTGTTCACCTAAGGTCAAAAAAGGCACATATGCAAACTACTACTAACTACTGAAGTATGTTGTTTTTGTACAGCCTAGGCTGCACATGAGTTAATGTTCTCTCATCACCTCTGCAGTCTAAATTCAACTGCAAAAACAGGATGAGAGAATTTGCATTTCCTATACTGCTCTGCTGAAGGTTTTTGCCTTGGCCACAATGTATCTGGGCTCTGCAGTAAGCTGAGGAAGCAGCACAACACTTGCTGCTTGTTTAAAACCCAGTGACAAAGCTTAAAGCCCTGAAACCAAGGCAGGTCAGTTGGTCACATCAGCAGCCGCCTGCTCAGCACTGAGCCACAGGGACTGACAGTGGGAATCTGCAGCATTCAGAGGTGATCTGAGGTGAACTGGCCCAGCCCCATAAACGCTCAGTGAAACCCAGCATGTTCACAGCTCCTAATGTGCTGCAGGGAGAAAACAACTGCTGCTCTCAGGGACATGGGCAGAGGTCAGCTGAGAAGCCAGCACTGATGAACAGCTTTAGATGTTCCCCAGCAGCACATGAAGGAGGAACCTCCAGTGCTGGGCCAGGTATGGAGCCACTCACCTTGAGAACTGCCTGAGCTTGGACTCTATACTTCTGTGCCTCATACACATCCTGGTGAGAGCAGACCCAATCTCTCTGGTACCACCTGAAAAACAAAAACCAAAAGGCAGGTGAGACCCCTGATGAGATTCCTGCTTGTGGTGTAGAGGCAAAACAACCAGGAGGGGAGTGCCAAGCCTTCCAGAGCAATTGTAAAACAGATTATTAATATGTGTATAATCAACTAGGCTATTAACAGGGCAGATCTCAGAGGTATCTGCCATCCCTGGAAGAGATTAATTCCTGTTCACCTAGAGACCAGAACCGAGCAACCAAACAATTAAAACACAGTTCTTCCAGGAGCCTCAACCCTGCAGCACAAGACTTGAAAGAAAAGGGTTTGAGATGTCAAAAGCCAAGAAGCACAGCTGTCAAGGGAGCAGGCATCTGTGGACAAATTACTTCCACATTTTAGAACCAGACCATGGGGATTCGATGAAATTTTCCCGTCCCGGAATTCTTTAGACCCAGCGCCTCAGGAGGGCTCGGCGGCCGCAGAGCCCGGGCCGGGCCCGCCGCGCTCCCGGCATGGCCAGCAGGTGGCGCCCTCGGCCGCCGGGCGGGACCAAACCCCGCGGGCCGAGGGCTCCGCCCGCTCCCGCCGAGCCTTCCCTGCTCCCGACGGAGCTGAACACAGCCTTCCCTGCTCCCACATATCCCAGAACAGCCTTCCCTGCTCCCGACACAGCCCAACGGAGCCTTCCCTGCTCCTGCCGAGCCTTCCCCGTTCCCGACAGAGCCTTCCCTGCTCCCAACAGGGCCTTCCCTGGTCCCAACACAGCCTTCCCTGCTCCCGACAGAGCCCAACAGAGCCTTCCCTGCTCCCGACAGAGCCCAGCACAGCCCTGCCCCTGCCGAGCCTTCCCTGCTCCCAGCTCATCCCTTCCCTCCCCTCTGCCACCGGCCACACCGGCTCCGAGCAGCTCATTCCATCTCCACAGAACTTTGTTTTGGTTAGTGCCAGTTTTGGTACTTGCTTAGTTCTCATTTGCACCTTAAATCTACTATTTCAGGATACAAACATCAACCTTCTAATGAACTGTTTCCCCGGTGCAGTGCTCTCTGGAACAGTGAAATCTATCAGCATCTATTTAGAAGTATTATTTGATTATTAAAATAACCTTAGACTTTTATCATGGAGCAAAATCTTCCCTAGGCCTTAAAAACAGTATTGTTCAAGTGAAACAAAAATCTTACTAAGAAACTAGAACATTTTGATAATTTTGAATTTTTTAAAAATGAAATCAAGCCACCATCTTCCTGCATTCTTGCAGAATTAAATCCTGTGCCCACAAAATGGCTCTGGAACAAAGACACTAAATAACTAGAACAAACTGTGGCTATTTGGTATTGTTCAAAAAGATAAACACAAAGTCCTTTGTCACTTGCCTGATTAATCATGTTTTTATAAAGAGCTTTTGAAATAATATTATTTGGTAACATCAAAGAGCTGTAGCCTCATTGCATACAGGTGGGAAAAGCACACAGACTCCAGGCTGGATCTGTACCCAGCTCTTCCAGTGATGCTTGCTTGCTCAAGCTGAGACAGACTCCAGAAACTCAAAAAAGCAACAGAGAAGATGGGGAGAGGTGTAAGAGACAGAAAGCAAGAGGAGAAAGGGGACAGCACCCACTGAGTGGATTTCTGTCCCAAAACAGGGGCATTCTTCTCTAGATCCACTGCCTAATAAAAGCAATTTTATTTCAGAGGCTAATGTGGTACACAATTGCAATGGCAGAGAAGAAGAAATGAACCAAAAATTTCCCTGGCTACCAGCACTGAGTTTAAGCAACAGGTATGTTTTTAAGGTTGAAAACTCACTGAAATACTGGAATATTAAGGACCATCAATGGTTAAGTGGCACTGCTTTCCTAAGTCTGTTATATGACAAAAAGAAGGGTCGTATCAGAACAATAAAAAGGAAACTGTGTGTTTGGCGAGACTAGGAAACAAGGGTCAGTTATTATTAACATTAAATTCCAAGGTAACAGAATTTTAACTGAAACACAATCAACCAAAGTATAAATATATCCCCTTAATACATGTACATATGGATGGGCAAGGTCAGAACAGCCAAACAAAGTTCAGAGTAAAAAAAAAACACCAAAAAAAAAAACCAACAAAAAACCCCAAAACCCACAACAAAATAAATTAAGCCTGGAATAAAGAGGTTCTTCCATGGGAAAAAACCAAACACTGGTTGGTGATGAGTGGGCTACTGTCTTCCCAGCTTTTGAAACTTCAGGTTATCCATAAGTGCTTACAAGAACATCAAACGATGAGGTGTTAATTTTATTCTGTGAATGAAAACTACTCTAATGAAGTGAAGGTAAAAGGAAAAGAAATGGTTCTGAGAAATCTTTGATGTCCCTTCTGGAAACAAGGTGTTGCTGAAGATGGATTGAGCATTCTGCTTGGCAAGAAGAATGAGGGGGGCTGCTAAGGAGTTTGGGAGAGCTGAGCCAGCTCTGCTTGGTCAGCAGGGACCCAGGGAGGGGGTCAGGGCTGGCAAGGGTCACCAGACTGAACAAAGGACAGTGCCAGCCCATCTTGTCCCACACCTGAACCCCACTGCTTCTCCTCAATGTATGAATGACTGACTCCAAAGCACTGGAGTTGAACAGAGCTTTACTTCCCCGTTCCCAATTATATTAACTGTCAAGGATACAAATGCTTCCTGAGAAAGTAAAAAAAAAAAAAATTAAATACAAGCCTCTCACCACCCCTTGATTTATGGAGCTGGAGGACCATGGCCATCACCAATGCATTCAGCTGTTCTTCCAGGAACACCCACAATGCAAAGGGCTCATCTCAGCTTTCAGCAGGCTGTTGTAGGGCTGGTTCCCACAGCAGAACTGCACTGATGCTCCTGTCCCCAAAGGTCTGGGATCAGCTGGCTACACAAACTGCAGAAGGAACCATTTTGTACCACGGCAGTGGTTTGAAAATATCCAAATGTAACAAGGGATGGTAATTTGGATTTGTTTCTTTTATCCAATATCAGCTGCAGTGAATAAGACTCATCTATGCTTTATATAAATTACAGTTTGAAGAGTAGTTTATTCACAGCCAGAGCAGGCAGCCAAGATGTGCCTCTGCACACAGGGATGGGCCCAGAAGCAGCATTAATGTCTGTGCTATGCACCTGAGCAATCAAAGTCTAGGAACAAGGTTATTGCACAGGGCAATGCCACAGTCACACAATACCTGCTTCACCTTCCAGATTCGTTTATGGTTTATCTTTTCAAAAACTGCTCCATAAGTGACCAATTACCTACTGATCCAAGGATGGAACCACGAGCCAGGCAGACAGATGACCAGTGGAGATGATAATTTCTTTTTCAGTGCTGCCAACCCCCAGATGTGGTGGCAAAAAGAGCATCTGGCAGAGAAGTGTGTCAGGGACACACCAAATGCACTGTCCACCTCCAGTCATAAGCAGGTCCCTGGAAGAAAGTCAGGACATCCTCCAGCAACTGTGACTTCCCAAAGAGAAATACTGAGGCCACACTAGCAAACCTCCACCTAACCATCAATATGTTGGTGGGTAACATGGGCCCCATTCACTGCCCTGCAGCTCTGCAAGTCAAACTGCTGTGCCCTGGGCTCTCAGTTTATAAAATGAGGCCGTGAATCATCTGCTTCTCTGACATACTATTATAATTCATCCAGTAAGGCAAACAATGCCTGGGAACAGTGTAAAGCAATACTTGGAAACCGGAGATGAGAGCTGTATTCATCAGAATTCCCACTCAGAGAAAGTGGCTTAACAAAATGCTCCTGTCAAATTTGATTAGAAAGTGGGTGATAACATCAGCCTTACTTCTCATAAGTAAAAGGCAATTCTGCAAGGCAAAAAGTGCCTTCACTTTCACCTTCCCTGCCTTTCCCTTTCCAGCCTAAGTCTGTAAAAGACCACAAAGTTTTTTCATGTGAGATAATTAAACAAAAGTCTGTGGACCACAACACTACAATGAGTCCCCTGTAAAGGGCATAAATTATTTATTTAGATGCTCGATTGTCATTCAACATCACAGAGAGACAACAGGGAGAGACTGTAGGAAGAGAGTCAATTGTTTTATGGGAGTCATTATGTTTGTACTTAATCATGATTATATATCAAGGAAATGATTATTTGCTGAAATGTGCAGCTGTACAACTTCATGGCCTCTATATACTCCAAACAACTGGCTGCAATCAACCTCTTATCTTCCACTTCTCACTTCACTCTTGAGCAACTCCAGCACCCTCAAAAGATGCTGCCTTTCAGGAAGTGCCTTTGAGGTTCCAACTTACTAATGAGCTCACCTTTATCTTCAAGGCCATAGTCCAAATGTGCCAGCCACTCCCCTCTTTCCCAAAAGGGAGAGAATGATGAAAAATGGCTGTAATATTTTTGTAATTTGGAAGTTATCAGAAGAGGCTTCCATTTCTGAGTAAAGATTCAAGCAGGAGCAGAATGGGGGCTGGATTATTAAATGCAGTTCTGAACATGGAGGCTAATGACAAATGACTAACAGTAGGACATTTTAAGCTAATGGCCATTTACCCAGCCCTTACCCAAACTCATGCTGCTAGAAGAGCAAGCAGTTTCCATCACTGATTACATGGGACACAAACCTTGAACTTGCTGAACTTTTTATACAGATGCCTCCATGAAACTCAAGGATGATAGGATCAGTTCCAGGGTGTTACAGCAAACAGAGAAAAAAGGACAGCTTTTGCTTAAAACTGACAAGTACAGCTATTACTACTGGGATAGAAATTTGGAAGTGGAGATATAGCAGCTCTCTGTGTTCAGGATGTCAACAGTCTCCAGGTAAGGCTTGCAAACTGGAAAAACACATCAAAAACTGCAGACAGACAGATGTTGTTCAGCATCCACAAGGCAGGAAAATAAAAGAGGGCACCCTTATTCCTACAGCTGTGAGCCTTTATGAGCAGCCCTTGGTAAAGCCTCTCAAAGCTGCTGCTCAAAATGAGAAAAAAAATCCTGATACTTTAAAAAAAAAAATTAATTTAGACATCTCTCAGTGAAGACTGGATCAACAAATGCAGATTCAAGGTCAAACTCACCTATGCATTTTAGATTAACCAAATTTAATAAAACAGCTCTGGCAGGCCACTGTCATATACTGCACCTCTGCAGTTGTCATTGCAAAGGAACAGATTGCTTGCAATGTTTGGTCCAGTGCCCTTTCGGGCAAATTACTTGGAAAACATATTTACAGAGGCCTGCTATGAAGTTTTCTGTCACATCTGCCAGAGCCCCACACAGTCCAGCTGAGAGGAAAATGCAGGGGATGGCTTATTTTCTCATTTGCAGAAGAAACTAGCATTTGTTCCTGGATGGGACTAGCAGGATCTCAAATTGCATTGTCATTGACCTTAGATGACAAAGGAGCTGAGAAGAGTGGCAGTGGCAGTTAGTTAAAGCAGCAAAGAAGCCAAAGGAACAGGAAACCTGAGCCACCCCTAGCCCACAGCCGGTCCTGGTGACCACCAGCTTTGGGAAGCCTTTGTAACAGACTGTGACCATATTCCAATCACTTTGGTAAAGAATATGCAAGAAAGCTCTTGTGACTTCTTCTGAGCTTGCTTATTCCTTCAGTGAGCAACATTTTTGCTTACTTTAGCTGTTTTAGCTTAGCACTGGGCAAAATCCTCGCCCCATGAGAGTCAGCACCAGCCCTGCCATTACAGAAGCAGGGTCAGAAGTTCACCCACACACACAGGTCACTGCACAGTCCATCCAGCACAGAAATACGGTCATGAACCAGCCCTGCTATCATCTCTGGACACTTTGGCTTTAGTCAGCCTTCAGTGCATGCAAAGCTCACCCGTGGCCCTCTGCTCTGAAAGAGGATGTCACACACACAGGTGGACAGAAGTGCTTTGGCAAGGTTTGAGTTATCATACGATGCATCTGTTCAATTTCTGAGAAAGTAAGTCTGTCAGTGATTCACTAACTTGTAAGGAGACACAAAATACATCACTGAACCATGACATCCTGTCAGAGAGCAGAAGTCCAGGCAGAAGTGTTTCCCAGGAACAAAATGCTCAAGTTGAGGTGTTTGTGCCAGGAGTGCAGACTGGCTTGCTCCCTCCTCCTCTCCCTTTCACAAACGGTGTTGCCAGCACAGTCAGAATTTTGCTTCTGGTGATTTCTTGCAAGAATTAATATCCATCCCTCCTAACAGGTGCCTGTTGTTCATTTTTATGAACCTAGAATTCTGCATCAACTTCTTAATACCACAAAACCAAAGTGAGATTAAAACCAGATTTGTTTATAAGAGCAAATGCCACAATAGTGTTTTCCATTATTTACATTTTATTAATTAGAAAACAAATAGTTTCAGTATTGCAAACATACACGGTCTGCTAAATATCTGTACTCACAATCAAGTTGTCCACTAATATTGCCCATACCTTTTCCCCATTTCTTTTCAGATTTATAGAGAAATGTATTTCCAGAAACAGTCTATGCATAGCTCAGTAAACCTTACAGTCTTAATCTGAGCAGATCTAACTGCTTTGCTCCAGCTGCTACATCCATCAATGGCTCAAGGAAAGCAGGCATCAAGCTGGTGCTCTCAATGAAAACCAGAACAGGCTAATAAAAAGAACTCTATAAGGAAAACAATTCCTGAAGCTGAAGAACACAAGCCAGGCCTGTGTGCTAATCTGGAGTAACCCCTCACCTGTGCAGAACCCCGAGGCTGAGCTGCCAGCCAAGGGGCAGGGAAAGGCAGCTCCAGCAGCCAGGGACGCTCTGCACTGAGGCCACACTGCACTGCCTGCTCCAGATGGTGCAAAGATGGAGATCTGGTTCAGGCCTATTTGTAGAGCCAGACCCATTGATCTCCATACCTCCATGAATCTGGCTCTAAATGAACACTTTGTGTCAGCCCAATGTGTGAAGAAGGCAGGAACTCAAGATACTTCTGTTCTTTTGAAGTGCAGGCTTTATTGTGCCTGGGCCCAGCCACGAACTGCAATGCAATCTGATTAGATCAGAGCAATATTCAGTGAGGGGAAGGGATAACACACTTACAGCAAATGCCTTGGAACAGCAACTGCAATTCCACTGCACACATGGCAAAACACACACTGCTGATTTTGAACTGGCAACTCCCACAGAGGCTCTAAAAAGCCTACAAGGTCTTTCTCTCCTTTATGTTTAGTTACTGGCCTCACAAACACCTCTGGCCTCAAAAGCCCCTTAACTCAGCTCTCCCAACCACCTGTGCTGCTGATCCCAATCCAGCAAGGATTTCAGCTACCACCAAATGGCTGCTGCCTCTGAAGCACAAGATCAAGCACCGCCAGGACAAGCAGGTGCAAAAAGCAGAAGAAAAGTTTATTTTTAAATCCAAGTCAGCAGATCACACTGAAACCCCACAGCAAGCAGATCTGCAAAATAAGGCAGTGCTATTTTTACATGCTGTCACTTCTTCCAGCAGAGCACACTTCCTTACTGAACTGAGGAAAAGATCATGAGGGTACAAAGGGAGGTAAAAATCATTCAAACCACCTTAAGAAATTATCAGTTCAAGATATTTTGGAGAATGCCTATTATTTCTTCAGTTAGTTATACAGAGATAAATAATCATCAACCCATCAAAAGGCTCAATGCACACCTAAACATTGAGTGCAACATCTCAGGCCCTGGGTGCAAGGGAAAGCTCTGTCCCTGCCCCAGGAATTCAGGGACATGGTTTCCTCTCCTGGGGCAATCTCGTGCCTTTGCTCAGGGTTAATAATCTCTAACTGCAACTCATCCATACAAGGGGTATGGTGCTGCTTCAAAAGGCCATACATTCTCTTTTTGGTACTTTCTCAAGGCAGCTGCTCTGTGTGCTCCAAAGGCCACTTAAAAATCATCCCAAATATGTATTGAAATACCCATTATTCAACTTCATCCCCACTGATTTATTTACTATGACTCCAAGCTCATTTCAACATGGCTTGGTGAAAGAGATTAAAACCACACTGATTTTTCAGACTTCTCCTCTAAACCCCAAGAGACTCTGCAGCAGTCCCATGGAGAACCTGTCACCTCTTTAATCAAGTGACAGATAGCAAGAGGGTAGCAGGAACCCAGGGCACTGGTGTTTAGTTATCCAGATTGCCTCAAAGCTCCTGTTGCCTGGTATAATAAAGACAGTTGTGCTGGTTGTCAGATCAGCTCTCAAAGAGTTAACCAGTTTTGTCCTCAATGATAGGCTGCTTTTATTTTAAATTTGGCTGCATCTCACTTCAGCTTCCTCAGCCTTACTAAAATATAATGAATTTTCACAAAGGCAAAGGAGAATGTCACTGCATGGGTTTGACACCAGCTGGCTGCATGAGCCCGCAGTACAAAGAAATTTGATACACAACAATGAACCCAGCTTAAAAAAAAAGATATATTCCACCTGCTACAGAAAGTGAAATGAGGACAGCCATCTCCAAGCAGAGAAACTGGAGGTTTTTTGTGCTTTTGGCCTAAAACTCAGTAAATACACATTCTTAAAAACAGAAAATTCTGAACTTTTGAATTTAGAAAAAGTACATTATCTCCTTGTAAGCAGCAAGTGAAGTTCACATAAGGCTGCATGCAGAGGTGAGACATCTTACAAGCACAGGGCTGGGCTCACCAGATCTTTGGCTGCTTTGAATGCACAGATTCACATGCTCTGCAGGCAAACTCCTGTTTATCCCGTGAATCCTTCCAAGTAATCTGTGCTGTCAGGCTGCCTTTAAAGTGTGCCTGCTTAAACCATGAAGAGTGCAGCAGGAGAAAAGCTTTGATTCTCTGAGCCACAAAAAGGCACATCTTGCAGAAAAGCTGAAATGAAACTGCCCTGGTGTCCAGCATGACCAGCACAGAGTACAGCAGACACTCAGCAGCACTGATGGCACACCAACACCAGGGATGTGCTTATCCCTTGCTGTGAGGGCACAATAACTGCATTTCCTCTGGCACACAAACTCTGCTGAGCTGCAGTGAGCACACCTCGACCCCTGGAACAGCAGATGCACCTGACCTGGCTGACTTGCTTGCTAGGACCCACACACCAGGTCTGTAGGACTGGGCAGGAAGGCCAAGCTTTGAAATGTCCCTCCATCACCCTTAGTAGTGAGGACAACTGCTTCAGAAAGCCAGGACCTGAATCAATGAGAAAGACTAGAAATCAAAGGCAGAAGAAAAGCAAAGATTAATTCAGAACAGGGCTTTACAAATCTTCAAATTTAAACCTTGAAAGAGGAGCAGAAGCTATCCTTCTCCATGGCTTTATCCACTCTCTCACTGCAGTGCAGAACAGCTTTAGAACCCCCTCTCACTGTACAGCCCCCAGGCAGAGGAGCAGGGGGGTATTCACACCTTACACATACATTTAGAGCACTATTACCATTCTAGCCAAGTCCTGCTCATCTCATAGTCCTTGATGATCAGACCAGCTGGGGCTGGGCAGCTTTAAACAAGGCTGCAACCCACACCCAGAGTGCTGCTGAGGCTTTAGCAGCAGCATGTAAACATAAATTAACACTTTCCTAGGGGATGCCTCTCTTTCCAAAGGAGGGAGTCCCTGCTCCCCTCCAAACACTGATGTAACGCCTTTGGTTGTTAGTCCTTCCTTTCAGCATCTCATTCAGGAAAAACCAGAGACACAAGACTGGGGATGATCTTGGGGGCCTGGTCTGCTCACTGCCCACTAAAAGCAGGGCCAACTTTCATGAGGTTCCTGGGAGTCTGCCCACTTCAGCTTTTGAGCATCTCTATGGGTGGATATTCTTGGGCTTCTCTTCCAGTTGCTGGTTAGTGCCACTGTGAAAATTAGTTTCTTTACCTAAAATCCAGAGTCCACTGTTCCAGCAGCCCAAAGTTTTCCAAGCAGCCCTGGCACTGTTTTGTCAACATAACACAGCAAATATATGTGGAAAGTGTTTATTTGTTTTATGCAAGTAAAAGCTTTGACATCAAAGGAATGTGAACACCCACCATAAATACACAAACCAGCATTGTCACAGCCCAGTCTATGAAAAAATGAAGTCTGTGGCATTTTGAAAATGACACAAAACCAATTAAAGTTTACCTACAAAAGCAGTCAGCCCAACTGCTAACTCACTTCATTTCTTCAGGTTTCTCAAAAAAAGAATGAACAGTGCTTTATAATTAAGTTGATTAGAGCAGAGAAACATTCATCTGGTCATTTGACATCCCTGGTAATGCAGGAAATCCATCTAAACTTCAACTTCTCACATGCTCTGGTGCTCCCTTGTTCTTCTAACAGACCTCATCAGCCTGCACCTCCAGAACAGCTGGCTGTGCCCTACAGCCATTCATTTGGCCATTAAAGACAAGACTAGGTGCCAAATTTGCATGGAGGATTTCTGACCTAGGCTTTAAGCACTGTAATGCACAGGACTAGCATATAAATTACATGTGTAGATAAAGTGCTCAGAAAGGGTTACCTCCTATTCAGAATTTATGAACTGTGTTCCCCCAGAGACTGCCCTGATTTAGCACCATGTACCCAGATTCCAATATTTCACTGTGATATTGCTACATGAAAGGTTCCCCCTTACTTGCATCGTGCTCAGCCATGTGAAGCAGGATCAATGAGCAAACTCTTGTCCCAAAGCAGCTCTTGTCCCAAAGACAGCCAGCCTGAGGACAGGTCACTCAGAAATTGCATACACAAACGTGCACACAGTCACAGCCTGTCTGAGGAAACCCACTTTGTATTGCTGTGCTGGACATGCTGAGAAAAGTCTTGGATCACTCAGCTCTTGCCATGTGGTCTCAAATGCAGTTTGTAACACAAAGAGCCAACAGAGATGACGACATTTCAGTCTGCTAACCAAAGTGAGAGCCCCCGGGTTTTGGAAGCTTTCACTTTTGGGCTTTATTCCCAAATCAACAAGTGTAAGCTTGACTCAAATCCACCTGCTGCTACCAGTGTGGTCAGCTCAGTCCTAGACTGAAAGGTTGAAATCTTGCAAGGCAATGGAAAATACAGGCTGCAGTGTAAGGATGCAGCTGCTCTGAAAAGGTGTGCAGGGAAAAGAGAGTTACTGAACTGCCTACCTTCCCCTCATGGCTAGGCAGTAATGCTTTAAGGCCCTGACTCATGAGCAGTGTTTTTCAAGACAATGGTGTGTACCGACTACAAGTCCACAGGCTGTGCAAAGCCCAGGCTGCAACACAACTGTGTTGAAATCCTTGCAACCAAATGTTCCACAGAGCAGAGCACTTGTCAGTTTGTACCCAGCAACCTCCATGTGAGCTGCTCAACAACACTCCTGTGCCTGTATTTAGCATCTGCATTGAGAAGTAATTTATGGTTTTATTTAAGGAGAGCTTCTTGAAGAGGGCAAAGGTGCCTCATATTGCTTTCCCCAGAGTAAAGCGCATCAGCAGACAGTTCCTGAGGAGCAGCTAACACCCAGTGTTAATAACACAATGCCATTCTGGTTTCTTGACAGTCTCCTGGGGATTGCGGGGTCAACACAGGCCAAACTTTTGCAAATTTAAAGTTGCAGTTAAAAAGAAAAACACATATACTTTTCACATTATTTATAGACTAGACACCACTTGTTCCAGAAAGATATCAATGTGTTTCTTCTTTTTGTACAAATATCCACCAACCAACTTAACCATGCTGGACAGCCAAACACTTGTACTGGTAACTAGTTTTGTTACCACAACATGCCAAAGTGAAAAGGAACCTTAATAATGTGACAGAAGCAAGATTTAAAATATTATTTTTTTTAATGTGCTCGTTTTTCATGTGGTCAGCTTCTGCAGTTATGCTCTGGTAAGCGTGTCGTATCATCAGTCTTAATGGACTTCCAATGCAACAGCAGTTTCTGATTTATTCCTCCCCACCCCACATCCTCTTCAGAGTCCATTTCTATTTCAAGCATCAGTACCCAATGCCTGCAACATCTGCAGGTTGCCAAGCCAGTCTAGCTATGGAAAAATGGATACAAACCACTTGCCAACAGAAGAAAATACACTCTGCACTGCAAACTGGCTAGCTTGTGTTTTTTCCATCTATCTATAAATACGGCAATGCCAACTGCTAATTAAAACTGACAGGTTCAAATGGTGCAATGCTGTAATCACAGTATGACATGTGTAAGTCTCTAAACATGTATTAAAAAATGAGGCTAAAAAGCCCTCCAACCCAAATGCTGTAAATGGATAAGCACTCACAGCTTTTTACACTGCATTAAGGAGAACAGAGAGCTGCTGATAGAGGCTTCCCTGCACAGAAGGCACAAGATATGCACCAGGAAGCACAGAAAATACAGACCATGAGATCTGCTGTTCCATGGTACTAAAGCCATGCTCTCCCCAGGCTCCTGAGGAGCCCTTGGGCTGCTGGAGTGTCTGGAGTGACGTAAGCTGGCAGAACTGCAATGCAGCACTTGCACAGGCCACGAGCATCCCTGGATTCCTCTTCTGCAGCAGCACTGCCACTCATGCTGAGTGAACTCAAGGGCATGCCTTCCACAGAAATCACTGCCACATTCAATCTGTCCAGCTGCAATCCATCTCAGATACAACTGCTTGCAATAGGCATTAGCCTAGATTTTTTTTGAACAGTTTGTTTAAAGTAGGTAAAATAAATGATTCAATTAAAAAGGTAGCCCCCAAAGAACTGGTTTTTGAAACGGGAGTAAGGACGGTATAATTGGGTCTTGATGTAAGGAGTATTTCTCTGCTTAAGAAAAAACTCTGGCCAAAGTAAGTAGTTAGTCTCATTAATCTGGCATTCCCAACAGGATCAAAAGGCCATGAAAGGAATGGCTTGCAGGTCAGATGATAATAAAAGAAGTAAAAGGTACCTCAGTTGTCAACCTAGGATAAATCACAGGTACTCACTGGGCATGCATTATTTTCCTCTATGCAAGATATGGCAAAACCCTATGGCAGCAGAGGTGGGAAGCACTAAAAAATCCTGTGGCAGACTCCTGAATTGTAAACATTAGTAAGAACAGAATCACATTGAAGGAGCTCCAGCTTATCTATTAAGAAAGCTTTATACCAGGACTGCTAAAATGCAGGTGAGCTAAGGGGAGATTTGGGCATGAAACAACTAAAAAATATATTGAGCTACAAAGAAAGACATAGCAAGTTATCTGCTATGAAAACAAAAGTAAACCTAATACTATTTTAAAGCACTTAAGAGTGTGATTTAAGAAAAAACAGGTATAAATCAGCATCAGCAACTACCCATCCAATGACTGCCCTTTACTAGAGGCAGCTCTTGCAAGTCTAATCAGCAGTCACAATGGGTAGGAAGAGGGAGCACATCCCCATGGACACTTTTTTCTACCTATAACCAAATGTGTGAAGACTCCACTTTAAAGCGCATGGAGAACATGGTATGATACAGCTTCCTTTGAAGTTTGATTGCCTTTTGCAAAAGGAAGAATAAACAACATCTAAAGAAATCAGCTTGCAAAAAAATAGTGAGGAGACTTTCCAGCAGAAGCTGTTTTCTGAGAGGGCACCCCCTTCCTTCAGCCTGTTCCCTGTCTGGAGTCACCTCCACAGAGTAACATGGACAGGTGCTCCTCAGCCAAATGTAGCTGTTGACTATTGAAAATGCACTTTTGCTTTGAGGTGTTGTTAATGGAGTTGCACTGGACACATTTCCAAAAACTTCAATGCTATCAGGCTTTGTCAGTGTGAAACACTGATCTGTTTCTAAACTGGGTGTACTTCAAATGCTTGAGGCAGGACAAGCACCCACCTCAGTAATCTCTCTGCTAAGGCACACCTCAAGGAAAAATATTCTGAGACAAGCATGGAAATACAGAAAGTACAATCTGCTCATTTAAAAATACACTCACCATCAATTTATTCTGCCATCTGTTAGTGAGGCCAAAGGTCAAACCAAAATCTGCACGAGCCAGCAGCCCTCACAAGTGAGGGCCCTTTTCCCTACAGCCAGCAGCACACCTTTGATGGGCTCAGGACTCAAGCCAGCTCTCTGGCCAAAGTGACGTGGTGCATTTTGAGCAAGGCTGGCCAGGGACAGCACACTGCAAATCCAGGCACAAATGGGGATCTCTGGATGTACAGCAGGATGATGTTATCCACCCTATTCCTTTAGAAGTTTTGGGCCCTTCTGTTTCTATGTTACATCAATGTCTCCCAACAGAAGTTCTGCAGCCCTGGAAAAGGCCACTAGGGCATCCAAGGATCCCTCCTAAAAATATGAACAGATGAGGACACCCAGTAGAAAGATGGGCACAGAGACAGAAACCAACACAGAGCATCCTCCAACACCTCACCACACGTGACACCAAGGTGCATCTTCCCTCACTTCACAAGAATGCTTCACGTGGTTGTTGGCCACCAAGGTATCACAGAGTCTTAGGTTGGAAAAGACCTCCAAGATCATCAAGTCAAACCTTTGATAAAACATCAACTTGTCAACTAACCATAGCACTCAATAGCACATCCAGTCATTTCTTGAACATTTCCAGGGATGGAAACTCCTCCACCTTCCTGAGCAGCCTGTACCAATGCTTAACCAACCCTTCACTGAAGAAAATCTTCCTGATATCCAACCTCAACCTCTCCTGGTACAGTTTGAGGTCATTTTCTCTTGTCCTTTCACTTGTTTGTTGGGAGAAGAAACCACACCCACCTGGCTACAGCCACCTTTCAGTGTGTTGTAGAGACCTGTGAAGTCTCTCTGAGCCTCCTTTTCTGCAGACTAGACACCCCCAGCTGCTCCTCTTAGGACTTGTGCTCCAGCCCACTCCCCAGCTCTGCTGCCTTTCTCTGGACATGTTCCAACACTTCGGTGTTCTCCTGGTAGTGAGGGGCCCAAAATCAGATACAGGACTCAAGGTGTGGCCTCCCTAGTGCTGAGTACCAGGGGACAATCACTGCCCTGGTCCATAAACCCCAGGTCTGTTTCTGCTGGGCAGCTTTCCAGCCACTCTTCCCCAAGCCTGTAGGATTGCAGGGGGGTGTTGTGACCAAAGCACAAGCCCAGAACCCCACCTTGTTGAACCTCATGCCTGGCTTTGGCCCATTGATTCAGCTTGTCCAGATTGTTCTACAAGAATAAGAACTTGGCAGCTGATAGGAAACATGTTGTCCTGACACCATGCTCTCTCTGGCCCAGTCCAAAGTAAGGCAACGGTCAAGCTTAAAACATGCCAGTGGTCTATCAGTTTAGTACAGCCAACTAAGGAAAAACTTTCAAAAGGAAAAACTTTCAGGCTTAAATCACACACAGTCTTTAATGCAGCCTCTCAAACAGAGTAATTTATAGCAGGATATGCTTCCTGCCATAAAACATACATATGCAGAAAATATTATAAACTTCCTTCAAAATCTATATTTAAATAGGAGTGCTAACACTCTGCCAATGTCGCTGGTGACATCCATTGCACTCACTGCTTTTGAAGTGGCCTAGAGCTTTAGATGTTTTAGCATGGCTTCCTGTTATTTTATCTGTAGGTTTTCCTCCACCACCATCTGAATGCTTCTCCAGGAGAGCCACCAAGGCAGACACCACCTGTCCTGGTGACTCACAGCAGTGAACTGGATGTAAGGAGCATTAATCACTTAGAAAAGCCAGACCAGTATTTTCACAGAAAAGTGTTATCACCTTCATGAACCTGGAAGGCTCTTTTCCAGCAGAGTATGGGAAGATCCACCAGGCAAAGAGCCACATCCTCTCTCTACAGAACCTTCCTGACAATGGCTGCTGCAGCTGGGGACAAGTGCAGGACAGTAATGATTGTTCCATCGAGGTGACACAGTTCCTCTGCTCACTCACACAGACAAGTTAATGGCAGAAAGAAACAGTCTGTTCTTTCCCCAGTCTACTAGAGAGGTCTAAAGCCCCTTTAGGCAGGACCAAGAAAACTCTGTCTCCTTTAAGATGCTCTTGCCCAATGAACAAAGCACTGTTAATTGAAAATACTCAACTTCCCTGGCTGTGGGAATAGGGGCGTGAGCTCCAGTTTCACTCCTGTAATTCCTTGTGAACAAAATGAACCCCCAAATATCTATGACTTCAAATTGGACTCCACACAGAACACCAATGTCATACTGGTGATGTTTTGGGGAAATTTGTGCAGAGCCAATGCAATGTTTTTCAGCATGGTCTCTCTCATAAATGAACACATAGAGGTCCACAGTGTGAGCCTGAATGATAAACATTCTGAGTCTCACCTTCAGAACACAGACCTCCATAGTATCTGCTTGATTTCCCCTAGTAACTTCAGGCATAATGGGGTTGGAGGAGGAAAGGAGGAAAGCAGCACTAACACAGCTAGGATTATGACCTTTAAATGTTTAACTAGGAATCTATTCTTTGCAGTCAAGACAAAGCAGCAGGTGATTAGCTTCACTATGAGTCACTCCACTCCTGTAGCACCATAATTCAATGAGACATTTTAACAGCCCTCAATTTTGTTTGGGATCTGCTTACTAGAGCCATCATCCCCTAGCTACAATTTTGTTTTGCCTCACGAGCTACACAGGGTCAGTCCAGGTCAGTGCTGGATTGAAGGAGATGCCTCAGAGAAAATCCCAGATGCTCCAAGAAAGGGGCCTGTTTCCGGAGCAGGCACTGGGATCTGGGAGAAGGTCTGGAGCTTGGGCCTGGATACAAGCTGCAAACTTCCAGCAAGCTACAAGGGAGAGCCTGACCTCTCTGTCTCACTGATCTCAGGATGCAGGTACTTCACTTGCTCAGACTGTCAACTATCCTATCCAGCTACATCCAAAACACCATTCTTCACTTTCTGCTGCACATACACTCTTAAGGAACTCTCTCATATCTCCAGAAATGGCTTCAACATGGCAGTGTAAGAATACCTACCCATCCTCACCTTCTGCCTGACCCATTCCTCAGCTCTCTTATGGTATCAGGAAACTGCTGGAGAAACTGAATAAAATTTCCCATGTAATATGTAACACATAACTTCATTGTCCTTACACCTGGATTTCAGAAGTTATACAGAAAAGAATCTGCAAACTCCAACTGCCTTCTTGACAGACAAAGCTTTTTCCACTTCTCCAGAGTAGTTTCTTTTTCCCAATTCTCCAGAGTAGTTTCTTTTTCCCCAACAGCTTGACAAGCAATTCTGAAAACAAAAAACATACATTGCCTCCTCCCCATAGCTGAGTCAGCAACAGCAAATTCCTGAAGCATGCCTGTACCCTGCTGGCCTCTGGACCCCTGGAATTGCTTCACTTTCCCTCAGCACTTGAGTTCACCAAGCCCAGGCACAGCACAGTGTACTCAAGTTGCACTCATGCTTGCAGGACCAGCCCCTGTTCCTGCTCCCAGTCCACAGGGTTACCAAAACACAAATATAAATTAGTGGGCAGAGCACATGTTTCTTTCATCACCCCACTGTCAAACATGCTTACTGAGAAATGAACTACACACAGTGTTTCCTGTTCCAAACCTGTACCATTAGGCACACAGGTCAAGTTTTTACTTAAAAATTACCTTTGGTCACCTGTTACTTACCATTTCATAAGGCTTAGGGATCTGTTACAGGCTGCAAGCTAATAGGTAAGTGCTCAACCTTACAAAATATTTGCTCATGGGTTTTGATCCAGAAATCCTGGGTTCAAACTCCACTGCTGTGGTCGTTCTGTTCGTTTGGCTTGTACAGTTGCAACAACTTGGAAAAAACAAATTACAAGCTTTCTCAGAGAGCAATGAAACATTTTTGTTTCACAGCAGGTACTTTGATCAAAGCCTGTTATTAAATATTTGTACCTCATACCTACCCTGGTTGTATTTTAAAGCCACACTGAATATGATATATTTTTTAATCCAGATCAGACTCACCAGGACTCTTATCAGCATATCACTCAGGGGTTTGCAAGGAAAATAGCTGTACCGTAAGCTCCAGCATGTATGAACACAGCTTCATTAACATAAACACTTTCATGCCAGTAAAACTGCATTTTCATTACACTGCTATTCACAGAGGTGTCAAAGCAGGGTTACTGCTTAATGGGCATAATATTACTGTGACACAGGGAAGCCCTAATGAGAGTTTTGCAACACACTATTGCAAAAGGGCCCCAGAACCAGTTATGACAGGAAGATCTATGTCTGAGACATCTATACCTATTTGAATGGGAGATATTTTGTTTTACAGAGGTAAAAAACTAACACTTTGTCCCTGTAACAGAAACTGAATCAGATTTTTTAAAAAAAATCATCTTACACAACAAGATAAGCTGGCCAAAAAAAAGCAGGTGAAGAGTGAAGTCATGTCAACCTCATGACTAAAAAGCAAGAAAGATGCAATCTGTTTGGCTTATACTTAAATCCAAATCCTCATATTTCTTTCTAAGAAGGCTTTGAACCATGTCTCTTATATGCCATTATAATCTTGTACCTTGGTTCGCACAGTAAGCGTAAAGGTGCAGTATGCAGGCACCACAACCTTTGCTGCTTCCAAAATCACCTTCAGTGCTTCAACCCCTCAACACTCCTACAGGAAGAACCTGGTGAGTTACCACAAGCAACCAAAATGCCCAAATACCTGTGACCTGCACAGAGCTGTGAGGCCCTTCTACCTTTGAGATTTCATCTGCCCCCCACATGATGGCCAATTCTGAAATGGCATAAATGCCTTCAAAACTTGAACTGGTGACTTAGGGAGCTTTCTGCTGGAAAGAGGCATGCCACAGGCATCACAAGTGGAGGTTTAAGGGAAAAAAGTCTGAATAAAGCATATGTTTGACAGCTAGGCTAGGAGAGGCCCTAAACTTTTCCATTTCAAAAGCAGTGCAATCTCTACACCACATCCTCTGTCCTAGGAGCATGGGAGCAGATACATCCTTGGCCTGGCAGTCTGGGCACACTGTAACCTCAGCAGCTCCTGTCTCTAGTGGGTAAAACATAAAACATAAAACTCATCATCAGCCTGAGAACAGGCACAGGTTGCGCTCATGTATGCTCAGCACAGGGGAGATGGTCCTTCCCTCCAGGAGCACAAGTGATTGACATTTGGTCAATTAGTTCTCTATTAACATGCAGCCAGGGACCTGGTAACAAGAACATTTCTTTTTCTTCCTGATTTGATAGAAAAGACATTGAAACATGTTTTAATCTGCAACACAGACTGGTAAAACCAGCTGCCCAACAGACAGGCTTAATTCTCCTTGGAGGGCTTGAGAGCAGCTTTACTGCCGGCCGGATAAGTCATGTTTACAGCAGATCCTCAGAGCTGTTCAGCCTCCAGGATGAATTTAGAAATCAGCCCAGAGAGTAGATTTGCAGAGCAGTAATTAGCACAGGAGACAGTGGAGAAGTGATTGAGAAGAAACATTTAATCTGTGTCAACATGGGGGGATTTGTCCAAACTTCTGGGCAGCTCATGGAAGAAAGGCAGAGAAGGATGGAACAATGAGGATCTGCACTCCAAAACTACTTCCACAGACCACCTTGAGGAGCCTTAATCAGCTTTGCAACATTCCTCCTTCCCATTTCAGGGCTTTTTAATTTTTTTTTCTTTAATTTTTTTTTAATGGCAAAGAAAAAAATAACAGGGCAGGCCATGGGCATCCCTGGCAGGCACCACACCGTGTTGCCACAGTGACTGTATCAGTACACGGTCAGTTGGCAGGCAGAGGATTTCCTCACCACTGTATTTCTGCTAACGAGTCAGCAAGTGCCTTAACAAACACACCACCAGCTTGATCAGGCTTGTTACTGTGCAACTGCACACCAGAGCAGAGCAGACGGAAGAGCTCCTGTTGTACCAGCTGGATTTAACCCCCCTACCCTCTAAACCACTTCCACAAAAAGCCACCATAGGGAACACCAGTCACCATTTTCACAAACTCCGCATCACTGTTTCCACCTCAGATGGATTGCATCAGCATCAAAACAAAATAGAGAGATCATCAGAAGTTAAAAAGATCCAACTAGAACCCTCAGGTCAGAGGAGGATCAGGAATCACTAGGGAGTGCAGCTCCTTCTGGTTTCTTCTGAAATAAAACTGAGCCACAACAGCAAAACTCATCTGGTGCCTCTCATGTGAAAAGAGAGAACATGCCAAACAAGTTTCTGTAGGAAGGGTTGGTTTATTTGTACTTCTCTCCATTCTCAGGAGCTACACGTTTTTTTCAAGTCAGTAACAACTTGTTAGTGACATTTCAGTGACAGACAAAAAGCAGCACCAACAGTGTCCGTTCCAACACGTGCTCCTCCAGTTCCCCTAATATGTTCCCACTCCTGGATTTAAATTTGTGAACACAGGTCTCAGAGTACAAACAACCACTGCAAACTCAAAAGCATAGAAACTAAGAAAAAAATTAATTTACCTTATGTAAATGGTTTAAGTACCCATATTCCTTAGACTTCAATATGTAAAACAACACAAGCAGATTCATACAAGAGTTAAATCTGGAGTTATAGACAGATCAAGCAGGAGGTGAACAGGTCTTCTTGCCAGGGGTATTTACTGACTTTCTGAAAATGGCAAATGGGCATTAACTCAGAAAGTAAGAAGTGGCTCAAGAAGAGAAATAACATCCCAAGTAAAAGGAGATCAGATGCAGCCCTTTCCAACTTCCAAACTGACTTTGCCCTCTCTCTCATTTTCCAAGGCATTTCCCATCTCTATCTGTGCCTAGCTGAGAAAATTGAGTCTGACACAGCAGACAGTCTGCTCCCATTTGATGAAGGAACAGCAATTCCTGAAAAAAAAAGCAGGGCTAAGAATAGATCCCAGTGGTCAGAATAACTACATGAACTAAGTACAAGGCACACATAAGATTTATTAGGTCTCACACTATAACAGCACCATGAATCCTAATGGTGCCCTATTTGCTATCTGTGTCTGCCTTTAAATCAATGACAGAAGTTCTCTTGGCATAGTAACATATCATGAGTTTCACCTGCAGCGGTTTACTTCTAGCCCTTCCCAATTCACTTGTGTTAAGCCAAAAACTGGAAAAAAATGGAGAAGTCCTGCAGTGTGTACAAGCTGGTGAGCCTGTATGGCTGCCAACCAACTCACCAGGCTGGGACTGCTGTACTATGACCAGCTCAGAATGCACACCAGGCATGTGAGTTACTCAATAACCATGGAAGGAACACTAACAGCAGGTAATTTTACCTCCAAGGACAGACTCGTTCTTACTTGGAACCTGTGATCTGAACCCTGTCAAATGGAGGTATTACAGCAATGGTGCTGCTGTTAGAGCCAGCCTGCAAACGCCGCTGGACAAGGCACCTTGGAGGGGAACATGGGCTGTGCCAGGCAGTCCTGCTTGCAGGTGTGCCAAAAGGGCCATCAGAGAAGCCCACAGAGATGATGCCATGAAGGGCAGGACTGTTACCACCAGTGATAAATGACCAAAGGAAACAACAGGGAGCAAAAGGGGAAGTGAAAGAGAGGAATGAAAAGCCTTCAGAGCCCAAAGCCACCAATGGCAGATCTGTTCTTCCTCCTGTTTTCCACATAAAGTGGCTGCAGATCTGTCACCACAACCAGACTCCTCTGCATGGCAGCATCACCAGGGCTCAATCTCAAGGCCACAGAAGATTTTCACATCTTACAGAGCACATATGAGCCTCTGGTCCTCTGTATATTCAGTAGAGGGCATAGTGACCCTCTAAGGAGGTCCCATAACCACCACCCCACATCCTGCTGTACAACCTGCCCTTCAAGGCTAAACATAGGCAATAGCCCAAGCTTGTCTGCTGCAGTCCACAAGCCTCTGTATTGCTCATCTGAATCAATACCACCACAGCATTTGACCTAAAATGATATTGACACCTTCAGTTCACAAGCAGACACTTCCATCTAACACTAACTTTGGTGCTGCCTTCTCTGCTGGGAGCATGTCTCCAGTGCAAAAAGGATAGTAAAATTTATTATTTAATCATTTGGAAAGCTTTGAAGGTGAATCAATATTCAGTCACAACCAGTGTGCTCCAAGTTAAAGTACAGCTAAATATTCCAGCAGCCACTCCAGAGTCAGCATCATCTCTTAGATCACTATTTTCCTGATACATCATTCATGTGAATAAAACAAAAGAAAATATATGAAATCATAATAATCCTGCCCTTTTAAACACACCTAGTATTTGCTGGTCCTGCATCCCAATTGCAGGAACTTGCCTGGGATCACTGGGGAAACAAATAGATGGAAATGTTAGCTGCAAAGTTTACATATTTTCTCCATGATGAAAAGGGTCCCTCCAGGGCTGGTTCAGACACAAACTACAGGAGATGAGGAACGTCCTGGCTAATGCCCAGGGGTCTGTTCCCATCACTGCATGTTCCTCAGTACAGCTGCCTGCAGTATCTCTGATTTCACAACAGGTTCTTCTATCTGTACAAACCTCAACCTCCATTGGCCGAGGACAAACAAACCCCATGGAACCCCAGAGTGTTCCCAAGAAGCTACAGCTCAGCTCCTCACTTCTCTGGTTCTACAAGAGACTCAGGTGACCAGCTCCCATGAGCTGTCTGGGAAAACAGTGATCTCTTCTGGCAGGCAGTGCAGGCCTTGGAGAGACCATTTTTGCCAGAAATCTCTCAATGTTCAGCAGGGAGAGAGGCCTCACAGCGAGAGGCTGGAAGGCAGTGATGGGATTTTGCAGCAGCTCTGAGCCCTCAGCACCAACAGTGGCTCTGCTGTGCATTTAGGATTATTGATTATCCTCTCCTAATCCCATGATTGAATGCCCAGGGCGAAAGAAAAAAAAAATTGTATTATATACAGATAGATAGCTATTTAAAATCATTAACAGAGATTTATATCTCTGAGCCAGTCTTCTGTTCTCTGGGGAAACCAGACAGCTACACAGTGAGACTGAAAGCTACAATAAAATGCAAAAATTAGTTTCAGTAAATCATTAAGCTAAAGCTTATAATGTTTATTTGCAATGTCATGTCCTCAAAATCTACAAAAGCAGATGCATAACTTTTTGTTTTTCTTCTATTAACTGCTAAACTGTCATGTAACTATTGCAAAAGATTGAAGCTTTTTTTTAAAGCATTGAGCATTAGGGACTGCAGTTTCTTGTCATGGAAGGGATGGATACTTCAATGCCAATTTGTATTTCGAAAAAGGAATGGGAGATAAAATATATGCAAATAAAGGTTTAAGGGTGAGGCTGTTCACCCTCTGCTGATGAGGGTGAGATGTGCCCAAAATTTCATTAACAAGGTACCTCTGTGAGATTATTTTTACCAGTTCTGCTCCATCTTCCCTCATTTAGTCTCCTACACTCCATTCCTGTATTTCCAAGTATATGACACACACAACAAGGCAAAGGCAGCAGCAGAGCCAGTTTAAAGCTCCTCAGCAAGGAAGGAAAGTCCTGTGAGCTGTGGCACTCCTGCCATGGGAGGGGAGGACAGGCAGAAAGCCTGGAAGAAGGCAGACTCATTTCAAGAGCAGAAGGGGTTTTTCAGGGTCAGCAGCTCCTTTCCTGCCCCCCTCCCTTGCACACAGCACTGGTTCTCCCCCAGCCAGCTCTGCTCTCCCTCCCCAGCCCCACAAGAGCTGGGAAGATGGAAAGCCCAGGGCTGGAGGAGGAGGAGGAGGAGGATGGCCCTGCAGAGATCCCTCTGGGACAGCAGCTGATGGCAGATGCAGACAGCTGTGTCCCAGTGTCCTCCCCCACAGGCTGGGTAGGTGCACACAGAGGGGACATGGGGCCATGTCCCCAAGACTCAGCAGTGACCACAACAAGGGGCAGCCAGTGTTGCAATTTGTCTGCATGACCTCTCTGTTAAAAGCTCAGCTCTTTCCACTCTGGGCAGCTCCATGAACACCACTGACATTTTCCACCTTGCACTCCAACAATCTACAGCCACAGACCCTTCACCTCTCCCTCTGAAGTTCTACTACAGCCACCAGCACAGAGGAAGGAGAAATTAGCCTCAGGTATTTTAGGGATCCAAATAATTATATTAAACCTTGTTTCCATTTTTTAGAAGAGGAATAGAGCAGTAAAACTCTCTGCTCCCTCAGGCTTGACATCCAAAAATTTTTAGCATTTGTTTTTTTTACAGAACAGGACTTGCTCTATTCAATTTAGACCCAATCTGTTAATCGAGAAACAAAGGCATAAAAATACTGAAATTATGACAAAGGGGACTTCAAGAAGCCTACACTTTATTCTTAATATCTCAGAAAAACAGTGTAAACTCTAACATTTATTCCACTGTATCTACTGCTGGCACAAATGCAAAATTCAAAGCTGCTGTGCTGCTTTTGTCTGCTGCTGCTGATGTTCACTGTAACTGTGTGTTCAATCCTGCAAAGGCTGCTCTTTAAATGCTGAGCTGAAGCATGATTTCCAAAATCTTGGTCATACAAATCTGTGAGCAAATCTCTCAACTGCTCTATGCAAACCCTCAAATTATTGCTATGCTCCAGTCCTTGAAGACCACCAAACTAACAAACTCCAGCCCACATGACTAAGGTTCACAGAAGTTCAACCCCAGCTTATGTAAGAGACAGAACCTGTGTGTTTGCCTTTAAAAAAACCCACCAAGATAAATCCTAGGGTCAGCAAACATGCTGTGCAATATTTAACAAGAAAAAGCTGTGACCTTAACAGGATTTGCTGCCTAAAACTGCTCCTGAAGGCAACAAACATGACATGATCATTCTGACAGCTGTGACAAATTAGGTTTCATTTGCCTGAGAGCCAGCCATGTTCATTTAACTGCAATTACGGGCACATCATGATCCCCATGCTGGGGAAAGCACCCAGCCATGGAGCCAGACAGCGGAACAAACCATCTTCTACAGATCAACCTCTGCAAATGCTGCTTCTCTAACAACACCAAGCCTGCAAAAACAAACACTTGTTAACATGCACCAGTAGCTTCCCCAGGTGTTTATCGTGGTCCCTTCAGCTCTTTTTCAACCACTGGAACAACAAAACCTGGTTCAGATGCTTTAAATTCTGCATCCCTTCCCTGCATGCCTAGTTGTAAAATGCAGTGCTTGCAGGGGAACATGCTATTTATAGCTCTTTAAAGTTGGGTCCAATCCAGGAGATTTGAAAAGAGTTTCATCCAGCCTGAAATACTATTTTGAAAGACTAAACACATAAATTAATTAGTTTGGAGTTTTTTTGTAACTTGTCTTTATGCCTGAGAACATATCTGGACCTTGCAATCTTCAGAGCAAAATTCTGCATATTTACCCTTAATTTCATAAAAACCCTCTCCTTATCTGCTTATACCTCAGCCCCACCAAAGAAGAAAGCTTTGATCAATTATACATTCACCATTTCAATGTATTTAGTTGGTGAGTTAATTCAAAGGGGAAAAAAAAACACCTCTGGGATGTGTCCATCAGCTTCCTTGAAAATTCCTAGATAACAGATCCACAGCGAGTCTAATCCATTTAGACTCAAAACCACCACTCCTTTTTTCTTTAAGACATCATTTCTTTATTCCCAGGCAGGACTCTCCAAGGCTGTGCGCTGGGTAGGCAGGAATGCAGGAGCCCTGGTCCGTCTGTCTGTCTGTTTGCTGTTGAGGCACCAGCTGCCAGCAGTAACAGGTGTTTTCTGGTTTTCTTCTCAAGAGAAAGTGCTGGGCGCTCTCTGCAGAGGAATGCAGAGCTGCAGCGTGGCACGTCGGCCGGCACGGAGCTGCATTCCTGCCGCCAGCGCAGCCCTATCGGGATGCCTTCCTGGGGAGGGAGCTGCCTTTGGACACACGCACTCCAAACATTCAGCCAAATCACCACCTCATGATGGCAAGGAAAAGCTTGCTTATCAACAGCTGTGGAGCACTGCACATTTGTGCAGTACAGCAGTAATTAACAGGACAGGGTCAGCTGTTAGTTCAACGAGGCCAAAGGTTCTGCCCTGGCAGTACCTAGCTTCTATTCGATGTTTCTGTGCAGGGAAAATACTCAGAATTTACTTCCAGTTACAATTTTTTCTTTTCAAAGTCTTCAGTGAGCCAACTGAGCTAAAATTTCTGAAAATAACATACACAGGAGAGAAATGAAAACAGCAGAATTAAGAAAAACAAGTGGTGAAGATGAGGAAAAATGTGGAAATAGATTTGTGAGAAAAAAACTACAAAATAACCCACGACCAAAGCAAACAGCCATGTAACATGCCACCAGCATCTTCTGAGAAATACTTAGCTGTGAGGCATCACACAATGTAACACAAATTTGAAATTAAATCAAGTTTTCGTCTGATCTTCAAAGCCTTATAAATGCATTAACCTTTACTCACTCTGTCTAGTCCTACATATCTACAGTGAATTAAGCTTAAATAACTGTAAGATTCCATCATAGACTCCCTGTAGGAGTGATTTTTCTCATCCCATTGTACACTGGGAATTTTTAGAGAGCAGTTTTCTCATGGTGGAGACAGATGACAGCACCTAACATGCTCCAAATGGGAACGTGACACAAGCAATAAAGCAGCCACCCAAAACCTACTCATGCTGTTCATGTTTACGATGTAAAGAGTTATGTTTATACTGATAAACACAGCTTTTGAAAAGGTTATTTCCCTCCTCCTCTGCAAACAGAAAAGGTTAACTTCATCATCTGCTGCACACACATCAAACCATCATGCAAAGGAAGGAGCTGCAGAGCACAGCCCTGGATTCCTCTGCACCAAAGGACCTCTCGAGGATCCCAGCAAAATGCCCCGAAAACCATCCCAGGGCTAGACATACCTGCCTCAAATTCCTCTGATACAGCCTGTTTCTTTACAAGACTCAATTTTAACAACAAGCCTCCAAGCTGCAGTTGTAAATTCAGAGCTAAAACCCAGCTTATCCTTTTTTTTAGTGTAGTCATTAACAGTGTCGTGACAGGAGAGTTCCTTCTCTGCCTGCTTTCAGATTAACCCCACTGACCCAGCTAAATCTCAAAAATGTCCTTATTCAGTGATAAATGAGTGCTGTTCTGCTAAGAGCTGTATCCAGCTCAGCTTATTATTTACATATATTTTTTTAATTACTTTTTTTTTTTTTTGATAGGGCAGGAACATCAGCAGTGTAACAGTAAATACAGCAGCACTCAAGCTCAACTGCTGCCTGTGAGGTGTATCAGCAAAGTTCAAAACAATCATTTCATCCACAGGCAGGCAAGATGCTCAAAATGTAAGAGGTCATTTCAGCAAAGCCCAGAGATGCAGGAGCCATAGCTCCTTTGACAGTTGCCTGGCAACGCTCTGCTGTCTTTTATTCATTTATATTATTTTTAATACACTGATATTTATCCCCAGGTCTCACCCAGGGTTCACTGCAAAGAGAGTTCAGCATTTTCAGTCATTGGGGGTGTCTCTTCACTGCAGATTTTCTGGAAACGAGTGAGGCCTGCTGAGAAGAGCACAGGACAGGAGGGCTTTCCAAGGCCAGAGTCTGGAATGGGCTGTTTGCTCCTTCCAGCCTCAGTTCTGCGTCACACCGTGCACTTTGTCAGGATGTTTCCCAACAAATACCTCTTATGACTGCTGCCTTTCGTCAGCATCCAGCCAGCCACTCAGTGCATGCCACGAAGACACGAGCTGCACAGATTTTGTGAGCTAAAAATACCACTTAATGGGAAGCTACTGCAATATTAAACACAATTTTATTCTGAAAAAAAATCAAGTTTATTCCCTTGTCAATAAAAACAAGGCAAACTTTGAATTCAAGAGGACCTTGATTTGTCACTAGGTTTTCCAAACGAAAGAAAAAATATTAAATTATTTATTTCTGGAGAGAGAAATCTCCCCTTGTCCCACATCCTCACTTAAAGAAAAAGAAAACATAACCAATGCCCACACAGAAAACACCCTAAAGCCCTTTGGGCATGTTTTGAAGAAGCTATTTAGAGTAAGGAACATGGGCATTCTCTGTCCTTCTATTTATAATGAGGCTCCACCATCCCCAGGAGCCAAAACAGAATGAAAATGGGTCACATATCTAATTAGCACTATTGAAGCGTGAAGCCCAAACATCCCTGAAATGTAATAGATTTCTTTTTTTTTAATAACTCCAGCTTTACTAGAATATCCCACAGTCATCTATGTCAGCAGCCAGAAGCTTAAAAAAGGGTTCCATGAAGCAGGCACATATCCAGCACCATGCTGCTTTACTGATGGGGAAGGGGAAACAGTGCTTTAGACAAAATCTAATCTATTATCTATAAAAATAAAGCAGTCAGTTGGTCTAGCACAGCCTGTTCTTTAATCACTTTTTATTGTAAAAAAATCCCTCAAAAATAAAACCAAAACAATATAATAAAATATAATAAAAATAACACAATCCTCTTGACTACAAAAACTATGCAGATCCACTAGCATGGACGTGGATGAAGCATATTGAAGGAGGGCAGCTCCTAAAGCAGACATGGACAGACACTGGTGGATTCCCATTTTCTCTCACCAAAGATGCCCCGCTGCCCCCTGCTCTGCCCCCTCTGCATGTTTATTCACAAGCTCCACAGCAAGAAGCCCCAGCTCTGCCCTTGGCTCTGCTCCTCACCACCCCTCTCTCACACACAGCACCTGTCCAGGGGCTGTCACAGACCATGTCTGAATTCCAAGTGTGTGCAGGGCAGGGAACACAGGGGAGCTGCTCCTCCTGCTCACCCACAGCATCACAGGGCATTGCATGGGTTGGTCAGGGGCAGGGAGGCAGCTGCCAACTGCTCCTAACAGCACACATGGCTCAAACCTGCACACTGGGCTGCCATGCTTTGATTTCCTTTCTGCTTCCATAGCCAACTCCTTGCTTTTGCCTCCCAGGGCTTGCTTTAGCTCCAGGCACCCTCAGCCTCCTGCACCCAGCACCCAAGGTTTGTTTGGGTGAGATGGATGCCAGTGAAGCTGTGGGTACCCAGCAGCTCGGGCCCTCCACCCAAAAAGGCATCCAGGAAAGGCTTTGACATGCAAACTCTCTCTGGTTGTGAGCAGCACTCTGCACTGCACTTCCATCAAAGCCAACAAGCCAGAAACACCACTCACCCGTGAGGCTTTGGAAGTCACTACAGCCTCCTGGGAAAAAAAATTCTATGAAAAAAATCAGAGGGGTGAATTAATTGAGCCTGCAGCTGTCTGCTCTACATATGACATGTCACAAAGTTCATGTTGCTGCACAGGATTTTTTTTTTTTTTTTACAAGGGATGAGCAGGCGAAAGCAGTGCAAAAAACAGAACAAAGTGTTTACTCTGCTCATCCATGGCTGTGCTTTCACCCCACAGGCAACTATGTCTTTTCCAGGACTTGGCACATGAACATTGTGATGCATCTTTTGCAAAAAATTCTGTAGTTCTGCTCACTACAATAAAAAGATTTTCTCTTTTATTCTTTTTTTTAGTTTCTTTTGTCACAGTTGAGAACAAGGGATGCCACTGCATAGGAGTGAAACACACAGTATATTACTTGGTTTTATCTAGTAACTTCTTGATCTGCAAATGGAAACAAAACAGGCTCTCACATATAGAGACATATATACAAATGCATGTATTTTTAATTGCATTCACAAACCACCAAGTTCTCTAAAAATGCTTAGGTCAAACAGAAGTTATAGGTGAAGCAGAGCAAACAACAATGCCCAATAGTAAAGCAACAATCCTCAGTGATCTATATCAATGGAGGAGATCAGCAAAGGCTGGAGATCACTGGTCCAGTGTCAAGACCAGATCTTATGTTATCACATCTGGGGTATAATCACCATTTTTATCACTTGTTGTTGTGAGAATTTCAATTACATTAGTAAAAATACAGCTTATATCAGAAGTTATTCTTCACAATTTCTTCTGTAACCAGAACTTGCTCTGGCTGCAAGGACACTCAGCCACTAGAAATCTCTAAGTGGATCAAATGGTATAATGCTTGCTGTACCTACTTTTTTCCCCCTCAAGCAAATTGTTCAGCAATTTCTTAAAGTGGCTCCAGAAGCCCTGACAGCATTTCCTGAGAAGCTCAGCATCCACTGAGGCTCTCCCTCAGCAGCTCACTCCACACACGCTTCTCACAACGGGGCCTCCTGCTTAAACACCCAGCTGGAAGATGCCTGTGATGCATTCCCACCATGTCTGACCCTGGGACCCCTCCAGGCTCCAGAAGTGCCTTTCAGGGGATGAAGCCCATTCTCCAAACCAGCCTCCCTGCTGCCTGAATTTCAGGTTTGAGGCTCCCCACACACAGCAATGGACACAGGCTGTGAGGAGCCAGGAACAGCATCCAGAGCCTCCACCACCAGAAAGCTCCATTTACTATGGAACTAGAAATAGCAGAGGGGAGGCTTTCAGTGGAAAATGTGATGAGAATAGAAAGCAAGAGAGTAAAAGCCCTGTCAGCACATTTCATAGACAGTCTTTTTAATGAGGAGATAAACAGATAAAGCTTTCAATCCATGTATGGAGGGTTTTTTTTTTAATTTGAAAAGAAGCTAACCAAGCACAGAGGATTCAGTATAAAACAAAGGCAGAACAAAACATTTTTTGACAAGGTCTAAACAATATGAAAATTGTCAATTCTAGTGCCACAGAAAAACCAGAGGTCTCCTCCACTCCCTACCCACCCTATTTATTTTTCTTTAATTATCTTTTCCTTTCAAGTAGGTGACTGTGCAGTGAAGTTAACAAACACACACACAAACCACCCCCAGTCCTGTGTGGGCCCCCCAGCTCTGCTGCAGCAGCACAAGTCAGGGCAAAGCCTGGAGGAAGCTGAGCTTCCCTGCTGGAGTCAGCTCCACACCACACAGTGTGGATCCAGACCTCCCCAGATGTCAGAGCTCAGTGTGACAGGACTTTGTTCCCATTGCACAGTTCCCAGCTACACTATCTGCCACCCTCTACAACCATTTGATGTGCAAAGAGCCTGCCCTGCCAATAACATAGTAACTGTTTCTTAATCTGATGCAACACATGTAAATCTGGTGTAAGGAGAAATTCAGTGTTCAAAAACCTGCCTGAAGCTACTAAGGAACAAGAGAGATTTTTTCACACGAAGATGATTTTATACACAGAATTTAGAAAACATGAGATGGGACGCAGAAAAGTAACTTTGCCAAGGAAAGTCCTCTCTTCACATGCCACACAGCAAAAGCAGAATCCTCTCCCACTATGGTTTCTTCCATCAGAACCTGGAATAGCAACCTCAGAATGGGAAAGGGAGGGGGGAAATGATGGCACCTTATCTCCAGTGGCCCCTTGAATGTCCCCTCCCCTTGCTGCTGACACTCATCCTTTGGTGGGACTCCTCAGATGAGTTCTCCCCCATGCACAGAGACATTAAAGCCAGCAGCCTCCAGTGAAAGGCTTTATATCCTCCTTTTATCTTCTGTGCTGTGCTCTCCTGGGTAGCTTCCAACACTTTCACATCTCATATGTGGCACCTTCAAAGATAAATGATTTAGAGGGGCTTTCTGCACAACCTGCAAGTACCACCACAGCTTTATCCCTGCTCTTCTAAGAAACCCCATGCAAACATAGCTCAGGGACTTTTCCGCAGACAAGGTTATATATACATATCCAAAGGTTATATATACATATCCAAAGCCCAAACTTAAAAATGGAGAAAAACCAGTTTAATATACAAAATCCAACTGACAGTCATAATTGACAGAAGATAATATTTTTGGGGGGGAAGGTTATGTTTCAGACACTGTATTTCAGGTTAGCAGATGACTAGAGAATCAACCACAGAAACCCACTACAAACACAAATACACTCAAATATGAGACACTGCTCCCCAGATATTTTCAACAAACTGCAAATCTACTGTATATTCAGACATCCTGAATAGTCCTCAGGAACCTTTTTCTTCTGTGTTAATATTCAGGATTTGGAAGTTCCACTCTGTAGGAAGCCGCACAATCCTGTAACCTGTTACCCAGGTTGTATACAATACACAATTTAAAGGATGCAGGTTTTTATTTTGAAGCAGTTAAGTAGGGTTATAAACTGCCTCCTGCATATAGTTATTAATATAGAAAAGTAAAATTTAATCACTGACTACATGACAGATGAAATAAAGTTTAATGTGGTTTCTAATTTATAACAGCTGGGCCAAAATTATCTGCAGACACGAAGGGTGATGATCAGAGCAGCAGCCACAGCAGCCCAGCCGTGCAGAGGGGCACTGCAGAGTTGTGCACTGCAGGGCTGGCAGTGCCTGTGTCCCTGCCCAGCAGAGCCTGCGCTCAGAGCTGCAGGTACACAGCCCAAGGCAGGTGCTGTGTGTGTGACTGTGTGTGTGCTCACCACTGTGCAGTGCAGGCTGAGCACATCCACCCCAATTCTCCCCTTCTCCTCTGAGTTTGTTAAATGCTTGTTAGAATGGTGTTCTTCCCAAATGACAGTGTAAATAAATATCTGAGTTTATTTTGTGAATTCTTGCTTTCTTGTGTCTCTTCAGCAGAAGTGAGTTGGGTCAGATTTACCAGTGGATCAAGGAAAGCAATAAATTCATCCCCACTCAGGCTTCCAAATCTGAGATTTGAACAGCCTGCCCAAATGCTCTGGGCACAAAAGCTTCCCAGTCAAATCAAAGAGATCTCATTACAGGAATTTCTATGTGAAATTCTGATCTGAATTGAGTAACAGATCAGGCAAGATACAGAGACAGGGTGTTTTCAAAAACCTCCTCAAAAAAAACATGCTCTCTGAATAGATGCAAAAGTTACTTAGGGCTACAAAGGGATATATCCAGTGATTGCTCTTGAGACGACAGAGTAAAGCCCAGATGAGGGCAAAATTGTAAAATTAAATACAGCAAGGTCAACCATCCTAATTTATTATAACAGTAGGCCAATCCAACATGAAGTATGATTGCTCTTTTTCTTGCATCTAAACCCTAACTTTCAAAATACACCCTGTACTGCCTTCCTCCAATACCATTTTTTAATTTGTACACTGACTTTAGTACTGAAAAATCTGCATGTTACTTAATTTTTAAGGAAAGGAATTCAGCAGTTAAGCACTTTTTTTTTAACTGGGTATTTCAACTAGTCCAGAGCATTCACCTCTTACTCCCATGAAAAGAGGAATTTTTTAATGGACTTTGCTTCAGTCCCACTCGCTTTCATGGTATATATCCACAGCAAAGAAGTTTCTCCACAGATGGAAAATTTCCAGCATTTGCTTTCAGGCTGCTTATCATGAAAAATATAGATGTATTCCTTAAATATTATATGAATCAGAGCCAGAACTCAAAGCCAGAAATAATTACCTTCTCTGGACAACATTCAGCAACCCATTCCCTTCTCCTCCAGCCTGCCAGCTGTCTTCAGAACAAGCAGCCATCCTCCTTCTTTTAATTACCCTTTCATTTGTTTCTTGTGGTTTAGTCTTCTCCCATTTTTCTCCTCATCCCTCCCACTCCAGCTGTTTCCAGGAGTCATCCATGGCTCCATCCCCCAGGCTTTTTGCTCTCTGCACTCTGCTCAGCTTCCTCCTGGGGAACCAAACTCCCACTGAAATACTTTTGTTGTGATCAGCTGGAGTGAAGCATCCTCAACCACTGAAAAAAGTATCTGTGTTTTCAGTATTCTCAAATTCAAACATAAAATAAACAACTTCATGTGGATGACTCAAATTAGCTCTTCAGTCTTGTTCCCTGTCTTACATCTTGGATCGCTTCCATTTTTTAATGAGGTTCAGGCATTACTTTAAGAGAACCACTGCTGAAAAAAGGTCACCAAGTCCCCTCTAGCCCCATTTGCTGATCACTGGGGACACAGCCACCCAAATGACAGACCCAGCCATGGGGGGCTGCTCTCTGCTTCTCAACTCCTTCTCCTGATCCTGACTTTCCTCCTGAAAGCAGCAAAGATGGCTCTTCCCATCCATCTGAGCACTGACACTCCTAAGTTTGGGTTTTGGTATTTGATACATGTGTCTTGTTGCTTTGTTCAGACCTGGCCTTCCTTCCACTAGTCTGGTACTACCAATGACACTTAAAATTATTGCTTGCATTCTGGTTTTCGACTTCTTTTCTTTCATCAGGCTCATGCTATTTCAACCTTCACAGACTGACTACACTGAGCTATTGAAATTATTTTTCTCCAATGAACTCACTGTTCATCTGCCATGTACAAACACACACCTGTCTCTCCTCACAGCTTTTGCTGTGCTCAAGTCAGCTGTCACCTATCATATCCATACTGTTATCATGATTATATATTTTTTTTATATATGGACTATTTCCACTATTTCCACACTGCAAGTCTGTGGGGGGAAAAAAACTTTCACCGGGTTCAGCTCTGTACAATCTTGACTAAATACCAGCCACAAAGTAACCCTACATTTATTAAAAACTAGCCACAAAATAGCTCAAAAATATTCCCAAATATTATTATAACTGAGAATACTCCCAAGTATTTCATAAAAAACATTCCCTGTCTAATTGCTGCTTTTTTCTTTGGAAGGCAGTCACTAATAGCAACACTGATACTAGCATATGGAGCAGACTGCAGCATTTCAAAGTTGCCAACAAGTTTAAACAAACAAATTGCAGGAATTAAAGTTTAAGCAAAACTTTCTTCCCAGAAACAAATACTGACACAGGATACAAAATATGAAAATGCCAAGCCAATACAAACACCAAAGGAGACAAAACAAAACCAGGCAGGAATTCCATTTTTACATAAGTGACAGTCGTTTTGTATCTGGATCACAAAGGAACCGTTTCACTTCTTTAAAATGAAGTGTCTGTCCCCTCAGGTGGGCATGAAGCACCTGGCAAGGCTGGGGAGGATGATGCAGAGCCCTGCTCCCCTCTGCCCAGTGACTCACCAGGGAGACACTCGCCAGATCGCTTCAGGTTTTTAATTGTTTCACACCAGGCAGACTGGCAGCTCCTGGAGGCAGCTTTTCCTCAGCTTTTCCTGTAAATGTGGTGCCAGGAGATCACAGACTGCACCAGTGGACAAGCCCTGGAGGCAAAAACCCAGGGATGCAACTTCAATGATAGAGATATCTTTTGATGTGACCTACAGGATTAACCATAATCCTGGTGCGACTAAATATGTTATTTGCCATCTTTATGGCCCATGAAAGAAAATTTAAGGACAGCCCTACTTTCTTCACTATTCCAGGCCAGCAAAAGACTGGACTGGAAGTAATATGCAATACATTTAGGCCCTATTTCACAACAGCCAGTTACTTTTTGTCCCTTGTTTGGACAGATGCTGAAGTAAGTAACTGTCATGACATTAATAAAAAGAGTAATCAAACTATCAAAAAATTAATAAAAAGCAAACCAGGCATCCTTAATATTTTCCTCCCAACAAAGGCATTCTGTAGTCTTCAGTTCCCAGTGAACTGCTGCCAGCACTTAAACAGCATTTCCATTTGCTGATGCAGGCACAGGCAGAAGGGAGCCCTCTCTGCAGGGAGCCCTTTGAGTTACATAACATGAGTCAACAGAACTAAAGCACCCATAGCACCTCAATCTCGAAGAATTGTCATTAAAGTTCAAAATACCCATGCAGAACAGCAAGCTCAGGCTGAATCAAGGCCTTTCATTGCTATAAGAGGTTGCTTTAAGAGCATGCTGAATAGAACAGCTAATTTTTTCCAAGTTATTTTGCTACAGGACACAATCACTTCAGACTAACATTAAATCTGACCATTGCAAATAGAGAAGCAAGCAATAATGCAGATCACAAATAACCAAATCTTATTCCGTGACCTTTTCAATCAGATGCTACATAGCAACTTATCTCTCCTGCAGATCATTGGTATCATCAGGGCTGCTCCATCAGATACTTTCTACAGTCCAGTCTAATATTACATCAGCAAGTCAAGTAAGGACACAGACATTTGACTTTCTCCTTTAATTGAGACTTGCAAAAGAGGAGCAATTCCTTAGGGCTTTTTGCCCTGCTCAAAGGAGGCCATCATATTCACACTTAACTAGCTGAAGCACTTGGAGCCCTAAGTGGTCCAGGACCAGATGGTCTCACATTCCCTATGGGCCATTCTACACTACCTGTGCAGAGCAGGGTCTGGGTATTCAGTGTGGAACCAGCAGCAGTTCCACATGTTTTCATTCTAACAGTCAGTACACAACAGACTGGCTTCAGTTCCTTCCGGCCATATTTTCTAGAACTTTCAGAACTTTACACACACCCTGGCTTTGCCTCAGCCCGAATGCTGCTGGCTGAGAAGCTGTGGCTGCACAGAGCTCCGTGGTGGATGTGCAGCCCATTGCCCCAGGCAGCACTGCACCATCACTGAGAGGCCATCCAGACAGCAGTGAAAACCCAGGCTGTAGGAACACACAGGCTCCTGAGCCCAGGCAGACACTACTCAGCTTAATTGCCTTCCCTGTTGTTCTGCTTGCCCCAAAGCCATCTGTCCCAGGCTGCATTCCTTCAGCTGCTTGCTCATGGTGAGTACCTGCTCACTGAGCTGCCCTCAGTCACGTACACAGCTCCTGCCCACGCTCTGCCCGGCCTGCACACACAGCAGCTCCTCTCTGCTCAGTCTGGGTAACATTACACTCCAGCTCAGGGCTGAAAACAGACTCACACAGCTCTGACAGGCCACAGGACAGTTCAGTGGAGGGGAAAAGACCATGAAGGGTAAAAAGGCTAAACTGTCCTATAAAACCCCTTTGCAAACTCGTAGGAGGAAACTTTTGTTAAGTATTAGGGGATTTATGCAATGAGAAGTCACATGCCTAAATAACCCTGTGGAGTTTTACCCTCATGCTGAGGCTTGAAGGTTTGAGCTTTATTGCAGCATAGTTATCTTCTTGCACAACTGCAGGCTGAACCTGGGAAGGAAAATTAGCTGTGCTGTACCCTACCCAAAAGGAGGAGGAGCTGTGTTTACTCAGGTCCAAACAGCTTCACAGAGTCCACACTGGTAGCTCCTATCAGAAGCCACAAGATTTCCTCAGTATATACTGTTTATTATCTGTTATAATCAATAACATGAAATCAGGCACTGTTATTACACGACAGACAGGAGGCTGCTCTCCAGTGTTCCCAGCAGCCTGCACAAGGTATAAAATATAACTGCTACCCATTTCTGTCTGTTCTGATAAAGCTCCCAAGATAAGGAATCACAGCATCTGTAACTTTACACTTGAGGATGGTGGAGGAATGAATCATTCAAACACACACAAAAACTTCTTTTTTTTTCATTATTAGCCTCACATGGCCATTTCTGCCAGAGAGACTGGAATAACCCAGATGCAGGAATTAAATTCAGTTTCACTTCTCCCTTCCTGTTACTCAACATTAAGTCCTGCTATTAGTGCTATGCAGAAACTTCATTTTTCATAGAAATGCCTGGATCTTCATTCCCATTCACAGCACCCCAGTGGCCACAGCAGCTAAACAAAGGACCACCAAAGCAGAGAACATAAAACTTTGGTACTGCTAACACAGAGCACATCAGGCATTTTAACAAGACTAAACAACAATAGCTACAGCAAAACCCAATCTCATGCCCATTTATCACTGCCTGCATTTAAGTCTGTTGCAGCCTGTCAAGTATCTGGAAGCTCTTCCTGCCATCTGTTTCCTTCCTCCAAGGGTGGTGCAGTTTTCCATGATTACTCTCTCTCTCACACACACAACATATAAAAGTCTTCATTTCTCTGACTTGTAAGAATTACTCTTGAAGAGGGCTATGAATTTTCAACCTGCCTGTGCAGCATGTCATTTGCTTGGATTGATAAAATTCATGGTTACCTTCTCAGAGTAACACAAAAATCTATTTTCCCCACCCTTTCTTTGTGGACTGGTAATATTAAAGCCAGCCAGTTAAAATGACAAGAATTTACCAAGCTGTTTCCAGAATGCAGTGGCTTGCTGCTTCCACAGAAAGCTGTCACAATTACCAAACCAATTAACAACAACTAAGCAAAGGGACAGATTTGTAGAAAGATTTGCTCGAGCTTCAGTGCTGAGTGGGAGTCTTATTGCTGCCCTTTGAACACCAGAGTTTACAACAGATTGTAAATGGTACCTTTTCTGCAGTGCTGAGATTCCAGCAGATGAGCATCTGCCTCCTTTCTGTATGTAAATATTGCCCTTTTCCTCACTTCCTACAGAAGGCACCTATGGATTTTACTGTCTCGGGAAAAAGGCTGCCCTACATATTTACTGATCCTTTCAGAGTTTTACAGCAAATAGCCCTAAATGTTCATAATCATCTATTTGTACTTTTAACACAGCCTCGTTTTCCCATAATGTGGAAGTTATATTACATAGTTATCTGTCCTTACACCAACAAAAAAACTTCAGGACTTCTAACTGTAATCAGTACTCTAGCAGAATTAAAAATCTTTTAAACAATTTACTTTCTGCAGCTATTAGCTTTGATAACAAAAAACCAGGAACGGACTGGCTACCTAGCATTCATTTTACTCTTTGTTTTATACTGCAGCCCTCCTACAGAAGTAGGACAAGATTTCTCAAAGGAAAATGTTTTCATTTTTAACCTGAGCCTAAACTTGTAGTGGCACATTTACATTAAGAATACCATTGTAAAAGAGTCAGCAAAAATACTCTGATGTTAATATCAAGTTTGAAAGTAAAGACAAAAAAATCTCCTTAGAGTATATTTTGCAATAGAACTTCAGGAAGCAAAGAGGAACACACACAAAAAACATCCTGCCCTAGGTGCATCTTCAGCATTTGAGAGTTTTGATAGTAATAATAATGTGTTTACATAATCTCACTGGAAAACATCAGACCAATCTGACCTACATGTTTTAAATAACCTGTTGCTTCTACTTGATGGAGAAGCTGGTATTAAACTATTAAGCTAATAGAGCTGGCTACTGTTTGGGTTTTAATAAGATCTGGTGCAGCTGATAAAACAAGTGAGAAAGAGTTTTGCAAATGGAAGCTTTGCATAAAAGCCTGGTCGGTCATGGTAACACTAACTCATTTTCCCCTCTCAAAAGATGAGCCATAAAGCCAGCACACTAAGCTGACTTGCTCCATCTATAAAAAGGTATCAATACCCACCCATATTCTAACAGTCTGTGGAAGTAAAGGCATTTCCAGAACAAAGATGTTGCTCAGAAGGGTGTTATGCTTTGCTGTTCATATAAAGAGAGCTGAGCCTTATCCCAGTTCCCTGTGTTTTGAATACTGAAGACTTATTCAGCATGAAGGACCATGGGCCATGTTAAAGCAAAAAACCAGCAACACAATTCAGCACATCTGCCTCCAGAAATGCAGAAGTGCATAAAGAAGCCAGTGCTGAGATGTTTTTAATTGTGTGGGAAAACTGGGAGGAGGCTGTGTTGTCAGACAAAAGGGAAAACAAAATCCGAGCATTCTTTGAATTAACTCCCAACTGCCAAGCACTGCTTGCCTCCCTTTTTCCACCCTTACAACCTCCCCACTATGAAAGAGTAGCCCATGCAGCCATCCCCCTGTGCCTCCCCTCACAGCAGTATCAAGAGTGCTTGTATCCTCCAGGACATCAGCCCAGCATCACTTCTTTCCCAAGAACAGAAAACAGCAGCAATTCACAGGATCATTAAATAGAACACTGGGACATGCTGGACAAATGAGCCCTGTGAGACTGGGAATGCTACAGAGCTCAAGATGACCCTCACAATTTCATCTATGACCATGGGTCTGGCTGGAGCTGCTGCCTCTGCATATTAGAGGAAAGACTCCTGTCTGCTCTGTTCTCAAATTCTCTTCCATCTCCTAGCTCATCGTTCTGCAAAGCCAACACGATTCTTTTTGGACAGCAATGCCTAAGACATTTCCCAAGGAATTTGCTCCACAGCGTTCCCTGCATGCTGCATCTGCATGCTGCATCAGAGAGAGTACTGAACTGAAGGACCAACCTTGATTAATCTATCATTTTTACATCATTTTTGCATTTTTACAGCAAAGACTTACCTGTCTACCATGACAGTAGCACAGCCAACATCAACAGTAAAAAGGTACTGCAAGTAAAGAAACTGAGCTGTCTTCTAGCTTTTCAGTGTTCACAGCACATTCAGTTCATGTTTTCACATTCTCCTGCACTGGAATTCTTTTAATCAAGTCTTTAGTAAGATTCACAAAAAAACTGAAAAAAATAGTGGAAGACATGATTTGAATACAAGCCCAGGAATACTCCATATCTGCTGCATCCCAAAAAGGCCATCTTAAGAAAAAAAGGCCTTCTAAAATAAAAAGCAAGTAGCATAGCACTTTTAACTCCTAAATGGTAGATCTGCTTTGGGTTCAGATGTTTGGTGTGAGCTATGCTGTCTGCACAACCCTAACCATTGCCTGCTGTCTGCAGTTCCCTTGAGGAATGTAATGAATATCAAGTTAAAACCCCACCTTCAGCATCAGGGAGATAATTGAAATCAAGGCAGTCCCAAGACTCTTCTCAAATTGAAAAGTTGCTAAACCAAAATGTAAAGCTGCAGCAAGATGCTTATATTAATTATACTAACCAACCACCAAGGGGCTCCTATCTAAGGGCTGTTTTCCATGGATAATTCATGGCAGCTTTTGAATGATGGTCCATTCCTCAACAACACAAACAAGCTGGTAGAGCTACTTCAGGCTTCCAGCATCAAAGTGCAGTGGCTGCTGAACCCCCCAGAGGAACCAATCTTTTAAAATACTATCTTTCAGTGACTCCTTTGTCAAAACAAAGGGGCATTTCACAGCTTAGTAGTTTCCAGCAAAGTACTGCCTTGTAACACCCTCAAACTTTCACCACTCACTGAAGACACCCATGAGCTGACAGTCTGAAATTTCAGGCAAAGACATCTCTGAACTTGTTTTTAAAAGATACTTCAGTGTTCAACCACTTTTTGCAATGCCTTTCCTGTTAGGTTTTGGGTTTTCCCCTTGAGATTCTGTCCAGCCAAGCTTTTCACAACTCCTCTATATAAAACTACATAGTGAGTTACACCAATACAGTGAATAACTATGCCCTCCATATATGAGCAAATCAATTTAATTGACCACCTACAAAGTTAATCAATTAGATTAACGGCTGACCTACTTAAAGATGGGGAAAAGTATTTGATAGTTATTTTCTGGAAAACAGAATGCACAGAGCATCACCATATAAATACTCAGGCAGTCCAGATAAAGCATGCTGAAGGCAAAGGACATGCACAATACTGGAAGAACACTGGGCTCAGTGGGAGGCAAAGGACTCCATTTCATATTGATGCATTTACTTGATGTTTGCAGTCTTGGGTGAGAAGCAGCAGGGACAAAGGTTCTCTGTGATATATGAAAAGCCATCTCAACACACTGAGATTTTCCCAACAGGGGCAGCTCAATGATCAAACATCCCTTTTTGGATTTTTTGAGCCCTCTTCAAAGTTTGTGGCTTAACAAAGAGAGGAGACAGGAAGAAATTGCTGCAACTCCCTTTTCCATGGTTCCTCTCTCAGACAACCACATGCACTCCACAAGCCCACATTTCACACTGTTGCATTTATTCCCTAATAAGCCATTTATCCTGCAGCAAGCTGCAGCAGGAGAGGTTTATCTGCATTCACCCTCAACTGCAGTCAGCAGTTATCTCACTGCATATGCTCCTAGGAGCCCCTGCTTCTGTCTAGAGATTAATTTACTGGACATATGATTCTATAAACCACTTTTTCCTGTTCAACTGACAGCAGTTTGGGGATATACTTTATGAAAGCTGATTCACAACACTACAAACTGTGTGTTTCACACCACTACAAACTGTTGGGAAAAGGTGTGGGGCTTTCATTGTTGCTTTTTTTGGGTTTGGAATAAAAAGCTTCACTGGGAGAAGCAGTGCCCAGATAAAGGTTAGAAGTTCATGCTCCACAAGTGAGTGAGCAAGAGCAGCTTAGCACCATCACCCTCCTCACAACACTATAGCCCCTCAGCCTGCAGTGTGGTTTCACACCTGCATCCCTGGATTAAGGCAGTGACTACAGAGCAGAAAGTCCATTCATATTGTTTGATGAAAGGCTCCTGTGGCAGTGCCATGCTACTCAAAAAGACCTGCTTGTACTGAATGCTGGAGCCAGAGCAATCCTAATAAGTCATTCCTTCAGATATTTGTCAATCAACAGATGGGTACATGGATGAAGGCTGTACTGTCTCCTAGTGAAATGTGCTTGCTTTCTGTGCACTCAATCTGGAAGTTGTAATTCTAGCTCATATCAGACTGTGTGTAACATCACTTATAATTAACAAACCTGAAAAGCAGCAAGTAATTCTGAAAGACAACTGAACAAATGATGTCAGGTTTTATGACAAGACAGTTGCACCAGAGGCAATGCATCAAACAGCTACATGACATTAAACTTTCTTCTGAAGAAACACTCACCTGCTCCCTATTAATTCACTTACTTGATATTTAAGGACTGACAGTGCTGAAAAAATGTGTCATTCCATTAGATGGATAGCTGTCCTGCCTCAGGGGAAATGCTGATAGTGTAATGGAAAGAGTTCCAAGGCTGCTGTGTTGTCAGCCTGGGTCTGCCCTGAGCAGCTGTTCAGAAACCCCACACAACCATTCCTCAGGAAACCACAGACACAACAGCACAGCCAGAAGTTTCCAAAAAATGAAAAGCATCTCTCATCCCCTCAAGAGAACCTGGGTAAATGGAGAGAAGAACAAACAAGGAGGAGAAGCACAGGGAGTAGCTGGGAGTCAAGGCCTGCTTCTGCTGAATATCCCTTGAATGAGGCAATTCCAGACAGAGGATATAGGGAAAACAACTCTGCTTTGCAAGGTAAATTAGAACAATTCACTCAGGGTTCCTGCTTTGAAGGCAGTCCAACATATTTCATTCAATATCTAATACACACAGAAAAAAAACCCCATTTATTATTTGTATTCTTATTTACTCCCAAGAATATCCTTTCCTTCCAGTTATGTCGTGCTTTGCACTGGTAGCTAGAAAGGTCTTAACACTGTTATTTTGGTGACTTATTTTATTCATTTCTTCCCCACTTTTCCCAGAGGTTTTTCCTGAGAGACAGTCTTAGATGGCTTCAGCTGCATACTTTCCCTTCAGCCCTGATCTCCTTAGTGAGTTTTAGGGTCTCTTCATGAGATGTTGCCAGACAATTAAGTTCCCAGTCACCTGAGCAGCAGCATTGTGTAAGGACAGCAGCAGTCCTTGGGATGGATTAATTTCACCCTCCACCAACAGCAATTTTAATACTCCCAATGCAAGATGAAAGGTAAGAAGCAGAAAAACAAACACTTGGGGGAACCTGATTACAGGAGAGTCCAGCAGTAAAGGGAGTCTCCTGCCATTTCCCTTTGTCAATATATTCAGCGATGGCAGATCCCTCCCCTCCACAGCATGTGCTGCTACTCCCTGCTGAGTGGAGTATGCAAGAGAAGAGATCCTGACTATTGGGTTGCAGGCTGTACATGACTCCCTAATCCTTTCAGACAAACTGACCAGGTCACTGTTTTTCTGATGCCTGGATTTGTTTCCTAGCACATACTTATTTCCTAGCTTAGAGGTGTGAAGAAAGCTGGGTTTGATATCTTGAAAGCAGCATGCCAGCTCTTCTCAGCCCTTCCCCATCCCTCTATCTCAAAAGCAGAGCAGTGCTGGTGGAGTGCCATCCCAGCCAGCTGGGCCTCTCAGCACTCTTTACAACTGTCTATTATCTTTGTTTGACCTTCACAGCACTAACCAAGTGCAGAGAGGGCCAGGCAAACAACTCAAGGAAGAACACTAAAAATATCCCAGACTTGCGTTAGTCACAGGACCGTGGCCCTGCTGAGAGCACCAGGCACTGCTCAGTGGAGCCACAGCCCTGCTCTCCTGCCTCAAAGGGATCTGCACATCAAGTAAGCTCAAACTCTTTCATTGGGGTTATTTTAAAATGGCAGTGAAGAAACACAGATCTCTACTGCTGAGTTTTGTCCCATGACCAAACCAGAGTATTAAGAGGCGGCTCACTGATCCCAATCAGCAATGGCATAATTTAATGTTCAATGCCTTCCTTGTGCCACTGCACCACCACATCAAAGCTCTGCCACCGTGGGTCATTCTCCTGTGATTTAGTGAAACCAGGCTTCCTCTCACCAGTTTGTCAGAAGACTGTGTAGAGGAAAGTATTTGTTCAGTCTTTAATATGGAAAGAAGCTCCCTGCAGACACAGGAACCAAGCCATACAACCTCAGCACTGAGATAGGGAACACCAGGAGCTATTTGAAACAGCCCTCATCAACTGGATTCAGCTACTTAATTCCCATCTGGTTAAAATAAAATGCAGTGTTTCAGATGGATGGGAACTAAAAAAAAAAAATTATTCTAAGCTCCTGGGCCAGGCAGGGTCCCAGGGATTAAAGGGCAATAAAAGCATCTAAGACATGGAGAATCTGACAAATGGATATGAAACACAGAGTGAAAAACAACTTTTCTGCTACTGTGAATGGTCACCTGCAAAAGAAATCCTTTCCTCACTGACAGACAAGCTGGCTATAATAAATACATCATCTGTATTTTTCCCCTCAATTTTAAAGCAACCACTCACAGAAACACCAGTGCATTCCTCAGGCACACCAGACTTGGGTGCTTTTAATAACCTGCAATGAAGACTCCCAGCCAGCCAGCAACCCACAGGCAGTTCAGAGGAACAGGAATGTGTGGGTGCAGAGACTTTCCTCTGTGGTTTCCCCACCAGCTGGTGCTGTGGAAGGGAGGGCTGAGGGCAGCTGCTGTAGGATGTAAATAGGCAGCAGCTGTTTGGCCATGTGCTCATGGTTTCCATGGGTTCCAAAGGGTTAAACAGGCCCAAAGCAACAGCCCTGCCTCTGTGTGCAGGATCACTGCCTCCACCCTTTGGGTATGGGCAGGGGAATGAGAGGGAAAAACATTGTCTCTCAATTTCTTAATATTTTATTTTGAAGACAAAGGCAAACCTCTGAGGGAAGTCAAAACTATTGCCATTGCTCCATGGCACTTGTCATGTGAAGGCACTGATGCAATGCTGCTCACATCAGAGCTATTTCAGACCAACAAATTCAAGTGCATTTCAGTGCATGGTGACAGTCATCTTCAAATTCAAGAGACAATTCTTGCTGCCTATCACTGCTCAGCTGGAAGCAGCTCCACACCCACAGCAGCTTGCTGCTCTACTGCATATTACAGCCACAACTGAGCCTTGCAGGCTCAGCTACCAGTCCCCTGCAGAGCTTTCAGTTTTGCTTGGCACCCTTCTCCTTTTGGGGGGCTGGCAGTGACCTTCCTCTGCCTCCCACCATTGTCCACAACACTCCATTTTGGTGGAAACAATCTCCTGACTGGGGCACACAAAGGCAGCAGCTCTTTTTGAAAACAAGCTGCTCAAGAGGAGTTGAGAGCAACCACAAACTGCAGCTTTACAACAAAATCTAAACACAGCCTCAGCCTGGCCTTCCTGTCAGCCACAAGCACAAGGAAAGATTTTAGGGGAATCCTCTCAGACTGGGGCGAGACAGACTGACCCACTGGGTAAACAATTATAGCACTGTATGGAACGTTACACAGGGACAGAATGGAGCCTGAAGTGGTTTTTACACTGTGAACTTCAATAATTCTCAAATCCTCCCAACCCTGTTGCAGGGACAGCTTATGTGCTGCTGTTTGTTGAAGGAATTCCTGAGCTTTGCTGTTCCCATGGGGCTGGAATGGGGCCGACTGAGCTGCTGCCACAGCACCCCCATCCAGCTGTGGTCACCTACCATCCCAAACAGTTTGCATTCTGCCTCTAATGCCAGGAACTCATTTCTCTCATCACAGCACTCATGCAAGATTTAATGAAGACACGCACCATACCTGAAAAGAAGTGACTGAAAGAAAGGGATGAATTATTTAAACTCCCAGAGTCTCTCTTTTCCCCATCAAGCGCAATCATACAAATGCTCTCCTCTGGTACAAACCCTTACCAGTCAACCAAGTCCCACCTTCCCTGGAGCACAGACCAGGAGTGAACTCTGCTTCTTCCAAAACCAGTTCTGACACAAACATTTAAAAAAGAAAAAAAAAGCAACAGAACCAGCTGCCTCCCTGAGAGCTGGAGCAGACACACGGACAACACAAACCAGTGTGCTTTAACAAGAGCTGCTATTTCTGGTACAAGCCTGGGCCCCTCGTTTCCTTTGGCCAATTATGATAATAGTATTTGGCAACAGTACCAGGACTAGTACAAAAACAAGACCAGAATGTTTATATAGAGAATCTGCAGCACATTAGTAACCTCTGCAGATACTGATCTCACCAAGCCAGTAGCATCCTCACCAGGGCTGAGAAATGGAGAGCACAGAAGAAACCCAGGCAAGCAGAGTTAGATGCAGGGGCCATGGGCATCACAACCACAGATTTACACCCAAGTAAAGCAACTCCATCCTGACATCCCTTACATGCCAACTTCAGCTGCAGTGAAAATCTAAAGGATAAAACACCATGCAAAGAAGCACCCTGAACAACAAGGAGGAAATCCTGTTTTCCCTGTTCATCACCCCACCTTAACATAAACTCTGCTATGTGGTCCAAAACTTCTATTTAAAAAAAAGGGTAAATAGTACTGCAATGGTCCTGTGAAAGAGGCCATGGGAAAACGTGTAATGGGTAGGGTTTGGCCAGGATTCTCCCATTTATTTCAATGATTTCCCCTCTGTGAAATTTATTTCTTTGGGCTATATCAGGAACATCCTGTCTTGTCAGCTCTTATGACAAGCTGTAGTCACAATGTCAAAGACCACAGAAGCCAAAATTGTGATTCTCCAGGAAGAAGATAAGCAAGCTCCTATTTTTTCAGGTACTGTATGGGAGATTTTAAAGTCACTGGTACAGAGAAACCATTTGCTAAATCAGGTCAAGACAAACTACATCATTCCTAAGTGTGACTACAGCACAACCTTCAGTCCCAAAATTAATGCCAGAATGCAAATAAAATAAAAACATAGATAAATGGAAGAAAACACATAGTTTAGCATGAGATGGGGTTCTCATGCAGCAAGTACACAAGGTGATTGTAGAAATCACCTAATTACATAAACACTTCCCTGTCACTACTGTTTCACACTACTTGCTGTGTTAGCACAACAAACAGAACACAAAGTTCTGCAATAAACACTGCTGCTATTTATTCTGGTGCTTTCTCTATTTTGGATGTAAATACACCCATGATAATGTAATCACATGAGAACTATCCAGCTTTCTAAGCCTTTTCCCGGTCCCTCTGAGGTTAGGGGTACCTAGCACAAATCATTTTGACAAAATTGGCTTGTCAATAAAGCCATGGCACCAAATTGTTTATCTATAATCAGGCACTCCAGAGGTATTTTTTCCAAAGCTGCGTCCTTAACCAAGTGCAGCTACTTTTTATATCTTTTTGAAAGTTAAAGGTAATGAAATTAACTGCTGTAAGTGCATGCACCAGGCACACCCACCACCCCCTACAGAAGAGACAATTATATTCAGCCAGAAAGTTGGGCAGTGCAAGGTAGAATACTGGGATACATTAACCCGTGTAAATCACACATTGCCAGTCTGTAGGAAACAAATAAAATGGTTAGATACCAAAGCTTTACTCTTGCTACAATAGTGTGAGCTCATACTCTCTCCACTTTCACTACTCATGGTGTAAAGGCACTGGGAACTGTTTCACCAGCTAAGAGCTTCTCCTAGGAGGGGCCAAGTCAGGCTGCAGACAGCTGCCATCAGCCACTCATGCCTCTGGGGGAACCAAAGCTGGGCTTCCTGGAGAGAGGCAAGCATTTTCTCTGGATTCTGCACGAAGAGGTCAGTCCAGCATGTCAAGGATGACACACTTTCATGGAAGCCATACAGCCTATTTCAATCCTATTTTAAGAATCCAACAGTGTTTCCTTACAGTTGGTTGACATCAACAGGATGCAGCTTTCTGCTAGCTGTTGCAGGTTACCTCTCTGCAAGGCATATCTTCCAGAGCACGTTTTATGCCAGTTATGCACTCACATTTAGATTAATGTATTCTGTGTGTCCCATTGTTTCTCCACAGCTTCCTTCCCAGGAGTTCATTTCCCTCTTGCAAATAGTCACAGGAAAATAAATTGCTCTTTCAGAACTGAAGGGATATTCAGCAGTTAATTCATAAAACAGAAGACCTGCCTTTTCAGTTTCTGAAAATAGTTCTTTTCCTTTCACAAATTAACTAATTGGGCAGTAAAAAAAAAAAAAAAAAAAAAAGAGGAGGTGGTGGTTTTTTCTTTTTTTTTTTAGTAAACTACTACTGGAATAGTTACAACTGTATCAATGGTTATCAACTGTACCTTTTTATGGTGGTGGAAAAACAGTTCCAAATTCCAGAATTAATGCTGTTAGTAGACACTTGTTTGGCTTGAGAATTAAATAAGAAAATGTAATCTTCCAAGTGGCTTTCTATTTGAGGCTTGGGTGACTGATTATGTATTCAGATGCTGCTTGTTTTAAATCTACTTGATTCCCATTCTCTTTCTGTAGGAAAGAGATTCAAATTACTTTGGAAGAAAGTTTTTCTGACTGTGAAACAGAACTTTCTGATGCAGTATTTAAAATGGAAAATATAATTCCACAATTGGAGCAACATAAACTAATCTGCTTCTTGGCAGAGAAAGCAAAAACATTTCTGGTTGCAACATGTGAAAATGGATAATGACAGCGAAATCTCAACTGCACCCTAATCCTCCACTTCTTAATACTAACTGTGCCACCTCAGCATTACCTAATAAAATGGATATGGAGAACAGAAACTGAAAATCAGCTACCTCAAATGCCAAAGTCCCCCTTCACTGAAATATCAAGGATTCCTGATCCAACAGAATATTGAAGGGGAGGCTGGGAAGAGACCAAGTTCCATGGGAATGTGTAAATTAATTTGAGTTTACATCAAAGCAGAAGGATTGAACACTCCTTTTACATGTCTGGGAAGCCTCCAAAGTAATCCCTAAAATTTTTATTCTTTGTCATACAGTATGGTAACAGATACACTACCATGCATGACTGATGTGAACCTTGCCTTCCCCTTCAAGCTCTGGTTTTCAGAAACCTATTTTTGGTTGCTGAACAAGTATTCCAAACTAAAAGCAGACATCTATTATACCTATGTGGGTGTACAAATATAGCAAATACACTTTTTTGCAGGGACTTGTCTCTGGAAAAAATGTAACCTAAACATGTCTCTTACTGGTTATTTCACTGCAAATAAGTTTAATACACTGCTGTAATTAAATGAGTAAGGCAGAACAAACAAGCCATTTAATTCTTTAAAAAACTAAATTCATGTATCTGTTTAACTCTTACTTCTTCCATCCCCACATGAGGTTATGTGAACCTTTTCAATCTCTTTCTCTCCTGTTTAAAATGTTGGTGGTTTTGAGCTTTTACTGATGTGTGGATGTAGGGAATGAGAAATCAAAATTTTTAGTTTTAATTACACAGTTACAGATTTTCATTTCACTTCCACAAAAACTAAATTACAGCATTTCCTCCAAAGACTGAAGATCCAGGATGTTATACTGGGCATTCATGCTGCTTTACGGATTGTCATTTACTGCTAAAAATGGCACCAGCAAACACACAGGTGCAGCACCAAGGCGTGCTCTCAAAGGGGGACTTAGTAAGGCCACATCTCATGGGCAGTGAATTACATCCATCAGTTCATGCTCAACCCAGGAAAAGGCCCGTCAAGGCTTGAATTTTAAATCTTTATTTATAAACTTTTTAAAAACACATGAACCAATTGAGCCAGACTTGATTTTCACAGAATCATCAAAGTTAGAGAGACCTTCAAGATCATGTGCTCCAGCCATCAACCAGCACCACCACAGTCACCCCCTAAACCAATCCCAAGGGTCACACCCAGATGGCTCCTGAGCACTTCCAGAGATGAGGACTCCACATCCTCCCTGGGTAATTCATTCCAATATCTGAGCACTCTTACAGAGAAACAACTTCTTCTGATATAGAATCTGAGCCTTTCCGGGCACAATTTAAGGCCATTTCCCCATAACCTGAGACACGGCAGAAGAGGTCAACCATCATCTACTACAAACTCTTTTCAGCTATAGAGACATTGAGGTCCCCTGAGCCTCCTTTTGTCCAGACTAAACACTGACAGCTTTTCTCCTAAGATTTGTTCTCCAGGCCCTTCACCAGCTCCACTGCCCTTCTCTGGGCACACTGCAGCACCCTCATATCCCTTCTGAGCTGAGGGGCCCAGACCGGGACACAGCACTCCAGGTATGGCCTCACCAGTGCCGAGCACAGGGGACAATCCCTGCCCTGGCCCTGCTGGTGACACCATTCCTCATCCAGGCCAGGGTGCCACTGGCTTTTTTGGCCACCTGAGCACACTCTGGCCCGTGTTCACCTGCTGCCAGGCTGCATCCCAAAGTCCTGCTCTGCTGAGCAGCTCTCAAGCCACCAACAATGCACGTGAACTTCCATGAATCTGAAGCGATGAATTTGTCAAACTCGCCTGTTTTCAGTGCTGATGGGACTGTGTGATGTGAAATATCTCAGACCAAAAAACAACCCCCAACCCCACAACTCTGGAAGTGCAAACCATTCAAATCCACCTAGGTTTTTTTCCTCTTCTTTCAGGCACCGAGGACGAGCTTCACACCAAGGCAAGTCAGTGTTGAGACCTGCAGTGAGGCTGCTGTCACCTTGACTTCCTCCAACTCTCATTCAAAAGTCCACTTGAATCCTGTTTCCTATTCTGCTCAAACGCTGGAAATCCTGAGGTCCTCTCCCTGCCCCTCAAGCAGGAGGAGCACAGCACGTCTGGCATGAACCCCAGACACTTCTGTCATCTCCTGGCACTCGCTCCCAGGTCAGCTGTGCGGTGCTGCTTCCTCTCAGAAGAATGAGGAAACGTTGCCAATCTCTTTTCCTCCTCTCATTTTTTAGACACTATTTCACAACAAAGCACAACCCTCATGACATTTAAAAATAAAAATGCCCAACCATCAATTTTCTCTTCCTCCCACCCGAAATGTGCTTGATGTGTTTACTCAAATATTTAAATTATGAGGTTTTCCTGTGCCTGATGGTGTCATATTTAAGGTATTGCTGGTATTTTTACAAGATGCAGGTGTAGTCAAAATAATTGCCAGTTAAAAACAGATTGATCTTTTACCAGTTATTAAGAAACACTGAACAGCACTATTTAAATAGATAACATCCTGCTTCCAAGAAAATATGATTAAAAATGTATGCTAGTGAAAAGGACCTACTAGGTTATTACAAAAAAGGAAACAATGGAAACAATAAGCTCTGCAAAATGCCCTTTTTAAAATAGACACTGCGCTGAATACAATGCAGATTATCTGGGAGAATATGCAGATATCACAAAAGAAAGATGAGACAGGAATTTTCACTGTGACAGAGAGGATTTATCGCGAAGCTAAAAAAGAAATTCTTTGTCAATTGAGAGAAAACTCCTTTTACAACTCTGGCATCTGATACCAGTTCAGCACTATTTGGATGCTCTGGATTCTCCTTTTTGTCTTAACTTGGTCTGTTTTAGAGACCACACAAACATTCTTCTGCTAGAAGCATTTGTTTCTTGAAGTTATTATTAGCCATGAAGATCTAAAGCAGATCTGTTCTCAGCTACATTCATAGCCCAGATGTGGATATTGTGAAGACTCTGCATGAAGAATCAAAGCCAAGATTCCAGAGTCCTGTACAAGAGACCCACAGGAGATGAAAAGAAGGCTGTCTTCAGCATTTTCATCCTACAAGCTATTTATGGGACTATGACTTCATACTTTTTTGTTCTCAAGTAGCACAGATGTGCTGTATCAATTCATAGATTTGGAAAAAGATGTGTAGAATGAGCATACATTAAAAAAATCAATTTTGCACCTGAAGCTGCAGCAATATAAACATGGAACTGATAGGATGTGCTGTATTATTACTCGGGCAGATTATTTATTCACTTAAATACTTACATTATATTTTGTCTGACCATCATTAGTCTGAAGAGATTCTGAAGCCAACAACAATAAAAAACCTATTTTTAGTACACAAGCTGAAAAACAAGTTATTTTGTCCCTGTTCTCAGCTTGTTTAATATGCAGGAACAAATTCTGTCTGAATTAGGAGAGTATCTTGCTTTTGACTTTTATGTTAGCTACATGGTAGCCATTTTGTAGAAGGTTTGCTTTATATTTAAATCAAGCACTGTCACCTTTAAACAATACATCCTGTCATCAGAACTCAAGAGAGATAAAAATTTAAACAAAACCTGAACATTATGGTTAGACTAGATTATCCTAGGTATTTTCCTGTTTAAATGATTGTATGATTCTGTCCTCTATAAAAATGAAGATATTAATAGGTCCAGAAAATTGACTTGATGTGCCATAAAACAACTTTCAAGTATGCTAAAGGGGGTGTAGTAAAATTCCTCATTGTAGTTGTAAATTTGCAATACCTTCTGCCAACAATGTTTATGAGAAAAATACTTTATGAAGCAACCAATAAAGTTTCTGTTCCTATAATTTTTCATTTACGTACCACATTAATATCTCTTTTGCATACATGAAAATTCTATTTTCCATCAAATTAAAAACATACAACATCCAAGGACAAAGATCAAAATATATGATGAATTCAAGAATTTGCATTGGGATGTCCCTGAACACCAGGACGCTGCCCCAGAAACCCTCCTGATTCACGTGAGTCTTCTATAAAATATCACACAGCATCACAGAGGCACAAACAGATCTGCAAAATTTTAAGGAATACATTTTCAGTGCACAGCCCTTATTCCACTCAGTGGTGCAAATTAGCAAGGGAGGCTCCTTAATTAGGAAGTGCTAAATTTAGGATTGCAATATTCATCTCAAAGGGTCACAGCCATCTGTGTTTATTCCAGCAACTACAAAAATGCAGCTTATATATGTGCATTATAGTGTATCATTTACTGCATGTAACTTTAAGGTTTTTGAAAAACATTTGCCCAAAAAATGTGAACACCCTCCCATTTCTTTTTCCTCTCCCAATCTCTCACTTCCACTCAAATGAGGTTAGCTAAGAAAAAACCCTATTCACAGGAACTAAGAATTAAATATCAGTCCACTCTCACAATTAACAAGTAGCCTCAGTCAGTGTCTGTGCCATAAACCTGGCTCTGGAGCTTTATAAACAGGCCCCTGTACATTTTAATTTGAATTAAATATGTCTCAGCTATTAGAGATGCTCGTACCAGTAAGAACTACTGAAAAACTGCAAGACACATGTTTTGCATTGCATTAATAGAAACAAACAGTGATGCCTTAAATGTAATGGATTAAAGGAAATCATGCTCTGGACTAAATTTGTATGCTTTTGATTACTTCTGTGGTGTAAACGTCTCAAGAATTGGAGGAGGGAAAGGTTCTCAAGCGGGTATTCTGATGGTACCAGGCACATAAATTTTCCTTCCTTCAAGCAAGCCCAGCCACACTCAGTGCTGAGGATGCAATCACAATGTTTCACAGGTCTTGCAATCAGTACATTAAACATACTGTTAACTAGTAAATTCCAACTAATGACCTGCAACTGCATGGTCACTCAGCTTCCTTGCCCCTCATCCAGCTCTGAGCACAGTGTAAGCCTCGTCTTGTTTTCAGCACATTTAGCAATTGACAAGATCAGCGCCTTGACAAAGCTCAAAGCAGGGCAGATGTCTGGCTCTAGCACTAACACTTTCTGCAGAGCATCCCACTTAAACACTGAGCCTCAGTCCTGAGATATAAATCTCTGTGCAAGTCCATCTTTGACCAGCCAGCTCCCAAACCACTAGGATGGCCACAGCTTACTGACAAAGAGGTCCCTGCATGCCAGAAGCAGCTTCCTATGAGAGGAGGATCATTCTTCCTCCTTGTCTTCTCAAACCTTGCACACAGAGAAAGACAACAGCTGGATAATGGGTATGCTGCAATCCTCCCCATTTTACATTCTGTCTTGCTCCACCATTTTTCCTGCTTATTACAGTAATTCATCCAGCACATCCATGAAGGCACCACACTGGTCATTTCCATCAGCTAACTTGCAGGAGCTATACATCCTTTCAACAAAGCCTTGAAGAGCTCATTTTCAGTCCCTTTACTGCAGGTGCCAGGTCATACCACCTGTAGATTTATGACCCATTGGGAATGTAGGAGACACTGGAAGGCTGCAGCCTGTGATACAGACTAAGCGCCCAGGTCACAAGAATTGGATACAAACCAGAGATCCACCTCTGAAGGAAGCTGTTATCACTTTAACACCAAAAATACAACGCTTACCACTCAAAGACAGGCTCTAAAGAGAGTAACTATGAGACTGGTATGCTGGAGGAACAAGCAACCCTAAGATGTTACGGCAAATAACAAAAGTATTCTCTGCCAGTGTGGCAGCTGCATAGATGCACTGGCAAATCTGAAAATGCTAAGACTGTTTACTCCAAATATAGTGGACACATCCAATTGAAGTGGCTTAGAGTGGAAATCAAAATACCAAGTAACAAGCTGTTGCAAAATCATCTGTTATTTCTTTCAAGTCTTGTCAAATAGAAGATCTCTCAGCCTCTACCCAAAGAAAAATCATCTAGCAGTAGTTGATATAATTAAATTTAATGCAATAAAAAAATTACCCAAACTCTAAGACCAGCTCATAAATATGTAAATTTCATTGTTATGAAAAGACTAGTCAATCAACTCTAAGAAGAGATAGTGAGATATTAACTTCTTTATATTGTTAAGTGCCCATCACTTTTGCCCAGATAGTTGAAATTGCAATTTGCAAATACACAAAGCTAGCTGAATAAAGACCAGCATCTCATTTCTCTCCAGCTAAAAAAAGAAATGAATGTAATCAGCACATTTTCTCTCTAGATGAGAATGACAAATACAATCGCTAATGCATTGTGCTGCATTTCTGGTCTTACAGCTGCTTAAAGCTTCTACTTCCAAAAAAAGACTCTCAAAAGTAGGCAGCTGTGAATGTAACTTGCCCTATGCAAATGTTTTCAACTTAAAAAGAAAACCACTTTCCTCACTGCCTAACTCCCTCTTGTAGTGCAAATCAGGAGGAAAAAGGAGGAGAGACAGCATGCTTAGATTCCTTCTTTCTGTTATTCCAGGAAGCTGTTTGGGAAAATAACTGCTCGGGCTGTGCATTTCAGAATAGCATAAGATCCCCCAGCCACCAGCACAGGGCTTTCCTCAGCCAAAGATCATGCTGCACCCACGCACTCTTCAAAGCTCCTCCTGCTGATCCTCATGACCATTCCTGGAAACTGGTATTTGTGCAATCCAAAGCACAGCTCCAAGTACATCTCCCTGGTCAGCACAACACATGCCTAGCTGCTATAAACCACTCTGCACACAGCGAGAGGAAATCCATGCAGCTCCAAGGCATTGTGGAAACAAGCTGACATGCTGCATAACAGACAAAAAAGTTTAACACTGTAGGGGGACTAGGAATTTAAAATGCATACAGGACATCTCTGACTTAATTATGACAACCATCACATTTCATTTTTCTTTATAAAAAATGCTTATGGTTGCTTACTGTACTTATCTAGCTTTAAAATGTCACGAGCACAGGCACAAAAAAGGGTATTAACCACATAAGCAAGCAATGCAACATGCTGCTGCTTTTCTTCTTTTTATTTATTTTATGCAAGTAACACCTGCAACTTTTCTTCTATTTTTCCACATCTTCTAGAGAGCAGAGGACAAACCTGCTTAAAGCCACACGGGAAGAAAGTACCTAAAGGATTGATTATGTTGCACCTAATTGAATGCACCTACATTCATCCCTTGAGCCTAATGCAATTTCAACTCTTACACTTTCACAGACTTCTGGCTAACCAGCAAGGTGGCATAAACTGGAAGAAAGCTATCTCCAGTTAACTCCTGCTATTTTGTATTCTTGCTCTTATTTCTAGGCAAACAGCCTGCAAAAAAAATCTCCACAAAGCCTCACCACAGATGGCAGTTTGGCATTCTCCAGCCAAGCTCACACCTGCAGCTTCCACGACCGCTGCTGCAGCTGGGCTTTTTGTCTCCTCTCACTGACAAAAACTGCAAAAACCACAAGTGTTAAGTGACCCACTACTACCACCATCCATTTCATTAATGAACTAAGTCCACAGGAAATCAAGATGCAAGCCTCCACTCTTGGTTCTGCTCCCACCAACACAGCTCTGCTTATTCCCCAGGCAGGGGTAACCTTCGGGCAGTTTGGGCATAGAATCATTGCCACGGGGAAATTCCCATCCACAAGAGGAAGGAAAGAAAAAGCACACAAAACTGACAGTTCTAAAGAGGATTTCAGCCACCAGCATCAGTGTGAGACACAGGAGCCCTGTGCTGAACAGGCCATGAGTCCTGAAAGGGCGAAGCAGTTCTCTTCACAGCAGTTTCACCTGAGCTCTTGCAGCCAGCCACCCCCAAATGGGAGTCACCAGAATCTCCACAGCACTTTATTGTCTCCTGGCCATGACACTGCACTCCAGGCCATGGCTTGATGCAGTCCATGAGCACCAGGACAGTCATGTTACAGAAGGTGGTACGTTTTCTTGCACACTCTGAGTTGAGGCAAGACCATCTCTCCCTGTCTGTGAATTTTATGCAAAACCCACAGATGACAGACACAGCCAAATCCAAATCTGTATTTCCTTCAGAAATCCAAGCAAGACTTCTTATGTGTAGCAGTTTGATTTAATTTTTTTCTACATATATATTTATACAAAGAAGCTGCACCCAGAGCATTTTCCAGCACACCTGCACTGCAGAAATGCTGCCTGTTCCCACGGCTCTCTGTGCTGCAGGGCCCCAGCCAGGCTGTGTCCAGCACAGCAGGCTCAGCCCTGACCAGCCCTCCAGAGATAATCAGGTCAGATCATCTAATGGCCCTCCTGGTCCTTGAAAAGAAAATGAGGTGTGAATCACTTTGATGCTTTGAAGCCCTGGTCCAGTTTCTCCCACAGACAGAGACCAGCCACTGCAAGATGAAACTCAAATCAAAGCCAAGTTTTACTTCTGTGGTCAGCAGCACAGACATATTTCAAAACCAAGGTGAAGCAGATGACCAGAGAAGAGAGATGAAGCCAGACAGGCTTCTCTGTCTGTAGGACAGGGAGGCATTCAGTTGGCTAAGAAACAAAAGGGTAGGGAGACAGAGAGCCTGAGAGGATTTCTGGCCAGATGCTTTCCATAAGTAAATCCTAAAATGGCAGCCACTGGTCCCCACTATTCATTCACTCTGTCCTTCTCACATCAGCTGGACATAGTTTTGTCTCTTGTACAGGCAATTGAATAATCCTCTGATCTTGCTTCACCCTAATACTTTATACAAGATTTTTCTTAAAAACTCTGAATTGTGCAGTAGATGGCTATTAACAAGGATAACCCAAGAGGTTTTTTTCTAAGCTTAAAAGCTACTTTTTCTCCAAGACTGACCCGTCCAGTTGTCCATACTAAAGCAGCTCACAGATATTTAAATCATGCAAGGCCATCACTGTTTAGTGCTTTCACAGAAAGCTTCCCCAGCAGAATTAATTAGCTGATAAATTATATTGAGAACATATCCATCAAACCTAAGGATGCTGTTCCTCATGTTTGTGCCAAAGCAACTCTACTCCTACTCTTCCATCAGCATAAATGAGTTTAAAAATAGCCTTATAAGAATATTTAAATGGGTTTCATTATAGCTTAAAGTAGTGAGAAGACTTTGACAACTATTCCTACAAAGCAAACTCCCTGTAGTACCTTTTTAAATATCCTAAAAGGAGTTGCAGCTCTACCTGCAGAATTGAAATCAAAAACAAGAGAAAATAAAAGAGAGAGTAAGTTATTTCAAACAAAGTGTTCATTGCCGCATGGAGAAGTCTTTGTTCAAATATATTGCATGTAAGAAATCTTATTATTGTGTAATTAAGCCCTGAACTAACATGGCCAGGGAAGTGGAGCCTTAAAAACAAGGCTTTCAGGATTGTCTAGTTTGACACCTTCTTTACACGGCAGAAACAAGTTTGTCTGCCTTAATCCTTCCTCTACAACCACTGAGAAAGGTCTGTATGTGCTACAAGAAGAGCACTGGAAGTTTTCAGAGATCAAGAAAAGAATAGCATAACTTCAGTTACACCTAATCCCATTCAACCAATCAATACTGCATCATGCTCATCTCTCGTTATTACCAATCCTCTTGCAAAATGAGGCTGTTCTACACACATATTTCCCAAGCATCCATCTTAATGCAAATATGCTGAAAATGTTGCAGGGAACATGCAGGGCAACAGCCTGAAAGGAAAATGCACAGAATCCCACAGAAGCAGAAAACAAAAAACCACAGGTAAGCCTCTTTCCAATAAAAACAAGCACTGCCCTCTGCAAAGCACACTAAGTGTACCAGAGAGGGAAATCCAGACAGAGCCACAAAACACCAGAAAACAAGTTACCCCAGACTTCCTTTCAAAAAAAGGAAAAGAAAAAAAAGTGGGCAACTCTAGCTGCCCCCTAGATTCTGTGAACAGTTATTCACCTATATCCACCTGTCCATTCCCAGTGATGCTTTGGGATAGTTGTGGGCATGCAAAGCAGCATATCTAGGATCCTAAATAACATCACAGAAGGAATTAGGTACCAGGAAATACAGACATGAATACAGAATTACACGGCATCTCACACAGATCTCCAAAGCATCATCTCACCCTCCAAGTAACCTGAACAACCTTTGCAGATCTTAACATCAAAAGAAATTCTCATTGCTATAGACAGGTCATACAAAATAGATGTGCCTGACATCCAAGCCTTGGGGGTCAAACTACCACTTCACACCTCCATACAGGGGATGTCAAAACCTCTACAATCCAGGATTATTCTTGGAAGTCTTTATTTTATTCTCCCTTTAAACAGAACTAGATCTCCCTTTCACTAGGAATCATTGCAATTATGTAAATTGCTGTTATCATATTGCTTGCTTTTAAAAAACAAAAAAATTCTAAATTTTATAAATAATAAATTTTGTGCATCTAGTTACTGAAACTATTGTTTCAGGCAAAATATGTCATCACAAGACAAAGCTAAAGGAAGAGACTCCTCTTTGCCTTGTGTCCCTTCAACCTTTCCTCACGGCTGGAAGCAGCGAATCAAAGGTAAAATGAACTGACTTGCCCCAGTTTGTTTCCATGCAACTTAAAGCTGCATCATCAATGTTTAATGCTTACTCCCATTGGTCACAAGAAGCTTTTTATATGCTGAATATATTCCATCTAAGAGACTTTTTCTCTTAAAGAAAGTTATTCATACATCTTTCACCTTATAGGTAGACCTAGAAGGCACAAATTTTGAGTTCAGCTTCCTTTTTTGACCAAAAAAAAAAAAAATCACACATGAAAATAAGTTGAAACCAAACTGACTAACTTGAAGTAAACAAAAGTTAAGCATTAACAAGAAAACATACATTGCTTTATCCATGATGATCATGACCTGAAAAACTGAACTCTAGAGAGGCTGAAATTCAGACCAATTTAAACAGATTAGGCAACAGTAAACATTGGAAACAAGGAGCTTTGGAAAGGATATTTAATAGATGAATTTCTTAAACTGACCAAGCTTTAACCTTTATTAACCAGCCTAAGAGGACAGGACAGACTTCTTGCCACTTATGCTCAAAAATCCCTAAGCAGTATTCATGATGGGCAGATGGGTGGTTGTTTGCTCTTCTGAAGGCATTAGCTTATTTCCTGTGAGAGACCCCATTAAACATAAAAAAACATACATAAAGCCTTAACAAGAAAACTTCATTCTAACAACTACATTTGCTTTAAAATACTCAGATCTAAACTTTAAGCTTAATTACACTGTGCATAAAGTCACCCTAAAATAACATCTCAACCAGCTTCTTCATTGTCTCTAGAGATGCACACAATTTAGTACTTTCACCCTAGCTGGGAATATACATGGACAAAGCTTTTTCTCCCACTCCTAATTTTGAAAGCCACGTTAAATTAGTAAGGTTGCCAACAAAGAAAACATGTTGTGAAGAACAAAGTCTCTGAAAGCAGGCAGCCACTTCAGACAGAACAGCTAAAACACTTGTGGAAGTGCAGCTTGAGAAAAATGGAGTTTATAGCTCTGAGTGAAGCCGGCCTCAAGCTCACAATGAAAGATTAAAATCTGTTCATCTAAATCAATTATCCGTCCTGAGCACACGTAGTGCACTTGAACCCAACAGTCTGGGGAGGGCTTTGCATCTCAGTACACACTCAGTACAACACTCATTTCCCCAGCAGCAAGCTACATTTCAGCTTAATAGCTAAAACATTCCCTTGGCTGCATTCATAACCAAGGCTCTGCCTCTGCAGCAGCTCCATAAGAGTTACACATGAACTCTTTACCTTTGAGCCAAAGTGACTAACGCTCACACAGAGCTGCTATTCTCCATGCAACACAACCTAGATTTAACATGGATACACAGCCACAACAGCATCAACAGAAATGTGCTCTGCTGGACTCCAGTGATTTTGCAAGCTAGCAGAAAATGAACAAGCATTGAAAACAGGGATAATCCATCACAATATGCACTTAAAGTATTTACTAAATTTACTTGGGATTTAATTTATTTATAACAACTCAATGTTCTGGACTTCCATCACTATATTGTGTAAATATAACCAAGTCTTACTCTAAGATTCTCATTTCAGCACTCTGCTTAGTACCTGTTTGAAAGAAAGGGAGATTTTTAACTTCTCACAAGAACAAAGGTGAAGATGATTTCCCAGCATCATGAGTCATTATAGTCCTAAATGACAGTTTCCAATCCTAGATCTCAAACTGTAATCTGGTCATATCTCAGTGCCAAATTCTCTCCGTTTATTTGAATGCATCATTACTCTCTTGACGCAAATAGTTTAATCCAGTCATTTATTGGGGTTTTTAAAATCACTGTAATACTTTTACTATGGACTTGCATACGTAAACAGTGAATATAAAAGATGACCTGTCTGAAAGGATTTTTTTTTTTAAATAAAACCCCTCACTACTTCATGGATATGTACTGGATGTCCCCTGAATATTCCCAGCACAACACACCCAGCTCCTCTTTGTCCACCATACAGCTCCTCCTCTCTACACTCACTTTCCTCAGCCTGCTCCAGCATCCCCAAACACCAAATGAGTAAGAGGCTGCTCTGAGGGTGGCCAAGTCAAGGCTCCCCTTGAGCTGGCTGAGCAAATGGCACTCCTTGTGTGCACACAGGTCCATGTCTGCAGGTACACTGGACATACAACTTCACCCTCTCCTCAGAGATGCTTGGCTTCTGGGGGAAGAGGGCTTGGAAGACACACACATCTGATATAAATCTCCTTTACTAGCACAGCCAGGAAAAACAACCTTCAATCACACAAAATGACATCTTCACACTTCAGACTACTTCATCAATGCCCCAAGTTTGCTTTACAGATTTGGCTTGATCTCATTACAATTTGGAGAACTTCTGGGGTAGGGAAAAAAGAGACCAAACCATTGCTGCCTAAATCCAGTTTCTCTACTTAGAGGACAGCAAGCACGATTCTGCATTCCTTTCTCACCTCCACCACATTATTCAAATTTTAGAAGTGAAGATAGAATAAATAGAAGAGTCAGTTTCATGTTCATGTACCTGACCCCTGGACTAATTCTGGACAAATTGTAAATGGTGCGAATCAGGCTTTGCATATTGCCTGGCACCCTGAAAACCTACAGCCTCTATAAGCCAAGCATCAACACTCCCACCACTGCTTAACCCTGCAAAATCAAATACATTTAGCAGGTGTGTCTGGGACTAAGTAAGGGCAGAAGCTGGTCCTGCAGACAAAAACACATTAACAATGCTATTTATCATGCTCAGCAGAACAAACATCAGCTCTGCCTCAAAACAGAGTAATGGCAACACCAATGGCTGTTACTCTTGGGAGAAAATGGACCCAGTTCCCAGGCATATCTTTCACTTTGGGGTGGGCTGAAGTGACTCCAGGACAAACACTCATTTATGTATTCTTCAGTGCTTCCATCTGGCAGCTCTGCCGAGGGAGAGGAGTGGTGTTAAGAAAAAAAGACATCCCCCCTCCTCACCTCCAGCTCCATTTTGCAAAATCCTATTTTTAGCCCTCAGTGTACACGCCGAGGTGCACAGCACCACTACTGTAGTAATGGCAGCCACAAACCTGCCTGCTTGTTTGTCATCCATCGAGTACTCACACAGGGCTGCACTGAACTGCAGAACAGGCTCAAATACTGCTCCAAACTGAAGTCCCAGCCAGCTCCTTGATATTAGTTACTATAGAAACCGGTCCCTCGGCACAGGCACTCACAGCAGGAAATCATGCAGATTTCAATTTTACATAGTAATAAATGCTGCGGGAGAGGAGAATTTCACAACAATTGCAGGGGCTGATTGTACAAACTCAGACCTCTTCTACTCCACAACACTGCAGATGAACGTGCCCACGCACACAAGTGCCACTGCCCCTAGTTTTGAAGTAGTTTCCACCAAGGTTGAGTTGGGATGGATGCTGGAAAGATGGCAGCATTTTTCAGTGGCTTCATTAGACTGGAAAACGTACTCATTTTTACATGCAAGGAGCCCATGTGAAAACAACAAAACAAGCACCAACTGCAAAGCAGCAGGAAGATTTAAGCATGTACGTAAGTACAGACAGTCCAAACATTTTACAGGAAGTACTGTCAGGTCACAACCCAGGGCTTCTTTGGAAATAGCCCATCTTCCTTTCCTTCTCCACCCTGTCCAAAAAAAACAACCTGAATAGAAGGCAGGTCACAGATTAATTTGTAGAAAAAAAACTGTTGTAGAAAGCACAGAGAGAAGAGGGAGGACTCTGAGCCCTGAAACGAAACAGTGAGGTAATATTATTCTAACTTTTCAGAAGTAGTTCTACAGGTTGGACTCCATCATGCATGGGAGGAAGAAAAAGATACACAGCACAATTCACTTCTTGTCCCAGGCAGAACTGAATTTTCTACTGAAATTCGACAACCAGTGGGGACTCTTCCTCACCTTTCTAAATGAGCCTATAAGGCTGAACAGGGCAGGTTTTACTACATCAACCAGGGAAGAAAAGAGCAGGGAACTGCTTCACTGAAGAAAACTAACGTGAAGGGAGGAGGGAAGGGGTGAACAGCTTGCACAGCAACAGGGACAAACATTTGTGCTGGCAATAGCCGACAAATCATCAAGCAAACAGAAGGACAAGAAAATGAAGGAAGCTGGTCTATTTTTAAGCAAGACCTCATTATTACCATGAACATGCAGTGCTTCCCAAGAAGCAGCAGGTATGCAAACATGAGATGAATCATATCACAGAGTAAATCACCTGGCAGCAGCACACTCGTTTGCATGGACACACACAGAGTGAACACATACGATCTACGGGCCTGACACCTACGAAAATGTGTGGAAGAGCATCCTTCTGGGAGGCAGCCTGAATTATGGAGAGCAAAAAAAAAACCTGTTAGACAATGCAAATGTCACTGCTGCTTCTGAAAATGACTTTTGTCACTGCTTTTGTTAATGATTAGATGTCCATTGTTATGGACGCTCCACTCACAATTAGTCTGCTGCAGCTTGTAATTTCACTTTTTGTACAGCTCTCTCATATCATTAGAAACAAACACAGTTTTTGTATAGCCAGGGTGGGAATAGACTGAGGGAACTGGAGAAGACACCCCAAGTGAAAGCACACATGTTATATCACAGCCTTTGCACAAACTGCCTTGCTGATACAAAGGAAGGTCACAAGTGGTTTCAGGACATGTGCACTGGGGGGCAAGGAGGTGAGCTGCAGGACTCTGGTCAGGCCCCCCTCACACCCCCAGGTCTGGTGAGTTTGCAAGGAGCCATCTGACAGCACCAAATCTGATACTTCCCCAATACATGTCTTCTAAGCAGCCACCACTGAGGGGACCACCAAAAGGAGAACCCCCAAACGTGCATTTCCAGGCAGCTGTGAGGCACAAAGCACGAGGCCACAGAAGCTCAGCAACTGCTCTGCAGCCTCCTCAGGTTGCTATGGGCAAGGTCCATGAGGCAAGAAGCACTACCCTACTTCACAGAAACCCTGCTTAGTCTGAACTGATTTTCTAATTCTCTTCCCACGACACAGAACTTCCCTTTCTCTCGTATAGCAAATAAAAAAAGATACTAAATAAAACTCTATGAGAGCAGATCTTCAGCTACCTTTGTTATCCAGCTGGTGACAGATTAAAAATAAATAAGTAAGAGCTGCAACAACTCTCTTGTTGTGATTACTACAGGATTGTAACTATGTGCCAACTAGTAATTTATCACATCAAAAGGCTGCTTGAATTAGCCTGAAAGGGGATCTCCCACCACAGAAACATGTGCTACACTGGGAAAACCAACCACCAACCAAAACCTCAGCCTCCACTTTCAAATCCACATCCCATCATCAAAAGGATGCTTTTGCATCTTTGATTCTAAACTAATAAATCATCTGAAGGAAATTCTAGAGCCACTTACAATTTATCTTCATTACTTCCCAAACTCGATGAATAAGACATTAAAAGTTTGGCTCTCTTGCCAAGACTGAGAAAATTCTTTGCAGCTACAAAACCAGTATTTAGTTACTGAAGTGTAGGTGCTCTGCGTGGAGATGCCCACAGAGATATAAATTCATAATGCAGCTGGAAACAACAATCAATCCATCCATCCCAAGCCAGCAGAAAAACCAGGATCTGATATTCTACCCTCCTAAAAGCAACACAGCTGTATAAGTAAGGAGAGAGAAAGAACCACAACCAAGTGTATGAAAAATTAACTCTGAGCTGTTCCCCCTCCCCAGAGTCCCAAAGATTTCCAATTCAGATGACAGTGAGCAGACTTAACGTTCAGTCATGTGAAAAAAGTCCAGCCCCTGCTATCTTAACACACCAGCCCACTCCTTGGACAAGGTACTAAAGAAGTTTGTTTGCTTCTTCCTCCCTCGCCCTTTTTTCCCCCCCTCATAAAAGCTGGTCTTGCATTCAAATTTTCTGTTTAGCCCACACAATCACCTGGTGGCTTTATAACCTTTCCTAACAACATTTCAGTCTCTCAGCACCTCAGCAAGCTCAAAAAAATATTGGGTTGTAGGGCAAATGCAAACTCCACTCCTGTGTCATTCTCTGCACTGTACAAAGGGACATCTATGTAAGTTATTATAGCAATTATTTTTGTCTTTTGCCCTGAATATTACTCCTTAGGTAAGGATAAATCAGCACAAATGTTGTCAATGACCCTAAGCTAGATTTTGTCTTGACCTTAAGGAAAAAAAAAAGGCATAAATAAGTAATATTTTTTTAAGCTGCAGTGCCTGCACTTCTCCAAAGAAAAGACAATGGCCATGTTTTACCTGCAGTGCAGCCCTTTCAAGCCCCTAAATATAAAACCTAGTCATTAATAACCAAACCATTTCTCTTGTGTTTAAGCATTTTAGATACCCAGCCCATTTTGACTGCTCCAGCCAAAGGGGCTCACATCAGAAGCAGAGTTCTCAGGGCGACACACTTGGTGCCAAACATGGACTGGCGTTTGCTACTGGTCTAGAGAGAGAAAGGAGCACAGAAATAGTGAATAACACAACATGGCCTTTGTGATTTGTAGTTTTATCTTTTGTTAAACAGAATATCCAAGTCCCACTTCACCAAACACAACAGATATGTAATATGCATCCAGCTTCAAAATTATCTGCCAGTGATTCTGATTTTGGTCCTGCATTTTGCATCATCTTCATGAAAACATAATGGAAGACTGAATGGCTCATTTAAATACTTTTCTTTCTGATTATTTTGTATATGAAAGTCCACACAGAAAAAGTCTGGACTCTATTATTTTTCTTCAAAGACTCCACAGGAGAATAAGTACTTATGACAGTCTTATCTTAACTGACAGGAAGCTCAACAAAGGTTTTGCTATTTGAGTATGAGCATGTGAAATTAAAGAGGAGTCAGATGAAGGAATGGGACAATGAGAATGCCTTTCCTCTTGTGAGCAGCTTTGTTTTCACTCTGAAATTAGGCACAGATCACCATCACATCTCCCCAGTCCATAGCCAGGAGCAAAGCAGTTCATTTCAAAAATGTTATACAGCTGTATGTCTACTGCTGTAGACTGCGACATCTTTCTCCTCCCCAGCCTTCACTTCTGTTCCATCTATTTTTTTTCCTCCATGAAAATAAGTAAATCTATAAAAAACACCTTTCAGTACTGTCCATAACATTTTGCTGTAGCACCAAGACCCTGCCCTACCTTGGCTCCCACTCTGCCTTATTTGCAATGAGCAAGGTCCTGGTTCAGGAGGCCTAAACACACTCACTTGGGAGCTCATAGAATTACCAAAGATAATCCCAGCCCTGCAACACTTTGTTGCACCTTGGGAAACCACTTCAGTACATACCATATAGATCCTGGCCAAAATAACAATGGATCACCCAGACTAAGAGCGTCTGAAGGGGTGCTTACACACTACCTGGAACAACATGGATGCAGAGTCTGTCCAGGAACACCAATCTGCAGAAAAGGTACTATTTTAACTTATTAAAAATGAAGAGCAGTCACTGAGTAGTGCTACAGAACAGCTACCTGACGTAGACACTCACAAATATTAATCAAATTTAATTTTATAAGTAAAAGTGTTAAACCATATTTACATTTCTGTGTGCTGTTGAAATTTAATGAGGCTTGAAAAAAGTGCAGGCACTTTAATGTAGCACTTCTTCCACACTGATATATCCGGCCCTCAACAGGGTAACATTAAAATTGCTGTGCTGATTTTAGTCCCTGCTGCTGCTGCATGCCATGCAGACACAAACTGAGTTTTGCTTCCCAATCTACTCAGTGTCCCTTGGCAGCTGGCTGACTACCCACAGTGTCCTCCCTGATCACAAAACCCTCACACCAGCAGAAAGGGTCTCCTACTCAAGTGGAATTTCCTGCAACTCTGCATGGCCTTAAAATCCTCTCAGAGATCTGTAAAATGAAAGAGATGGAAAACATACTGGATGTCAGAATTACCAAAGGCAGGGAGAACATACCTCTAGTAGCGCTTGCCAAGAGGGAACTTCAAACAGCATTACAATCCATGGAATGCAGCTGGCCAGAGAAAGCTGTGTGATACACTGACACCCTCTCGAAGTGATTTAACTAATCTGCTAATATCAAGCACACCTATGTATATGCAAAACCCTTCAATATGAATGAAAAACAGAAAACCACAAGACTTGAGTATCAGCTGCCTCATTAACAATGTCACTTTGAAGATCAATTTTAAGCTTGGGTAAATCAAAGCTTTTTGATCATCTTTCCATAAATTTTAATTTACACCTGTGCAGGTAGGCAAGATTGGGGCAGGGTTTTATTGGGAAGCTGCTGATGCTGAATTAAGTGGATACATAAGAAGCGTGCATATCTTCACATTAATCTCCCCCATAACACAAGGAGGATAGTTACTTTTCACACCTACTTTTCCAAGTTCCTGAGCTCTAGTACTTATCTACAAAGGACATTCAAATGCAGCAGAGGCAGAAGAAGACTACCATACAAAAAGCAAAGCAATTTACACGCACTCTTTTACATATTGTTGAAAGCCAACTTGAACATATATCACATATAAACACGGTATTTGTGATGCACAGTTCTTGTCTTCTTTATTGCACAAATAATCAGGTAAATGGAAATAAAATTAAATTCAATTTAAATTTCTTCCATGCTTCAGCTAGAACTGATGAAGGTAAAAACATTCAGAATCTCAAATATTGCAAGAAACAAGCCATATAATAAAAGCCTGAACTAAAACTCATGAGCACACATCTCCCCAAAAGGAAACTTCATTTTTAAGGTATTCAAGAGTTATTATTACACTATTTAAGGCATATTAAGGATTTAAAGGTACCCTGAAGCACCTCATTCATTTCATATTTTGTAAGCATTCTCTTAAATAATCATAGTGAGAGATAATACAGATTCCACTGCAGACTACCAAGTTCTGCTGGGCTGTATGCCAAACAGATGCAGCTTGAACAACAAAAACTGCTACATAGATGTCTCTATTTTGTCAGAGCTCAAAAATCAAAACATCTAAAGGAATTTTGTTTTCAAGAATCTCTGATGCCAGCAAAACCAGCACACATTGCTCTACAGCTAGCATTACTTTGAATTAGCAACATAACTTAACAATCCCCCCCATTCAAATGATGATTCTCAGATGACCAGACCCACAGAAACCTAACATTTTGTTGATACATGCATCAGAACTCATTTCCCTGTGTTTTCCCTTGTCAGGTTAAAATCAAAGCATTGAACCAAGGGAACTAAACTGAGGAAAAAAGAGACAGCTTTGGGTTGATGCACATCAAAATGGAGAGACAGCAAAGGAGGAAGCAAAAGCTGAAATGAGCTGGCTGGGAATTCATTTGTGTATTGAGTCACCACAAAACATCAGGTACTTCACATTCAGGGCTTTTCCTACTTCAGAAGCTACAAAGGGAAAAAATACAGCAAAGTACAGGTTATCTGATTCATCCAATCAGGTTCGACCACAGGCAGAGCTCCAATTATGCCTTCTGAGCTCCAGATGGGAACGTGAAGATTAACATTGCAGGATTAGAAGGAAGTAAATGGCATGGAGAGAACAATGCAGCAGAAAAGCAGAGACAGTGCTTGGGAACAGCAGTAATGGCACCCAAGGTAAGGCTGCCAGCTGGAACAGGGACTGGCAATGATGGAAATAAGCTCTCATTCTTGAGCACTGGGTGACTGAAAGGAGATTGTCTCCCTTTGCCTGTGTGTGCACATGTATACCCAGGCAAACACTTTTTCTTCTTCCAAAGCTAATGCTGCTGCAAACTGATTAAAGAGTAGCCAGAGTTCTTCTGTTGACTGATAAAACACTTCCATCAGCTAGATCAATGAGTCTTGAAATAACAGGCCACTTTCTGTAGAACTACAAGCAATTACAAATTAAAGGCAGCACCAGCTTCACAACACTTCAGTCATCCTACAAGGAACTAACACTGTCCCTCCAGAGCAGGCACCTGCTCCAGCATTTCCATGCACAGTTAGTTCCCAGAGGAAGCATTTGGCTCATGCAATGATAAACCAGGCTCATGATGTAACATATACCAATCTCCCTGCCTTTGTCAAGGGAAGTGCTGCTCCAATCTCATTTATCCCCAGCAGCTGAACATGACTTTATCTAACTTTGGTTAATCTGTTAACTGCAAACTTTGGTTTATCTGTTAACTCTCTAAACAGGGTGAAACACAGCCAGATGTCTGACTGGACAATCAGATACATAATTTTATATACTGGATAAGTAACAGGGAAAATTTAAGAAAGGATTTTTCACTTTATGTAACCACTCAAAGGGAAAACTGAGAGCCAGTTAAAATTCCCATTACAGAGAAAAAAAAAAAATTAAGTTTTTCAGTTTTTCTGTTCAGTTCAGAATTCCTTAAACTGATGGCAAAATATGTTTTTATTGAACTGTGCCCTCATAAGTCATATGGATTTTTGCCATCACCTTCCCTGAGGACAGGTGTTTACCCTGCCCACAGCAAGGCAGAATGATCAGTATTTGTTAAAGGAGCAAGGTGCAAGCTCAGAGATAAACCTAAATGGGAATAAATGGAAGTTGGGTTGGGTGTCAGATCAGAGCCACCAGCTAACTTGGGGTTTTGATTCATTGCCCAGAACATCACTTTCTAAAAATAAAACCAAAATTCCCTTCTATCCTTTCAGTCAGAGAAGGCAGAAGACAGAACAGAGGAGCTATACAAATTTGGCATGCCTGGATTCACAGAGCTCCTTTTATAAAGGATGTGCTGGAAGAGATAAGAGACAAGACACGACACAGCAGAAAGTGCAAAATACCCTTCAAAAACCCACACAAGCCATTTTTGTTTGAGAGTGGGAAAAGTTTCAGTCATTCTGGTATCTCAATGGAAGCCCTATAAGCCTGCCAGCATAGCTAGAAGACAAGTCCCAAGGATTTTGGTCTTTTACTTTGTTTCCCCTTGGGGAAAGCAGAAGAAAGGGAAAAGAACATGCTTGAAGGAAGGACATGTTAGAAATCCAAGTGAAGTTCTTCCTTGAGTCTCTTCCTTAGTTTATTCCACTTTCTGTCATGTTTATTATTTTATGTGAGTAGATTACCTATAATTTACAGGAGGTATGCATATAATGAGGAACTTCTTATCAGAATGTAAATATTAGCTTTAGGCAGGAAAAAGAAGTATTTTTCCCTCTTGTCATTCTGACTTGGAACTCACTCCAGCAGCTGCTGCTCCTCCTGTAAGCCAGAGGTAAGGGAAGTCTGACTGAGCTTGCACTCTGCAAACGGGAATGAACACCCTTCATGTCAGCAATATTACTTTCTTACTCCCCAAGTCAAATGCCAACAGCCCATTAGGAAAAAACCTTTAGGGTTAGAGGTGACCAAGAGCTGCTCCCTCAGCAGTGATTTATCTACATTCTAGATTTACCCTTCAGCAGCAGTCCAAGGACAGTGACCATGAAGAATGCCCTACACCACTGCAGGGACATCTGCACATGATGCCTTGGTCACTAGGCATCCAGCATCAGAGAGAAGCAGCCTTTTGTCTCCTTCCAACTCAGCAGGCTGGAAAGAATGCCAGCTGCACTATTCTGGCTCTCCATACTCACCAATAAGCTGAGACTGCTACCCAGAGAAGGCCACAGCCCAGGAAAATTCAGTTTGACCAAGAACATCAGACTTAAAGGGGAAGCACAAGCAAAGTCTTTGCTCAAAGATGTAAGTACAGGTCACTGTCATCATTACTGGCAGACCCTAAAGGGCACAGATCAGCCAGTGTCTGCTCTGTCTCCAGCAGCCCCCCAATTATTTATTCCAGCTGAGTATCAAGCCTTTTACATTTCCACAAGGTACAGAGGCGTCAGTGAATACAGATTTCTGTAAATCTTGCTTTCTAAAATATTATTCATCAACGTATAATTCAAATGGTAATTAAGAAGTGTTCACATGATTGATGACACATTTAAATTACAGGTTTCCAGCAGTTTTTTTTCAGTAAAGACAACTTCCTTTTTCACGTGCCACTTTTTCAACGTGCAAGTCCATCTAACAGATGTCTCACAGATCTGCTTGTCAATGTAACAAGACTTCTTTTTATTACTACAAATGGTATAAACCACACAGCATTCTGTTAAACTCAATATTGACACATCTGCTTACCACGTGTATTAGTAGCCATGTCAGCCACTTTCTGAAAGGCATCCAAAAAGGCAGCAGCTGCTACTACTGTAGTCCTGAAATGCATACAGATAACAAAACATTAGCAGTGTCTCATTGATGCCTATTTAATTACTGCCAAAAACATTTAGGCTTATAAAGAATAGCACTGTGAACTTGCAGAGGCCACAAAAAGTATGCTCTTTTATATCTGAATTTAGCCTTTTCCCTCCTTCCTTAATCCCTTCCTTGCTTTGTGTTAGCACTATGGACTTGGAGGCAGCCACGCTAATTCCATGCTGAGAACTGCACAGGACAGGTGCTGTTTCAAAAGAGCACAGCCACCCTCCTTCTAGCTGATTTCCTCTGAAAACTAATATTAAGCAGTCAAACATGAAAAACAAATCTAACACACATTATACTTCACCCATTAGTGAACAAATTATAGCCACTGCTATTTTCAGGGAACATGCATATTTTAAGAATAAACATGCAGCAACTTCCTTTTATCTAGGATCCTAGCCAAACAACTGCCTGGCATTTTTCATGTGGGGAGCATGAGCATCCCTTGAAACAGAAAAGTTTTTGGAAATCAGATTGGTCTGGAGCTCTTGGACAAATGGAAAAGGAAAAACACCTCCACTTCAAGAAAAAACCCAAAACAACTTAAACCTACAAAAAACCACCAACTCCCAAATGCCCAAAATAAACAAAACCCCTTTCTAATCTAGTGCTCCTCCAAGCGGGACCCTTCCTGAGAGGTACACCAGCAACCTCAGACTCCACAACCCAAAGTGCCAACCTCCCTAGCCCAATCTCCTCCACATGCAGTAACCCCCCCAGACCTGTGGTGGACAGATCTGTTCAAGTGGACAGCAAACGTGAGTTACCATTTCCAGACACGTTTGCTCTAGATAAGCATGCCCCAGAGCCCTGAACACCTCAGGTCAGTCCCAGTTTCTGAAGGTTTATAGTCTGGTTGACCCAATTAAAGAGAAAGTAGGCCAGGGCCCTACAATTGTGCCCTCTCCACAGTTACCTCATGGTTCTGTTTCTGCACATTTTTTCTAACAGTAACTCTGATTTTCTCTCTTGGTGGTGTCAGTCAGCCTTTTCAAGCAAAATCCAGAACAGGGACTATCACATTCATTTTGTTTCAAGAGCTCCTTGGTAGCCTCAAAAAACCCAGCAGACCTGCAGGGAAGCTGATCCTCAGCCAGAAAGACCACAGGACTGCTTAATTAGGTCAGATTTTATGCAAGTCTCACTCCAAATATGCTCAAGGTACAGAGGACATAACTGGCAGTGTGGTAAATGGCCTAGTGACAGCACAAAAGATTTGAACACACACAGAAAAAACAGCCCAGGCATGACAGGGCCAAGCAAATGCATAAGGACTCTCCACATGCCCAGGAGATTAAAGGGAGGGCAAACCCCCACCCTGACAGCTAGCTAGCAATATTGGGCCCTGGAACCAGAAAATCTTCTCTAAAATTTTCCTTAACACTGTTTGTGATGTTCATCTTCCCAACTTGTGGGTCACACTGTTATTCATGTACTATGTTGTTAATTATTAATTATATTGCTAATAACAAAGTTCCATTTCCCCAGTAACAAGATCCAGAAAGATCTGGCTCCAGCTCAAATGACATCTGCTGTCCTTTATCAGAGCACACAGAAATGAAACAGCAGCAAAAGGCTCACATTTGCTAGAAACAAACAGCAAATCCTCCAACACAGGCTTTCAAGCTGCCTGCTTGCATGTTCCTGTGGCACTGCATTGACAGAATGCAACACCACAGGACTGGGAAATAAACAAAACTCATGCCATCCCAAAGGCCTGTGTTTGGAGAATATAAAATGCTAGGAAAGTTCTCAATTTTTCCTCTTTCTCTACTTCCTCTACATCTTCCATACTCACTGTGACATGACTGCTGGAAAAGGAAAAAAACCACAAGCAAGTGTGGCATGTTAGGCACAATGCAGCAGAACAGCACATTCCAGCTGCTTAGGGCAAATGAAGCAAAGCCCAGCTTCTCTGGGAATGGTTCATAATGCCACACAGAACCACAAACCAGACTGCCAGTAACCTGTTACCACCACAGCTGCTGAGGAAAAGAAATGGTGTTCTGCAGAGCAGAGAGGAGACTGGTTTAGGGAGAGTTGTGAGGAAACGGAGCTTGTATTTGTATCAGCGGAAACAAATTTTACAAATGAATGAATTCTAGAGGCAGAATTGGTCTGAGTGTGATACTTTGTCATATATCAAATAATACAGAATGCCATTTTCAAAGTATACCTCAAATCCTTAGGTTTTAATAATCACCAATGTATGATCCAGCAAAGCAATTCTCTTCATTTTTAAGTCAGAAGAAAATGCTGTTAAGGCTACCAAAGATTTTTTAATATTTTGAGCCCTCTTCCCACATAACCCCTTTGTATTCTACACTAATAAAAAGGGCAACATAGACCTAACTCCAAATGTGTGTTCACTAAACAACAGTAAACTCTTTCCAATTTTTTATCAATATCCATTAAATTTAGTTAATTTTATATTTATTATGTATAGCTGATGGCACACTGTGAATTTTCCTAAATATGTGAAAACACCAGTAGTAGTATTTAAAAAATAACATGCAGGTGTTGACTAAGAAACATGCACAATTTTACTAGGAATTGCTTAGGAAATTATCCTTGCAAAAGCTGCATTTAATCTTAATGTTTGCACATCCAAGGAACTGTAGGGGATCTTGACTGTGTAACACAAAACTTACCGAAGCTGAGACTGCAGTTTCCCAGCTTTATTTATAAAATCTTCCCACACTGGATAACTTCCCTGCAAGAAAAAAAAAAAACAAAACACAACAATGAACACTTGATTTGAGTATTCTGATTTTAATACTATAGATCAAATTAAACTGGATGTAAAACAATAACTAAAACTGTACTAAATCCATGAACACCAAAATCAACTGCTTCTGAAGCCAGATGAAACAGTAGTCCTCTAATGAGGCTTTACAGTTTTTCTGAATAGAAACACTGGCAAGAGGGATTTCAACTGAAGCAGCAAAAAGAAATGCCTTCCTTTGGATGGATACAGCAAAAAGCAAGCCCATTGAGAGCAGGGCACTAGTATACTGCAACAGCATGTACAGAGAAGCTCCCAAAACCAAAGACAGCACCAAAGTTGTTCTTCTTTACGAACTGATCATCTGTGTTTTTTCCAGGTTCAGAGCCTGTACAATAAAGTGTGACCTGACCAAGACAGCACTTCAAGCACTGCCTCGATATAACTCTGTAATTGCACACAGAAAAGCACAGTGACAGCTCAAGACAACCAGCTTTCCCAAAAGCTACTTTGTCACTGCAAGACCTGTTTCCAAAACAGTCAAAAGCCTTGGAGACAATTTCTGAATTGAAGCTGATAAAACAGCGTGGCACTGAGTGTATACAAAGTGCTTAAGAAGGTTTAATTCTTCCTGACTTCAAGTCTCCAACAGAATTTTCCCCATTTTTAAAGACTGGATTAAAACCCAACGTTTTACTTAGAATATGAACACAAAGTATTCTTGCAAGTCCTGATCTTTATTTGCCAAATTTAAAACAAAAAATTGCTCTCTGCCCCGAAATTGCTCTCTGCAGAGCAAGTACAAATTTTCCGCTAACAGCAAAAATGTGGTAGAAAGAAACCTCAACATTTCGCTTTGATTGGAGTCTAGAGAGTAAAATAAAATATCCCTGCTTCCTTTAATAAAGGTATAAGACTTGCTGTTACCAGAGCAACAACACAATAAAACCCAGATAAGGCAGATCCTCAAGGCTAACATTACCCCAGCTCTGACTGGAAGAGGTTGCAAGAAAGTGCAGTTGCTTGTAGCAAACTCAATCCACCCTTATAAACTGGTCTTATTTTTGTAAGTAAACCAAAATCCACTGCTGTGAGAGATAGTGTTTTGTTTTCAGGGCAAGGACAGGTCCTTCCCCAAAAGCTGTCAGACAAATTCCAGCTCCTCAGCACAGCCTGGCAAGGCAGCTCCCAGACACCTGCCTGGAAGCCTCCTGGTACTCTACTCTATTCTTCAGCAAGGCTTGTGGGGTTTTTGCAAAAAGGAAAAAAGAAAGGGAAAAGACCCCCAAACAATGCAAAGCAGGTGTTCATAAAACCTTGTTATACCCTACACATGACAGAGCCAATGGCAAATACAGAAAGTGAAAGAGAAAATAGCAGTCTGGGTGGCAAGATCTAGAATATAAAGTGCTTTGTGCTAAGGAAAAACCTGTCAGACATTTTAAAAATGAAAGAAACCCAATTATTTAAAAGAGGCAAAAAATGCTATTTCCCTAAACCTATTAGTCTTAGTGCAACCCCTACTCTGAACCCTCTCTCAGTGTCACCTGCAGCAATGCATGCATTATGCATGTGCATGCCAGGAGCCCTGACAACCCTGACAATCACCAGCACGGCCCAGGGCTTTACAGGATTCTCCAGCAAAATGCAAGCCGGCAAGCAGAGGATACCAAAGCAGCCCGATTATGTTTCCATCTCCCTGGTGTATTATCCAGCTAAACACACCTGATGGCATGAAGGGGATTGACACCAGCACTGTGTTTAGCTGCTTCCCAGGCAAGCTTAAGGCAAAACACAACTCAGGAAGAAACCCCCCCTTTTTTAAATTTTTGGTCAATCTGGAAAGCAAATTTGGAGAAGTCAAACATTTCTACAACTATTTAGCTCTTATCTATAAAAATGCTGTTTTCCTCAAACCAAGGCGGCTCAAGTAAGTGGTAAGAGCCCACTTTGTTTAATTGTTTGCTGTATTTGTTTGGTTGAAAGCAATGCAGTTTGTTTACCTAGGCTCCCTATATACTGGAAACAAGCATCTGATCTCATTTCAGACAGTAGAAAAATTGAGCTTTTGGGGCTTTTTAATGTCACTGAATTAATACCTTCACTGGTGGATATTGTTGGAGTTCTTTTTTTTGCCTGTTTTTGCACTTTTAAAGAAAACCTTCCAGCAGTTTTACATTAGGGATATATTATAGTCCTATATTTTTTGCTCAGCTTGCCATATCTTGGTTTCACACTCAGCTGAAAGTAAGAGGCATGTACTTCATCTGGCTTCCAGAATAATTTGCTCTCACTTTTCCCGGCTGGAGCCACATCCACAAGCTCATCTCTCCCTCAGATCATGAAGTCATACGCTAAACTGCATCATTCCTTTCAGCTTTTCCAAAGAACATTTCCACCAGTACATCCCTGCTGAAACTGAAACCCCTTCATTCCCACCTACAGCAAAAGTGCTCAACACCTACCACCACTTCACAAGACCAAAAAACCAGGGATTTATCCCAACTCCAGCAGCTAGGAAGCAAGGAAGGCATGTAAGTGATGCCTGTGGGGACAAACTAAGGAGTCGGCAGGAATCAAATGGTGCTGTAAATCTGCACAGGGCCAGTGCCCAGGGCAGCAACTCCTTCCCAAGACCTCCTCCTGTGCTACCTGGAGCACGGCAGCCCTGCTGGGTCTCACCTCCAGCAAACGTTCTCGCTGTTGTCAAAGCAGTGTCAAGAGAAATGTTAACAGTGGTGAAAAACACACATCCTTGATTCAACATGTATTACTTTCTCAATTTAAACACAAAGAAACAGCAGGTGGAATTTGATGTCTTTGTCCGTGACACGCTTTTGCGACATAAAGCCTTGTCTGAAGAATAATAACACACTATTTTTAATGCTGCCTCTCCCAGAGCTTCCTCTGCTCCCCCTGCAATTTCCAATTTCAGCTGGCTGATAAAGAAACTAATTTTTCCCTTTTTAAATGTCAGGGTTACTCAGGCCTGGTGTTATCTGTGAAAGCAGGAGGCCTCCCCCAGGTGCAGCCACACTTAGGGAAGAGCCTGGGTCACAAATTCCCATTTAGCTCCACATGGATTAAACCAGGGATCGATTACAGAGAGAGTTTGTTCAAATAATTTTCTTTTAAATTGATAAAGGATTAATCCAAGGACTATTTCCCCCAAAATAACTTTGTGCCCAATAATATCTTGGTCATTGAAGGCAGAAATTTGACCTGTCCTCCACGGCACGGGTGTTTCCCGCTGCCATCAGACACTCCATGGCACCAAGGCCCCAGGAGCTCCTCAGCAGAGCTCAGCTGCCACCCAGCATGTCACCAGAAAGCTGCAGCATGCCATTATCCTACCCCACTGCTTAATTAGTGGGCTTAGAGGTGATTAGTCACCTGATCCCATAGCCCAGCTCCAGCTAATCTGTGCCAAACACAGGCAGGGCAAACACGGGAACACCTTTCAGCCTCAGGGCTGAGAAACACCCGGTGCCCCGTGCCTGTCACTGTACCACTGCACGGCCGGGCTGCAATCAGGGACATGAAACAGCTTCCCCCAGGGCCAGCGAGTGTGTCTGGAGTGCCAGACACACACCCAGACCTGGGCAGAGCCCTCCAAAGCCACAGCTCCCACACTGCCAGGGGAAAAGGGTGAGCCAACATCATTGACTGAAATCCCATCTGACACCCAGACCCCACGGACATGGGCAGATGTCTCTATATTTGTCCACTTTCCTCACCATTCACATCTATTTTAACTGGCAATAAATTTCATCTTCTCCACTCAGGTCTGGTTTGCTCATGACAATAACTAGTAAGTGGTTTCTGTGCCCCTGTCTCAATCATTGAGCTTTTTCTTATGATTTTCTCCCCTATCCCACTGAGGACGGAGAGATAAAAAGCAGCTGGCCAAGATCAGCCTACCACACCAGGGAAAAGCACAAAATTATCACCAAGATGCAGCTTGGGAAAAAGAATTTAAGCCTCAGGTGGATTTTTTTTTTATTTTGGTGAACCAGCACAACCCCTCTACATAAACACAACTCTACAAAAGATTTATGGATTACAGTTTTTCCCTACCTTTCACACCAGTGATCTCACACCAGGAATGAGAAGAGACACACATGAGAAACTCAATGATTTCTCAAAAAAGGAAGGGTAGACTTGCAGCAAAGGATATTTACTGAAACTGTTATTGATGACATCTAAAGGCAAGAATAGGAGCCCAGATTGCTGTATCTAAGATTACAACTTAAATATCAACAGCGTTGACAGTTTTAAAATGTTCTCTCACTCTTTCTGCCAAGAAGTTATGATTCTTTTTTTCCCATTAGGCAAAAAGATGCTTACTTTATTAATTTATTTCCTTGCACCCCAATTCCCACATATGAGACTCATTCCATCTTCAAAAAACCCTTGACAGTGTTGTTTTAAGTGCCTTCATTTATCAGAAAGGCTTTGCAGCCCTATTACCAGCTCTTGCTGACACATCAAGTACAAAGGCAGCAGGAACAGCTTGGAATTTTGTTCACAGCAACAAGCCATCTAAACTTCTGGGGCAGGGGGAAAGAGCCAGGGAGCTGCTCTTGAGTAAAGCAAATCCAGAAGCTAATTTGGCTGTTTCAGCTAGAGAGGTAACAGAGAGAAGAACCAGGAGAGAGCAGGGCCTTGGTTTTATCTCAGTGGTTATCAAAGCAGGAGCTGTAAGCCTTCCAGGAAAGTACTAACAATGACTAACTGCAAGACTTCAATGAAATGGAAAAGAAAACAACTGCACAGGCTACAGGAGTAAGAACTTCCCCACCTCAGTGTTGTTGTTCAGCTGTGATAAACTGAGAAGTGGAGTCCCAAACACACAACAGTGTTACAGAGCTCCACGCCCTAGAAACACATCCAAATGCCATAGATCTGGTTTTGGAACAAAAATTTTAACTTGGCTTGTACATGTGACCTCCTACCCCACCAAAGTAAATCATGCTGGAAATCATGCTGGATTTCTTTTTATATTTTTACCAGATAACAGAATCACAAGGATTATTATGAATGTCTCATTTCTGTGGCATTCACTACACTACCTTCAAGTAGCAAAGAGATTTTATTGTGCTAAACACCACACAAGGTCACAGATGTTACGCATAACAAATGGCAATCAGCAAGTATGCACACAGAGTCTACCACTTTTCCAGAGTCCTTTAACAGACAAAACCAGGAAAGAGTGGAGGGGAAGAGCACAGGAAAACAATAACAGTCTGAAAGAAAAAGGAGGGGGAAAAATAAATGGAAAAAAAAGAAGAAAAAACAGGGAAAAACAATGGTTACAGCCAAGATGTCTCAACGCATTGGAAGACACAACATTTGACAGGCAGTTTCCCTTCTCAGGTAACATTTGGCACTGGAAGTTTTTCCTCTTCTAGAAGAATCAATAGTGAATTGGGTGAAAGAGCACTTGGCCAGCCATAACTGCAGAAGTCAAAAACTGCTACCAAACACTAACACATCATCCTCTGTACAATCCACTCATTTAAACAAGCCCACAACTCATGGACAGGACTGCCTAGACCCTTAACAAGTCACAAAAGGTCTTGAAAATAAGGGTGAGGTCCTGGAGATTGTTATGACTGCTTGTGGGATGGAGATTGTGTTGAGTGGATGGTCAGAAATTAGGGTTTCTGCTTGCTTGGAAAGAAAGAAGTGATGAGACCCCAGTGGTGTTGGTGACATTACCAGCACAAAGCTGTTGGCTTGAGGCTGTCCTGTGTAGGTATTAACTTGACTGACTGCCTCCTGATATTTTAATTATCTTCATTTTGATCCAGCTGAAATATTGTGGGTCAGCATCATCTTGCCTGAAGTTCATAATTGCTCTTCTCCATCCAAAAAACTCTGCTTGGTGGCTTTGCCTCTTTCTACTCTGAAAAGCATCAACTGCTCCTAAGCTACACCTAAAGTCTCAAATCTTTCTACACACTGAAACAGGAATTTTGCTGGCAAGAGAAACTTAATTATTTATGACATAGAGATGTACACAAAATCTATTCCATTACTCCTTTGGTTTTCAAATACACACATTCACAGAACAGCTAAAGTTAGAAGGGACATTTAATGACCATTTAGTCCAAGCCCCCTGCCAGGAGCAGGAATATATTTTACTAGATCAGGCTGTTCTCAGCCCCATCCAGACTGAACATGAACACTTCCAATGATGGAGAATCCAGAACTTTTCTGGGTGACCTTCTCCACTGTCTCACCACCTTCACTGTAAATTAAATCAATTTGTTTCCAATCTAAATCTACCCTATCTACTCCCTATTTCTTATATTCAGAACAAGAACTCAGCCAAGTCCCAGTACTGATTTCAAGAGCATCCCTGATGCTGTCCATCATCTCTTTCCCAGTGGTGCAGAACAAGAAACAATCAGCTTGGCTTCAGCAGAGAAGTTTCAGATTGCACAACCCATTCAACTATAAGACCAGGTAACAGGCAACTCTGAAAGGTCAGGCAGCTTCCTTTCACTAGAACTCCTTCAGGAAGGGTAACACATTTGTGTAGAAGTCTTGCAGGAATACTGCCACAAGTCAAGGAAAGGGACCAGCTGAATTCAAGGTCCCATCACTCTTGCTGAGCTGAAGGTATTGCCAGGCATAGGGGAAGTCTGAGCTCCATCAGCAAAAGGGACTCCCAGCTTGTGCTGGGCCAGGAGTGAAAAGGCACCAACAGCAAAGGACATGAATTCCACAGGATCTCACAGCAAGAGCTGAACACCACAGCACTGAACAGAGCAGGCAGGGACAGACTCAGGGTCTGAGAGATTACAGTGCAAGCAGGTGAAAGTAAAAGCACATGAAAGATGCCATTCAAGCCGTAACTACCCTCCAGGAAAGAAAGCAGGGGTAAATCACAGTCTTGTATCCATACATTTACTTTCATTATTTCTGCCTCTTGTTTAGGGAATGGCAGGATTAGAAACTAGTTTCCCTCAGCACGCATAGTATAAACAGGCATGCCAGGCTTTGTTTTTCAAGGACATACATTATCAGAATATTGAAAATTATGCAACAAAACGCTGCTGAAGACATCTCATATGCTATTAAAAAAACCTGTCAACGAGGCACTTCTTCTACGTATCACAGAACCACACATTAAGTAGTTTCAAAGCTGTTTAGTTTTTAGTTTAAATAGTACAATTTGAACAATAAAGAAAACAGATAATGACACGAAAAAAATCAAGACTAAAATCCAGTCAGTAAAATCCAGAAAAGGGTATTCACACTACTGGGGTAAAAAACCTGAACAACACCACCACAGATACCCATTTTTTCTACATTCTTAAACCACCTGAAGAACTCTAAAGAATACCCAATTCCCTTAGCAGCAGCATTGAAATGCAGCACTACTTTGCAAGAACACACATTTTTATTAGATCTCACCAGCCATTTAAAGGGGGAGAGGGAACCTAAGTCTGGTACCACTCTGTTGTCAGACCTCAGGAGTCTTTAATTTTTATTATAATAATGCCTGCAGTGTGTTAGCCCATGCTTAAACATCCCCAGTGCAGGATACCAGTTGCTCTATCATTGTGACTCCAATCTAGTAGTAGCACAGCAAGGACCTGTGAAAACTCATCCTGGCTTACAAACCCAACTCATGAGCCTCCTTCTATGTCAACAGGGACCACGTCAAATCTGTACTGTCCACAGTTCAGTTTCATGGTTTATAAGATGAAGAAACTCAGCTCCAAAGCAGCCACTTCATGGTTTAAATCCAAGATTGGGTAATTAGCAAACAAAAGTTAGACTCGTACTGTGAGAAAATACATCATGCATAAACATACAGTCTCTCCTTCTCTAAACATAGGAAGTTATTCAATAGACAAGGGGGTGGTGGGAAACAACTACCCACAGCATCCAGAGACCTTTTATCCCATGCCACATGAAAAAAGCTGGACATTAAGTAGTCTTCCAGAGGAAGCATTTAGTTCCACATTCTTCACTGCAGGTCTGAACAAGTCTGCAAGCCTGAAGAGCAGATTTCTCCTCAGAGACTCATCAATACTGCCTTTCATCCACTCAATCATTAAGTGGCCACTGTACATACTCAGCAGCTGTTTTCTAAACCCACAATATTTCAGCTGGATCAAAATGAAGATAATTAAAATATCAGGAGGCAGTCAGTCAAGTTAATACTTACGCAGGACAGCCTCAAGCCAACAGCGTTGTGCTGGTAATGTCACCAACACCACTGGGGTCTCATCACCTTTTTCTTTCCAAGCAAGCAGAAACCCTAATTTCTGACCATCCACTCAACACAATCTCCATCCCACAAGCAGTCACAACAATCTCCAGGACCCAAACTACTGACAAGCACTTGAGTTGACCAGGAAAGTTCCTACTGGGAGAAAGGCAGCAGCCAGGTACCCACGTTTTTAATGCTTATTGACCTTTGCCTCATGACAGACAGTGAAGGGCAAGTATATGCTTAATGCAGGCTACTTTCTTTCCATTTTACTCATGAGAAGATAAATAATCCCTTTCAAGCTCCAAATTAGACCCTTGGTTTGCTCATGGACAATGAGCATCCATGTGGTTTGTTCATGGACAGTACTGTTAGGAGACATCCCAAATACAGCTTTATTAACAAAAAAATCTAAATTGTGCCTCTATACAGGTGGCTTCAGAGACATTACAAAGCCCACATGTGACTTTTGTAGCAAAAAAAAAAAAAATACATCTCATGCTCAGATGAGAAGCATGGTGGCAGTTTATGTGGAAGAAAGAATGAGAACTGAACCCTTCTGTACTATCAACCAAGTGTCTCTAGTTACACACTCATCAGCAGCATTTTACACACCAACACAAGCTCATTTCTGCAAGAATGGCTTGTTAAAGGATGACTGTACTCCAGGTAGCATCCTAGAATTCAAATCAACTACATATCACTTATGGTTGTCGACCAGAAGAGCGAAAAGTACAGAGCTCACAGAAAACCCCACAAGACACAAATTCCTCATGATCAACCAGCTTATGGTTAAGACGTGCCTGTCAGGCTTCCCCACTAAAAACTGAGAGAGGTCCTGTAGTTTCAGTTCCAGGAGAGGAGTTCAGGACACTTTTGTGGAGAATTTATCAGTCATCTTTAGATGTCATCTCTTCTGCCTGCAAACACCAGGTTATCACAGGGGTGAGCAGCAACACTTCTTAATCAGTAAAAACAAAGTAGTGTGTACATGGAGATAGAAACCTATTATACTGGGAGCTTAACCAACATTCCCTCATTAACTCCACGTTGTAGATGCACTCCATTTCTTCTTGTCCTAGGGGGAGGGAGTAGAAGTCACTAAACCTGCAGCCATAGCTTGCCTTTCTGTAAAATGGGAGCCATTCTTTGGAGCCAAGTCACCCAGAGAGCACTTTGAAGATGAAAGCTGCTATGGTCCTAGCCACAAAGCTACCAGACATTTTGTCTCCCATCCTTCCAAACACCTTGGCGTTCGAGCTATCTCAGCCCAGCAGGAAGAAGTCAATCAATGTCCTGAAAGGTCAGCGTAGATCCCAGCAAACAAAGCAGTGCTTGGCACCTTATAGTATCAAGGCTGACATAATTTTCAAATTGAAAATGCACCCTTGAAGAGGAAAAGGCATTTCTATACATGTAGCCTAAAGAGACCACCTTATTCTGAAGGGTAGCCTCTTTATGATACTGACTCAAACTTCTCTGTACTCATCTTTGAACGCTCTGAAGTAGACCAAGAAGCCTTTTTAGATACAGTTCCTATTTTGCTCCCTGCTTATCTTCCAGATCAACGGTCTTTGGGTAGACCATGACCCTTAAAAATGTTCTTCAGAAGATGAAAACACATAGACTGCTATGCTACAGAAGATGCAGTTTACAGATACTCAAGTATACTCCATCAACTCTTGCAACTTCTGTCCTTAAAAAAATAGAATCTGCTTCTCAGGTATTTTATAACAAAGATTTGGGTTCAGTTCATGCACACTCAGAACTCAGGTAGGATGCAGCAACCTCCACTGAATATCACCCTCTGTTAGGTATTAACCAGCTCTAAGCCCATAATTACATATACTTCTTGTTCTCCAACATTTGTTCAGTCAATTGTGTTTCATGCAGCACTGCACAACTCCTTCCACACTTAGAACCTCACAAACTTCATTGTGCAGCTCTTGGCATCCTGCCAGGTCCAAAAGGAGTACTCTCAAGAGATATTAAAAATCCTTGTTCTGGGTATGTCACAGGATAAGCCAGCCCAGTACACACTTATGTAGCAAATGTTCAACGGTTGTATAAATTGTTAACACTCACACAAGAGTATTTGGATCAAGAAAGTATGTGTCTCTAAAAAATAAACTACTTGTGACTAAGTATGTTCCCAGCTATGCCCTGTTGCTTGAACCTCAGTGTCTGGGCAGGCAGAGGCTTCTCTTCCTGCACCATCTTTCAGCCTTTGCTGCTTGTCAATCCCTCCCCCTCTGAGATGTTCACAGAAAGATACTGCAGCTGCTTGGAAAAGGCAAGAATTTCAGTGTACACAAACCAACTGCCTGAGCAAGCAGGTTGTTGGGAGGCAGAGGGATAAGAAATCAGAGAGCCAGCTATGCCTTGGTGGTAAAACCTTTGAGGAACAAAATAAATGGGAAGAAAAGCTCCAAATTAACTAATTTCAGACTTTTTGGGAAGGGGAAGAAACACCAGTTTGCTAGGTTTGAAAGAGATAGCTGTCCTAAAGACTGCTGTATGAGGGACATGCCAGTGCAACATGGCAGGTGTGCTTCCTCTCCAAGCCTGGACCTACCTGTCTGTTGCACAGAAAATCACAAAATGCTTTGGGTTGGAAGAGCCTTACAGATCATCTGCCCTAACCCCATCCACTAGACCAGGTTGCTCAGGGCTCCATCCAACCTGCCCTTGAACTGATTCAGGGAGGGGCAACCACAGCTTCTCTGGAAAATCTGTTCTCAACACACAGTAAAAAAATTCTTGTTTCTAATCTAACCCTGCCCTCTTGACTGAAGCCATTCTCCCTTGTCCTGTCACTACATGCCCTTGTCATGTCCTTCTCCAACTCTCTTGCAGACCCTTTTGGTACTCAAGGTGCAATAAGGGCTCCCTGGTTCACACAGCCCTGCCTCTTAAATATGACAAAATCCCTTTGGATGGCATTGCTCCCCTCCAGCACGGTGACTGCACCACCCAGCTGGGTGACATCACCAAACCTGCAGAGGGAACACTCAATCCACTGTCAATGTCACCAAGGAAGATGTTAAACTGTGCCAGTCCGAGTGCATGACACATTTGTTTTTCCTTACAGTAGTTATCATCCTTAACAGCTGGATTGAAACTAACCCTTAAAATCATCCAAATGAACATTCCTAATCTCCACAGAGATCTCAAGCTTCAAATAAAGCACAGCTGGGGAAGAGCTGTTGCACTAGGACATGTCACGGTAAAATAAATTTGCTCAGGTTCTCTGGTACCATGTGTGCTGTTCCTTGGATTAACATACACACTGAGGACTTGCAGCTGTACCTGCTGTAGTAACTGTCTCAGCAGTTCTATTTGTTCCATCAAATATTTTTTTCCTCAGTTTATATTATTTGTGTGAATATCACAAGGCCATCCCTTGTAAGCAAACAGGGCTACCTAACAAATAACTCTCAATTCTTGATGTGGCCACTCCTGGTCCAACTTCTACAAAAGCAAGTTAAAATGCTGCCTATCACAGATCACCTTCTAAAAGCAGGTTAGAGGCTGCAAAAACATAAATGTTTCTCATGCCCATATGTTCATGTCTCTCTCTTGTGTTTCAACCAAGAGTTTTGCATAGCTGGAAGAAAAGGTGCACCACTGCCTAGTCCAGGAGTCTCAGCACCTCCTCTAGAGTATTATAGTAGAGGTTACTGATTTATTACTGACTTTATTGTGCTTTCAGCTAAACAAATATAAATAAGGCACACACATATATAAGAAAAGTTTCTGAATATTTCCAAAAACTCACATGTCTGCTGGGAGCCCTGTTTCAGGACAATACCTGCACATCCCTCACATGCAGGGAGATGAATGAGACTAACTGGTAATACACACCTGACCCATAAAAATTTAGTAAATCCTCTGGCTTGGTATAAATGAAGTCACAGACAACCTGTGTTCATCCAACTGCTCATTACTCATCTTCCTCCCATGCCTACCCTACAAGAGTCAGGTGCTGTACATGCACAGAAAGCCCCTGCTCTGTCAAAACACATGCTGGCACAAGAGGCAAGACAAATAAAGAGAATGCTAAAAGCCAAAGAAACACCATAAAGCAAGTGATGAACTACAAACACAGCCAATTTCAATGTTTTCAGAGGTGGTGGTTTTTTTTCTTCAGGATAGCAGAGAACAATATGATTAAAAGGAATGTAAAATCAACTCAGAAGGAAAAGAAGCATTAAAGATCTGCTCTGCATGAGAAGACAAGTTCTTTTGAAACCCATCTGCAACAGGCACTCCCAAAAATTAACTGCAATGATTTGCTTTGCACTAAAAGAGATATTGAAATTAACAGCACATTGCAGCATTTCATTTCTCAATTGCAAGAAATGAGTTACAAACCATTCAGATCAAATACTCCCTTCCCACAGGGAGCTACAGAAAATTCGCCGCATTCAAAAACAAGTCACACAGCGTCTGCACGTAGCACACAGGACTCCTCCTCTGAGGGGACATTTCATTTTTGTTTTTATAAACTTTAATTGCTTTCAAGAAGATCTTGCACAAGAGTGTAAGTAATTGTAAGTGCCACATGCTCAATGATGTATTGTAGGAAACACGAGGGCTGTGACAGTGGACCAAAATAAGGATGGGATGGGCACACACACTCCCACCTTTATGATCCTTTAATCATGTCCTGAAATCTCAAAGCACAGAAATCCAATTCTAGAGCACAATGGCCAAGTTCAGTTCCCACTGTGGACTTTACACAAACAACCCTGTCATCATGTACACCACCATATTACTCAACAAATCTGACCCTTGTTTGGCATGGAAAAAATGGACTTCCCTTGTCAAGGGACTGAAGTTCCTGATGTTCTGTTCAGCCTGGAGGAGACTGAGGGGTGACCTCATTGCAGCCCACAGCTTCCTCACCATGGGAAGTGGAGGGGCGTCTCTGCAGGACCCAAGGAACAGCATGAAGCTGTGCCAGGGGAGGTTTAGGATGGAGGTCAGGAAAAGTTTCTTCACCTAGGGGGTGTTTGGGACAGGCTCCCCAGGGAAGTGGTCACAGCACCAAGCCTGACAGATTTTAAGAAGCATTTGGACAAAGCACGCTGGCACACAGTGGGGTTGTTGGGGTGTCCTGTGCAGTGATAAGAGTTGGATTCAATGATCCTTGTGAGTCCCTTCCAACTCAAAATAGTCTGTGACTCTGTGATGTACAATAATGTGCAGTACAATGGGGTGTTTATTAACTGTTCTTACATTTACTCAGTAACATCATTTCTTTAAATGACTAGCTTTATACTGAAGTTTTTTGGAGCAGGTTTTGTTGAGTATTAGACACAAAAATATTTTTGACAGAGGGTGGAGAGAAATTTGGTGTTTATGGAGAAAACATTAAATGCCATTCAAGAGACCTCAGCCAGCAAGACACAATCTTGCTGTCAAAAAATGTGATGTGTTAGCCACACTGACATATATTGCCCATATGAAGTTTCAAATCTAACAGAGTACATGGAGACAAATGGAAACAATCACATTGCTCAGAATTGTAATTCCAGTTCCTGTAACCTTGTCAGAACCAGGCAGAGCTCAAAATTAACAAGAGGTACACCTGAGCCAGTTCTGTGTTGCTGTGAACAAAGAGAAAAATCAGTCTGCATGAACTATATCTTCATCACCTCAGCTGCAGCACCCATCTGCATCCACTGGCAACACTTCAGAGTAATTGAGCTGTTGATTAACCCTACCATCTTTATAACAAAGTTTAAGGTAGAGCAATACATATGATAAAAGAACCTGTGAAACATTTGGTTAAAAAAAGGCAGATGCTGCATCAAATCCCTCAGCACTGCAGGGCATGTGGGGCCTTGATCACAGCCTGCCATGAGAAACAGGCACGGAGGGAGCACTCGGGGATGCGTGGGCAGACCCCTACGCAACATCTCCGAGATCCTGCCAGCAGCCTGCCCACACAGATCTGACTACGTGAAACAGCACTTAAAATGCTAATTTTCACTTTACTACTAAAGGCATGATTAGTTGAAAGGTTCTGGTTAACTATCAAAAAAATAGCTACTTTTCCTTAGAAATTGTTGTGCTCCTTTGTGCACAATTCACAGAGAATCCCAGTGCATCTCAGTAGTACAGCATCAGCCGCATCAAATCCAACTACAGGTAAAAATTCTTTGTTCTACTCATGCAAAATAATGAGCAGATTTTTTTAACCATAACAACCACCATGCTACTAAAGATCTGCAGCTATTCCTTCCAAACCTCCCCCTTCAGTAATTGCCACTTCACAAAACAGGTTCCACTACTATGGAGCATTAAGAAAAAAATATTCACACCTGTGCCCATCTCCATACACTCATGTCAACATGTTTTCTGATGAGCAGCATTCCCATGCAAGTAGCAATGTGCCGAAGAAAAAAAATGAATCCACACAGAGGCCCACTGGCTTAAGAGCAAGAAAAACCAAATGCATCACTTATGAAAAGAAGGAAAGAATAAACATACTCTGTGTCCCTCTGTGATGAAACCCAAAACCACACTTGATCTGGAACATAACATCTCCTGCCTGTTCCCTGCACTGACCACTAAAATGATTCCATTATTTGTGATCATTTCCTGCTTTTGGGGGGGATTTCTTTTATTTTAAAGTGCAGTCATTATTAAAAATCCAAGGAGGCTGAGAGCTTGAGGACCACCACTGCCAGGTCTGCAGCATTGTCTTGACAGATATACACAGACTGTCCCCTCCTCTCTGCAACCTGCCTGCTCTTGACAAGCCACGCTTTTAATTAAATGTCTCCTAAGATCTGTTGAGAGGAACGTGCATATGAACGTTTGCCAAAAAATAACTTCTAGTCCAAACAGCTTCTCCACCCTCCCCAAGAAACACACTAAAAGCCATTCACCTCTGTCAGGCTCCCTCTTAAAGCAGATCCTGTCCTCCAATACTACCTGGCAGCTCTTTCTCCCGCGGCCCCGCATGAATTAGAACACCCAGAGAAATCCCATGCCCTGCCTGGGAAAAGCACAGCGTGCACGGTCGCCGCCTTTAAATTACGGCAGTCCCCATTATCTGACACGTCCCTCAACATCTCCCGCCAACTGCATCCTTCCCAGTCGGCCCTGGCAGGCAGACAAGCTGCCCTTGTCCAGGGGAACACTGCAGTATTCTGCAGTACGGCCGTGTGTCGGAGCCTGGGCGCCTCCAGCCCCGGCTTTGGGGGAGACATGACGGGCAGAACACAGCAATGCTGTTACGCTATTTACTTCCACGAGAGAAGGGTGGGAGGCACCCGCTCACCCAAAGAAAACCCTGCAGGAGTGCCCTTGGCTGCCAAGGATAGAGTGGGAGCGCCTCTCTCAAAGGGACCCTTTGGCAGAGACGGGATCAGCACACTCGGGTTCTGGTGGCTGGTGGAGAGACCCCCGCGCTTGAAACCTTTGCATCCATTCACAGAAAGAAGGAAATGCCACCTCCACGAGCATATACAGCGTGAAAATAATACCACACCGAGCCGCAATTTTAATCCAGGCACACATCAACTTGTGAGCATCTCCAGGCAGAGATTTTTTTCCATCGCGCCCATCAGCTTGGCACCGAAATGCTCACACTGCCCTTCCGAGCCCCACCCCACGGCTGACATGCTCCGTGCCCGGCTCCTCCGCACCACGCTCCCGCCCCGCGGCATTCATTCTGCTACCGATCTGATAGCCCACACCAGGCGAGAAAAAAGGAGAATAAAAATATTTGTAAAATAAAGAGGCAAATCGCTGACCCTGGTGCAAGGTAACAGCTTGCATGTTTGAGCAGCACGAATAGAGAAAAGAAGGAAGGAGGAGGGAGGGAGAGGCAGTAACCTGCAACCAACTCGCAAGCCCCAAACCCTGGGTGTGAAGCCAGGAGCCCTGTGCCAGGCCGGTCCCGCCGGCGGGGACGCGGACCCAGCCCCGGGCAGCGTCGCCCCAGCGCCGCGGGGAGGTCGCGCCGCCTCCAGCCCCCGATGCGGCTGCACCGCCCGGGGCGAAGTTTCACCGGGCCAGGTGGGAAGACGCTTCCCCTCCCTTGTGCTCCCCCACACACCTCAGCCTCTTACCTTCATGTCGCTTATGATGGTCTGGAAGAGCCCTCCGAGCGCACTACATTCCTTCTCTATCACAGCCTCCATTTTCCTGGCTGGAGCTCACAAGAGGAGCAGGATTTCACCGCTACCGCTGCAACTGCACTGCTCAGCTGGAGGAAAATCAGACACCCCGGGCTCCCACCTCACACCCCCCCCCCAAAAAAAAAAAAAAGAAAAAAAGGAGGGGGAGAAGGGGCAAACAAGCTGATGTAGGCAACGAGAGGGGAAAAAAAATACACCCCAACACACCTGAACCTCTGTCTGCCTGCACCTCTACAAGGGGATAAAATCCAGCGCTACTGGCGCCTCTCTCCTACACGCACCTCCCCGGCACCCGGGCACTCAGCACCGAGCGGGCGCTACGAGCCCATGCGGGAGCAGCCACAGGCCCCATCTCTTCGCATCGCGGCCCCGGCCCCCCGTGCCTCCCGGCACGGCAGCGCTCAGGGCAGCGGGCGCCCGCAGCGCTGGGCGAAGTGCACCCCGAAAAAACAAGGGGGGAAAAAGATCGGTGTCTATTAAAAGGGATCGAGCGTCAAGCCGGTCCTCGTGGAGTAGCCTGGAGGGGGTCGCTGGCAACCCCAGCGAACCAGACTACAGCCAAAGCACCCAACCCGCTGCCTGCCCTCTCCGGGAACAGCCGCTCCGCCCGCCCGTGCCGCTCCCGCGGCGGCAGCGCCCGCCCCCGCCCGGCCCCGCGCCCAGCGCCCCGCCCGCCCCGCCGCGTCACCAGCGCGGCCGCCCATTGGCCCCGCGCGGCCGGTGGGCTGGGGGCTGCGGGTTCGCGCCCCGCTACCGACGGGGCCGCCCCGAGGACTCCGCTGGACCCGGTCCGGTTCCCGTGCTTCCGTGCAGAAACTGACTTGCATGTTTAGCATTCGGCGAAGAAACTGTTTTATTCTGGTGACATTCGCCGAAATGGCCCAAATTCGGCTGTTTCTGGTGACAAGCGTCTGCCTGAGCCCCCCGATACAGCGCTAAGAGGCCTCGCAAAGCTGCAGCCTGGGGAGTGCAGCCGGCGGCAGCTGTGAGGCTGCTCATTCATACTCTCCCACAAATGCCAGACGATAGGCAAGACTGTGAGAGTGGGTTGTGTAAAACGTGGGGGTTTGAAGTAATTCAGTTTGCACATTAACTCTGCCAGATTTTACAAAACATTGTGGTCAAAATCCCCTGTTTCCGCACGCAGACAGGCGGTGGCTCACACTGTGCACGCGTGTGACACTGGCACATGGCGCTCACACCGAGGGTCCGGGACCCTCCTGTGGTGTGAATGGAGCATTTCCCGCATGGTTTGGGGGACAGAGCTCCACAGGTCCTGCTGCTGCTCCCCACAGGGAAATCACACACCGAGGGAACAGCACGGGCTGTGCTGTACGTGTTTTAGCACAAAACTGCTGTAGAACCAGAAACATGGATGTGCACAGGAATAAGCCTTAGACCTTGAAAGAGGTTCAAGAGTCTTTCCCTTCATACGCACAGTGGTGCATCAACAACCATGGCTGAGATGGAAATTTAGGAATTCAAGTTTTTAATATTTATCTTACAAACTCTGCCCAGGAAAAGCCAGTTTCTGTGCCAGTGCATTTTGCTTCATTTCAGGCAGTATCTAGGCAGGTGCACGCGAGGGATCATCCTCTGTGTTACTGGTCTCTGAGGGAAAATGCTGGGCAGGTGCCCTGTCTCCAGCAGGGCCATGGCAGCACAGGCTGCCGCAGCAATTTCCCTCTGCTTTGACCTGCATGGGTCCGAGCAGGCGATTCATTTGGAGCTCTGCATGACCCTCACTCCCAGAGAGCCCGGCAATGTCCCCAGCACTCGTGATAATGACACTGCTCATCTCCAGGTGCTGTCACACAACCAGCGTGGCGGCGTTCCTGTGGGACACGCTCACAGCCAGCAATCCAGCAGGGAAAGCTGGTGGCCTACTTTGCTTTCTTCAGCCACCCCATTTCTGGGATGATCCTTGTTTTAGTGCAAACACTGCCTTGGCTAACCTCATTTCTGGAGAGGTTTCAGAGTGCAATGATGCGCATGGCAGAGGAGGGTGAAAAATCTCCGTCTGCAAGTAAAGCTGTTGTTTAGGGACTGCATTGAGACTTCAGTAAATAAATCAGGACTGCCTGCTCTGTGGCATGCAACAAGTCTTCATACAGTGATGAAAGAATACACAGGTATAAACAGAAAACTTAATCATTTTAAGTCTAAATCAGTTATAACAAGTAAGTTAGGCATACAATGTAAGATAATGGGTTTTACCTTGCAAATAATGAAGTGCAGCTCATGATGAGTAACTTTTTAAACCACTGTAACTTGAGTGTACCCAGTCACAACCTAGAGAGACCTAATCAAAGCTGTTCAGGTGGAATATTTTTTCTGTCAGAAGGTTCTAGGGCATGAAAAATGGAGGCATGATGATTTCAACAAACTTTTATGTTCATAGGACAAAAAATGCCAACAGGGAGGAGTTTGTCCTTTCCAGCATTTTCCTTTTCAATTCTATTTTGTTACATTTTCTTAGTATTTATCACTTAAACACAGATTGTGTTAATTTTATATTTAAAATTTTTGTTTGTAGCCTAACATAACTAAAAATAGAGAAAGGGCATATAGCCTGAAGGCATCAAAATAGAGTCTTGATAACTGAATATTTTTTCTTTTACATTGAAGAACATTTCAGGCTTAATTTTATCCTGCCTTTTACTGATTCTAAGGATAGAATTTTCTGTGGGGTGACAATTCAGCTTCAACCAGCTGTAGAGTGAGAGTGAACATTTTTCTTCAAAGACCTGAGTCCAAATGGTTGTTTAAAGTGCGAGTAAGGAGTAGTTTGGTGATGTTGAGTAATGTCGGGTTACCATCTGTCACATTATTTCTGGGCTCTGCTTGATTGATTCGTAGCAAATCACTTCCTGCAAGCATTATTTGCAAAACTTTATTATGGGCAAAGGCTATTTCTGTGTTTGTGAGCCATCGTTACCGGGGAGCATTTCATTACCAAGTGATGACATTCTGTAAAATATCCTGTGCGTGGACAAATGCCAGCAGCACTTCTTGACAATGGGTCAGCTGAGTGCATCTTGCTCAGCAGCCCCCAACAGATGTCAGCCCTAAATTTGTCAGTGGTGCAACAGTAGCCCATGTTCTGACATCTTTCAACACGTTGGGTGCTCTGCTGACAAAATTCTACTGAAACCCCAAGAAGACTGATGGTTAGGAAAGAATTCCTCCAGGCATAAGTGGGCAGGTTGAGCAATGACTTGGTCACTTTGCCTGGCCTGGATGGTTCCTGCTGCTTCTTCCATCCTGAGCACCAAGGCACAAAGTACAGCTGGAGCAAAGCTGGACACAATTCATGAGGGTCAGGAGTCCACAGTGTGTTCCCAGGTGTTCCAACAGACTTGCCTTATGACCAGAATGTATCCATTCACATTCCTGTTCCTTGCTTTCTCCTTCTGTAAAATGAAAATCCCGAATTTAAAAAGCATTCCTGCTGTTTATGCACCAAGCACAAGTGTGAAATGTCATTGCAATCAGAACAAATACATGCTCTGTCAATGTGCCATAAAAGGTTTAACTGTGGTACTTATTTAGGTCCTGATCTTATGAGGATTTAAACCCACTTATGAATGAGAGTAGCCCTGTGGAAGACTAGATTACACATGCACTTAAGTGTTATCAGATTGAAGTCTTAGAACAATAATCACAAAAGGTACTTAATCACCTTTAAATTACAGTGTTCCTAATTTAGCTAATGTTATTCCCCAAGGAAAAATTGCCTCATCTAGCTTACAATCAAGAAAGAATCAAGGGCTGTTCCTTCAAGTGGTTGACAGTTCAAAAAGAGATATGGTTTTAAAAGAATAGGTTGCTAAAGGCTGAACTATTTAATTGAATTATCTCTTTAAGAAATTGATGCAAATTAATATTATAATACTTCATTATATTGCCTCAGAATCTTTCATCCTTGAGCCTTCATGAAATATATTGATAAACTTGAGAAGGAAATGAATGCTTTCTTTTATTTTCTGAAACCAGTGTATTCTGTCCCTATTTGAGGCTTTCTAATAATGATTTATATTTTGAAGGATGATGGTGTTTTCCTATTTATAGATTAAGAAAAAAGAGCCCAAGAGCTTCCAAGAAATGGAGTCTCTTCCATCCCTCCAGTCCTCACGGTGCTCACAGGGTGTGATCCTGCTCTGTCCATGGAAGCAGATGAAATCACTTTGCAGTGCCCTGTTGGACAGAGAGGTAGGATAGCAGGAAACACAGCCAGAAGGATAACAAAAGGAATTGGTGAAAAATTGAGCAAACCAAACAGAATGCATTTCACACAGCTCTCCCAGGATTATAAATAATATGTCATTCACTGGCCATACATAGAGTGAGGGAATTCCCTTTTTTTCAAGAGTGTGTGTTTACAGTCTGCAGTTTCAGAACAGGAGGAATAACAATGCTGTGGTTCCCCAGCCTTATCCAGGTTTTTCTTATGTCATGCATTGTTTTCAAATTACCAAGCAGCATTTCTGTAGTGGCGATACCTCTGCAATTGTTTCTGCTTGCTGTGTGCTGGCAAAATAGCAGCTGTTATTGCTTTACCAGATTGATTTCCATAGAACAGCTCCATCTAAAGCCTACCTACAGGCAACAACTCTGCAGCAAAATATCAATGCGGTCTTATTTTCAGCTTTTCTCAGAAGGGAAAAAAAAAGCCTTTTCAGCAAAGTTCAACATGGGATGCCATTTATTCAGGGCACATAGAGGACAAGATGCTTATTTTTAAGGGACTAAATTTCTCTTCCATTTCCCCCTCACCAACAAGTAGAGGAAAAAGTCCTGCTCCCAGGTATCACTGGGCAAGGCACAAAATCTGAAAATGGGGGTTTGTGTACTATATCAGGGGCTTTAGAGAGAGGCTACATTTTGCAGTGGTGGAAGGGGGGATGTCTTTGCTCTCATGTGCCATCTGAGGCTGGCAGATTCAGTAAAGGAGCTCAGGTCTGTTACATCCTTCCAAGCAATGTTCCCATCATTGCTTTTAAATCTCCCCCATGATCAACCTCAGTAAAAGGCCAGGGGAGTCCCGTGGCCAAGGTGATGTGGGTGCTTTGATCCTGTGCAAGTCTGCAGCAGCACAGACAGTGTATTGCCACAGTCACCTCCCATCCTTGGGAGCATTTCCACTGTCACCTCCCATCCATGGGAGCATTTCCACAGTCACATCCCATCCGTGGGAGCATTTCCACTGGCAGCTCCCATCCATGGCTTCCTTCCTGCCCCATCCATGCCACCAGCACCAGCTCAGGCACCCATGGGAGCTGATTTGGCAGAAAACTCAGCCTACAAGGAAAGATCATTTTGGCCCAGAGGAGGACCCTGCCTCTTGGTGTTTCACAAAGAAGGGGCAGCTTGTATAACCCTTCACATGCTCATTCCCCACTGGATGCCTTCTTGTTTCTCATCTGCAGCCAACACAGGTTTAGGAACTGTTGATCTGAACCTTGTTCAAACTGGCTTCATTGCCTATATCAGGTTCTGGTGAAGACACACTCACTCCACAAAACCAGGCCTCCCTTTTACATTTTAAAGCTGTTCAGCTGATGCATCTTGAAGTCATGCCATAATTAACTTGGATACAATTTCCTGAGTGCACCTGTATAGTCAAGCAGTAAGTTAAAAAAAAAAATCAGGTTATACTTGCAGTTACACACATGCTTAAATGCTCTGAAGAAATAAAGCCTATAGTAGGTGTCACTTTTGCAAATCTCTCACATCCTCATCCCCAGAGCAACATCAACTTTGACTTCAGGATAATCACACATGTGTATCAAAGTTGCCTGTTGGACTCTCTCACCAGCACATATATTAGTCCAAGCCTTTGTTGGCCATTTCTCCTTTCAGGTAGTATATAAATTAATCTGAGCTCTTCTGTGCTTCCTATCAAGCAATAATTTTTAGTAAATCACTATTCCTGAAATCTCTGAGATATGTATTTGTTGGTATGCACGGAACTCAGTACGTTGAACCACCTCAGGACATGGACATGTGAAACATAATGCAACACTTTCTCCTACAAAAGAAAATATTATTTTTTTGCCAGTTCATAAATCCAGCTTTTAAAACAAGCACTACATTCACAAAGAAATGGCTTAGAAAAAAAAAAAAAAACTTATTTCAATGGGCAGACTCCCAACTCTGTGTAACTGGGGAATAGTCAGGCTTCTATCCTCCTATCACTGTAGTTCTGTTTAGTTTTTGAAATTCAGAGGAAAAGAGTACTAATCCTCTTTTCCAGACCTAGACACCTGGGATGTCAGTAAGCAGAAATTATTAGGCAGAGGTCTTTGTTGTGAGACCAAGTTAAGGTTCTGCTGCAAACTCTGTGGCCAGAAAGCATTTTGGGGACATCAGATCATGCTGACAGCCTGCTAGTGTACACTTCCTTAAAAGAAAAAAAAGAAACAGAGGGATTAGAAACAAGAGGAGCCCTTCCAGTGAATCAAAGGAGATGGACAAAAAGAAAAATCTAGTCTACTGATCCAGATAATACAGGCAGCCTAGCACGTACTGGAATTTGGGACTGAAACCAATGAGAGCTGACATGAGGACACACTGCAGGGAAGGACAAGCACAGCCATGAATGGTGCCATTGTGTGACTATTTTAATTAATTTTTGTAATGAAGCCGAAGCTCTAATTTACCACATCCCAAAAGTAAATAGAAAAGGTTATGACCTTAATTGCAGAGGTGGGGAAGGAAAACCTAATTGTTGAGTAGTGAGCTATCACTCATTACTGCAGTTGGATAGATACAGTTGGTGTGTTACTATGAATAGTGCAGATTCAACAGTCAAATAGTGGGTAGTCACAGCTTCATTCCCTCTTCCCTTCATCCTCTTTCCAAGCCTTTGATTAGCAACATTTTATACCAGTTTTACCATGTGGATTGCAATACTCCTGACTCCACAGGACTCTGACTTAACATGTCTGGGAGCATAATAGCCTTTATTTTCTTAGTAAGCAGATGTGTGAAGCTTTAGCAGGATGCAGAGATTACAGGAAGTCCTCCCTGCCTTCTTATTTTCTGCTAAACCCTCATGGGTATATACCTATGCAGGAGCTAGTGATGGACAGACAGTGTTTCAATGTAACGTCTACAATGTGAAAGAAGTACAAAAGTCACATCTCTGTAACCACGGCCACTAATAAATACAATTAAATGTGCATTATATGCTGTTCAGAACATGTCTGTGTATCTCTCAGACTGTGAAAAACCATTCCTGCACTTAATTTATGAGGTCATCTCTGTGGAACAAGGCAGAAGTGCATGGAGAGGTCTGAGATTGGTGTGAATCCTTATGCCTTATCAAATGCTGTGCCTCTATGTGTCCACATAAAAAGTGTACAATACTATTTACTCACTAAATTAAGGGTTTTCTGATCCAGATATTTTTGTCTTTTGCCCTATATTATCAGTTTGAAGAGGAAATTATCCAGAATCAGAATATGAAGGATTTGAGCAGAAATGTTCATAGTAAAAACCGCTGTTCTAGCAAGTTCTCCTGTGGCAGAAACAAAGGAGTGATCTGCATCTGACTAGCTCAGACAAGGCATACCAGTATTAGGGTGAATATTTTTTTATTATTATATATTTATTATTTATTATTATATAATATTTATTATATTTATTCATTTATAATTTATTATATATTATATATTATATATTATATATTATATATTATATATTATATATTTATTATTATTATATTTTTAATATTTTTATTATTAGATAAACACCTATAATGTGGCAGCTGTCATCAAAAATTCCAGTAGTAAATAGCTACTTCCTCAAAATGCTTCTGTTAATATCCACCCTCCTTTCAAGCATATGCAGAAGCAGCCGTTGTTATTCTAGAAACACAAACATTTCTTCTGGCCTTGACCTTTCCTCAATATTACTACTGAAAATCAGGCACTTCTATATTGTGTCTTTAAACATTGAGTGGCAAGGCAGGTTAGTTAGCTGGTTGGCATCACATTTTACTAGTTTAGGTCCTGAGCACAAAACTTGATGTATTCTGCCAGGAATCAAGATCATCAGAAAAATTCTCCTGTTGCTTTCAACATCTGGGGAAAAAGCCTGAATGACTTTTTAAACTTTGGTTAGTACAGAGGAATCTTCCCTCTTCTGTGGCTGTCAAATCAAAAGTAGACTACCCTTTTTTGAAGGCCATGTTTTAACAAAATACAAATCAGCACAAATCCTGATGGCCTGTGCTACCCAATAGGATGATCTAACGGTGCCATTTGACTTTGAATGCTGTGGCTGTGTGAATCAACCTCTAACAAAGGGTTTAGCACAAATCTTGAGAGACAGCTGCCAGTCTTACTGATGATCAGGGATGATATATAAGGAAAGCACTGATCCTTTCATGCTCCTGTCCCAGTGGGTTGAGGCACAGAAGCAGAAAAGGCAAAGATCCCATGATAGATGATCTGTGTGTGCCCAGTGGGCAGCATGCTGGTCTCCAAAGCTCTATCTCTTGTGAGGGCACTATGGCTGTCAGCAAAGGTAATTTCTCTTATTAGGCCTAGCAGGATATTTGGGAAAAGTAGCCAAGTGTTTGAATGATGAATGAGCTTTTCCTAAAGCCTGCCTGAAACGCAAAGATCTTCAAAGCTAAGTAAGGAGCTTTAAAATACAAAAAAATTTCTCCAGGTAACCTTTGACATTGCTCTCGTGAGTAAAAAAAGCAAAATGTTGTTTCTTAGAGAAGAGCTTCCGCATCAGGTTTAGTTAGAGCAGAAAATATCCTCCCTGTCTATCTGAATACTTGGTTGACATCCACATCTTTTGGCCTTTTGTAGCTGAATCCCATGGCAACGCTGATTTCCCAGCCTGTGCTCTGCTGAGCAGGGATGGGTGAGCGGAGCCGACGGCGTTAGTTCCAGCTGACAGAGGCTGCAGCATGGGGTTCCCTCCTGCAAATGCTGCTGGAAAGGGGAGCAGATTTTGCATCCCTTCAGTCACAAAAGGAGCCCTTGGCTCTACTGCCAAGGCTGGCCCTGGGCTCTGTCGGTCTCAGTCATCTGCGAAGAATTGCTGCACGCTGACCCAGATACTCCATCAGCTCTGCTGCAGCGCTGCCTCAGCCAGGGGCTGCCATTTCCCTGCTCTCTCTTCTGCCCTGTATCCTGCCTGGAGATTAAATTAAAAAAAAAAAAAAAAAAAAAAAAAAAGAGGGACAAATTAATATTAATCAGAATAGCATTTTCCTCCAATGATTTTTCTGCAAAACAGAGTTTCCCAGGGAAATCTGTTGCCTTAATTTTCCCCTTCTGTTCGCCTTCCCTGACATCTCACTGTGCTGCTTTAACTCAGGAATCCTGACACATTTCTAACATATGCTGTCCTTAAGAGAAGAGAAATGTGCCACCTCCACTCTGTGCTTTCCTTGCATCTCCTCCATGTGTGCCATAGTATGTCAGCAGGAGTAGGGAGAGCAATTTATGAGCTAAAGAGGGGAGCCCGGAGGGAAGGCAAGCCCAGGCCCCTGACAGCACCACCTGAGATGCTCCCGTTGCTCTCCAGGGGTGTTTTGTTAACAGGGCACTCAGTCCAGCATGTGAGGATGCACCTTGAGTCCTGTGCCCAGTTCTGGGGCCCTCACTTCAACACGTTGAGGTGCTGGAGTGTGTCCAGAGAAGGGCAGCAGAGCTGCTGGGAGCAAGTGACAGCAGGAGCAGCTGAGGGCGCTGGGGGTGTTTAGCCTGGATCAAAGGAGGCTCAGGGGGGACCTTGTTGCCACAACTACCTGTAGGAGTGGCCAGGCTGGGGCTGGGCTCTTCTCCCAGGAAAGGAGTGTCAGGATGTGCCAGAGGAGATTCAGGTTGGACAGCAGGAAGAACTTCATGGAAAGGGTTGCTAAGCATTGGAATGGGCTGCCAAGGGAAGTGGTGGAGGCACCATTGCTGGAAGTGTTCAAGAGATGACTGGATGTGGCAGTGCTGTGGTTTATTTGACGAGGTGGTGATTAGTCAAAGGTTGGACTCCATGACCTTGGAGGTCTTTTCCAACCTTAATGCTTCTGACATTATAAGCAGTGTAGTGGATAATATTAAAGTGTCTTTATAGCTGCTAGTGTCTACTAGAAAGGAATTGAAAAAAAGCCAAAACCGTTAATTGCCTCTGAAATTTCACTAGAGTCAAGTTACATTGTCAAATCTAATTTTTTTCTCTAAAAAAATAACAGGTATAAAGGTCTATGTGGGAACACCAGTAAAGGGGAATGTTCACCTTTGTAGTCTTCCTGTAGAGGACTACAGGGCAACACCAGCAGAAGATCCCAGAAGGCAAACTTCCTGCTCCTGGCTTGCTTGGTGTGACAGCACGAGGCCTTAGGAGTCAGAGCATCCTGCAGCAGGATGAAGCAGGTGTTGTACTCCCTTGCCATTCCCTTGCCAAGTACAAGGAGAAGAGCTGCCTGGGCCTGGAGACTCCTTGGTTGAACCTGGTGCACTACTGACTGCTCTGAATAAAATCCCTGCCCTCCTTTCTGCTCTGAACCATGTGTGGCCACAGGCTTGGTTCTCTGCTCCTCCATGCCACTTCTGTGTGTCCTGAAATGAATCATTGGGACCAGAGTGCTCACACTCCATCCCTTGGTTTCCAATGTTCATTAGAATCCTGCTGCAGCCTCAGAGGTACCAGCTGCCCCTGTGTGCTGCACCAGAGCTCTGGTGGTGTCTGTCCAGTGGGATGGACAGTGTGGTTTTGGCTTTGTGTTTGGTGGCATGAAGCATGTGCTCAGCCACATATGACAGAAGAGACCACTACTGACAGGTTATCTTGCAGGCAACATTGTTCAGATAAGTGGGAAGAAAATACTGCAAGGCAGAGCAATAAACACTGTAATCCACTCAGCAGGATTTGCAGGGCAGCAAGTGAATAATGCAGAAGCCAGGGGAAACAACGCAGCCTTATTCCAAGATATATAAAAATACAACTTTGGAGCCTGACCATTTCTTAGAATTTAAAAACCCCAGTGCTGTAAAGATACCATCTCGAGAGAAGTAAAGGATTCCCTGACTTCAGGAGACATCTTTTCCTAAAAAGGGGGGAAACCAAAAGGAGATGAATTCTGAGAACCCTGGCCTACCATCTTTGTCTGCTGCTTTTCTTAAGATAATAAAAATAGACATGTTTCCTGAAGGGTTCTTGCCAATGGAGGAATTGTAACAAGGACTGGTCTGGGGAAATGTCAGCCTCAGTTTTAACTCAAGCCTCTTATTTTTCCTCCCTCACTGACCTTTGGTTAACCTCTGATCTTTCTTCCACATCCACAGTCTTGCCAGGGCCAAATCCTCTAACACAGAGTGGAGTCAGAGTAACAAAGCTGTGGCAGGAGAGAGTGATGGAGAAGCTGTGTGGAACAGGATTGGGGTTTGAGAATAGATCCCCTAGAACAAGTGTGTACAGGATGTGTTCTCACTCCCTGAAGACTTCAAAGCACTTGTGTGGCCAGGGACAGAGGCTGGACTCCCTCAAAGGAAGACTGGCAGCCTTGAAAGCCAGTGCCCAGCTGACTTTTGTGGAGATTGTCAGATGACAGAGGACACAGCACCCTAAATTTGGTGCCCCACTTTACCCTGGGGAAAGGCATCATGTTTGCCCCGTGCCACAAAACTTTATTTCAGCTGAGCAGAACCAAACTGAGGTGAAGCTTCCCCAGGACAAACAAGATGAATCTTTTGTTCCCATCTTTCCCACAAAGGGCTCCTGAAGCTGGGAATTGCCTTCCCCACCTCTCAGTGCACATTGCAAGGTCCATCTTCCCCAGGCAGCAAAGGCAGACAGAGTAATGTGATCAGAGATGTAGCTCTGGAGGCTGTTTTAAGCAGATATATATGGTTTGGCAGTATAGACTATATTTGGAGTTTGTGGTTGGTTTTTGGTTTTGTTTTTGGTTTTGTTTCTGTTTTTGGTTTTGGTTGGGTTTTTTTTTTTTTGTTTGTTTGGGGGTTTTTTTGGGTTTTTTTTTGGTTTTTTGGTTTTTTGTTTTGTTTTGTTTGGGCTTTTGTGCTTTTTGTTTGTTTTTGTTTTCTGTTTGTTTGGGGTTTTTTTTTGAGGGGCGGGATGTTATTATACGCTGTTCTATTCAAATTGTTGTATTGAGTACCTCATTGAAAAGTGTAGATGATTTACTTCTTTCTGCATACAAAATCCACTGCATAGCATTGCAGAGGCACCAGTGGATTAAAAATGAGGTAATATGAGAAATCAGTGAGCTGATTTGTCTGTCACCTGTTATGAGTTTAAGTTTCAGTTGAATTCAGCAACTTTATTCTTAAAGATACTAAGCTTTCCAAGTAATAAAGTAAATGCAAAGATGGCAAGCATTGCATTTGAAATATTTATCAGGCCTAGCAAAATAGATATGTTCCATTCTCCCATTTTTATTTATGAATTTAATGCAGCTAGATGAAGTAATTTTAAAAGGAGCACAGTAATATTCCCCTGCATTAATCACTCATTGATTGCCAATGCAATCTGAGATAGAGGTACCAAATAGGAAATATGCTTCCAGGTTTTGTTATCTGTATCCCACTGTGATCACTCACTGTGCTTGCTTTCCCCCTCCATCCCAAGCCTCCATCACAGGCAAGAAGCTGTGTGTGCCAGGGAGGAATGATGGTTTGTGTCTGTGCTGTGACCCCTGCTCCTCCTGCTCCCAAACACAGAGGGCACAGAAAGTGCCCAGCTGCTGCAACAGAAGCTCTTTGAAGCACTGTGCCACCTGTCTCTCTGGTATCCTGACAAAACAGAGCTTTTGGAGCATTAATTTTTCAAGATGTGGGTGTTTATTTATACCTTTGCAGTCTATGTCATGCCTGAGCTGTGTTTTGCCAGGTTGCTATTTTATTTCTTCAGTATTCAATGCACTTTGTATTGGTGCTGATGGCAAATCTCCCACTTAGAAATGCTGGGAGGAGGAACTGTCTATTGTGATAACAGCATATTGTATGTGAAATCTGATAATGAGGATTTTGTAGATATGGCGCTGCATTATTTAATTGATTTAATGTCCATGCCTTGATCTGCATTAGGACTCTGAATTAATGTAGTCCTTGAAATGAAAGCAGACTTTTCTAAAATTATTTTCTGCAATGGCTAAAGAGAAAAGAAAAAGGGATATTTTATATGCCAGGGGCTCCTGCATTTCACAAGTGACAGGAGAATTTCTGTCTCAAGAGACACTGAGGGTTTGATCTCCAGGTGGGAGCTGGGAGGCAGGAGCAGGTGTCTCTCCCTTGGGCAAGCTCTGTGAAAGCCTGCACCCACCTCCGAGCAGAGAGCTCAGCAGCCTGCCTGTGCTCCCCAAATCTCTGCCAGCTGTCAGAGGGAAATGGTTCAGCACTGAGTCTCCCGGGCTGCATTCTGGCCAAAATTCAATTGGATTACAAACCCATTGCTCCAGCCTGAACCAGAAGCAGGAAATCACCATCAGCTGCCTCTGGGATCTGCTCACAGTGACAGACAGTGCTGCTGCTCCCCTGCTGCACTGTGTCTGCAGGAGCTCGCTGGGAGCAGGGGCTCTCTTTGCTGGCCTTCGGAATGCAGCACCCCCTCCTTCCCCAGGCTGGGGGAATGATGACTTCCTGGGAAAAAAATAGATTAAAAAATACAAAGTGGGAGGAGAGGGAAGGTGTACTGCTGCGAGCAGCCTTCTCTGATGGGTGATTTCTTGGCAAAACATCCTCTGAAAGTCCAGCCACCACATTCTCTCAAAGCAACATCACTCTGACTGAAATAGCAAATAGCTTTCATCAAAATAAGGAAATTGCTTTTATTTCACATACATTTTGGCTGTGGACAGCTTGGCTGTAGGTTGACTGTAGAATCAAATCAGAGACTTTGCCAATTCTACAGGTAGCAAGGCCATCTAATCACAGTTTGTCATCAATTCTGAAAAGGAGAAAGTTTCCTGCTTGGGGATTAAGTCAGGCTCTGATTATTTGTAATTAAAGGCAAGACATTAATGAGAAACAGACTGTCATAGATACAGCCTGTCATGTTGCTTCCCTCTTCAGCACTGACTGCCTACAACAAGCTGAGGGATTTGGTGATGAGTCTTAGGTACCTCAGCTAAAGCCCCACTTCAGCCCATTTGTGAGCTGGATCTTCAGTAAGGATTCACTTGAAAGAAGAAGTCATTGCCTTTTTTCACTTGTGGGTGCAGTGAAGCCATCACATTTCTGCCCTGTCAGCCCTTTATGACTAAGTATAAATGTGAATAAGAAAGCAGGATGCTGTGAAGCTCTTGGCTGATCCACAGAGCAGGGAATGCCAGCAGTGGAGCATTACCAGGCTCAGGCTGCCCATGGGCTCCTCTGCTTTGAAGGGATGAGACCTGTAGGAGCAAAAGGAAGAGGAGAACAGAGAGATGTGGATTTCTGAGGGTAATCAGGAGCATCTTCTTATGAAGAGATGGGGGAAGGAAGCTTTGGTTCCTCTTTCTCCAACATGCCTTCACTTCCCTTTTTTTCCTCTCTATTTCTAGTTCCATGGAGGAAACATTGCTATTAAAGTAAAACTCCAGCAACGTAAATTATTCATAGGGATTCTTCATGGGGGAAATCTTGTCTCTGGTGAAGTCAACAAGAGTTTTGGAATCAACTTCAGTGGTGCCTGAATTTCACCCTGTTGTAATACTGTCCTAAAACATCTCCAGGGCTGTACAAAACCCACTGCCTGCTCAATGCTGACCTTTCTATCACAGCTGGACAGAGCCTGGTACCCTCCTGTGAAATTCACCATTCCTTTGTGATAAAGCACATCCTTCTCTCAAGGGGTAACAACAAATAAATACCCCCTACTCATCCTGAAAATGGGATCAACAGGGTCACATATCACTGGGCACCATGAACAAACCTTTGTAGCTTCAGTGGGAAACTGTTGGAAATCACATGTTGCTACAGAGGTTGTTTATTTGGGGGACAACTGGAATATTGTGATCCAGATTTAGTTATTTTTGGTGTCCCTTTCCATAGGGAGTTGGCAATGAATTTAAATTTGGGGGATCATGACTAGTTATTCAAGTTTTGCTCTGCTGGATTTGGGCTGTGTATATTTTGGAAACACTGTCTGCTCTGAGCAGCAGATAGCATGATGCCACAGCCCACATCAGTGAAAAGCTCTTGTGATTATTAGTTTTCTCATCTTTCATGTTCAGAGAAGGCTGTGCTCTTTTCTCCCTCTCTGTCTATTTTATTGCCAATGTGAAATGCTTTAAAAATGCCATTAAGGAATGTGTTACCCAGTGGGATGTACACTATATTTCACTCTCTATGCTCTTTCCAAGAGCAGTGTAGCTCTGAATCTACAATATAATTCTGATGATTGAAAAAGTACAAGCATTTTCTTTTTGGTAAGTGTAAGTCTGGGTCTGTTGACAACAGGCAATGTAATGTGCAGAGCCCATGTTTCCATAAATGCACAGTGATTTTGATCTGATTGGCCTGATTTTCCAAGATACTCAAATATCTGAGGATCTTAAGCTGGTGGTCTTCAACTTCTCAGCAAATGAAACCAGACACTGGATTCAAAGGCTAGATCCAAAGAAGGAATCACCCAAATTTGTCAAGTCCAGTGACTTTATAATTTTCCTTACCCCCCTCTTTGCCTTTCCCATTCTGAGAAGAACTCAGACTGATTTCTTCACTTCCACTCTACCTTTCAAAAGCACTTCTGGAACATTTGTTTCACCATCCTCGAAGAGCCCTGGGATCGGGGAGTGTATCAGCAGGAGGGGGTGACTCAGCAGTGAGAAGTAGTTTTCAGCCAAAGCTGCCTCCCACAGCAGCTCTGAGGGAGGAAGCAGCCCGTGTGTGCAAACACGGTGAGAGGGGCTGGCAGCTGCTCCTCACAGAGTGTCTGCCTCCTGCCAGCTCTGTGTGTGCCCACCTAGCAGCACCCTCAGCAGCACAGCGATGTCCCCCTGCAATCCTTCCCCAGCCTGCAGCTGGGGATCCCGCACTGCCTCTCTCCTGCCTCACAGCTTGCCTGGTGCCTGTGTCTCTCTGCAGAGCTCAGCTCTAGCAGGGGACAGCAGCACTTTGGGAGGCCCCTGAGCGAGATGGGACTGTAGCTTTCATACATTTTATACTCAAAGATGATGTGATGAAGTGACTTTGCCCTGTGCACTGCTTGGTCACCCCCAAGCCCAGCCTCAGGTTGGTTTGGCTGTGTGCTGTGGGATGGGACCAGAGGGACTGGGAACAGACTGGCTGTGCAGGAGCAGGATGCTCAGAGATGTCCCCACCTCTGCTGTGGACTCACTGCATGAGGCTGTAGGGGCAGGCATCTTCTCTGTTCTCTTATTTAAAGGCTAAAAAAGCAACTCTGACCTACCAAGATTAAAATAACTCAAGAGCCTGTTCTGTGTCTTATTAACTGATCATTGCCAGAAAGGAAGAGAAAAAATAAACTGGGAAATTAACTCTTTCACTTGTTTCATCCCACTGCTGTCTAATTCCCACAACCTCTACCTGCCTCCCTGGGCCCCTGTATATCTCTTAGCACAAGCACAAATTTGTTTTTGCACAAGACAATTTTGTCTGAGAGACAAAATTCTGGTGCAATGCATAGGGAACCCTATCATGTAGCTGATAGTTAAGTGCAAATTTCATTAAAAATACATTTAAAAGAGAGGAGGTGGATGGTGAACCAAAGGCTAGAACAGAGGGGCTCCTGCTGCCATCACTAAACCTACTTTGGTGTCCTCAATAGGAGTCACACTGGGTGTGGCGTCTGGGACATTTTGTAGACCTCAGCTCTCCACTGCTGTGACCAGTGCTGGAGGAGGATGGTTTTGAAATCCCTTTCAGGCAGTTTTAGAGAAATGTATGTATCCAAGATGCTAGAGATTATTAGAGTTATTTTTGCTACCACAGTTCATTAAAAAATGTCCTTGGTGACAGAGTTACTTTGTTCAGTGAGTTATAACATGAGAATAAACATTTCCCTGCATAGGGAAAGGCTGATTGCTCTCTACTAAATGCACAACGAGTAGCACCAAAGTTGTGACCTTGAGGAGCTTTTGTCAAACAGGGGTAAAATGTTCCAAAGCCTAAAGCCCAGCTTCCACTCCTGGGAGAAGCACCAGCAGTGTGCTGTATGCTTCAGGTTTCTGCTGTGTTCCTTGCAGGTGCTGGCTTTCTCCAGCTGATATCCAGCAGATGAAGTCCTGAGTTTAGAATCTGGAGTCTGTGGAGTTGGCGAGGCAAGCAGAGCACTCACAAATTGTTGGGGAGGGAAGAGATCCTTCAGCACACCCTGTTCCTCTGGTTTCCATCACAGACACTCACCTCTCACAGGCTGCTCCTGCTTGGTCACACTGCCCACTGCTGCAAAGACAGTGTCTGGGGGTGAAACATTTTTTAGCTGTAAGAAACAGAATCTCTTGCCCCTTGCATCAAGAAATTCCTACAGCATAAGTCTATGTACTTGTGTTTTTCCTCTGTTTACATAACTATAACTATTTTTAGCTAGGCAAGAACTTTTCATTGTTACCTCTGCTTATTTTCAAAAACTTTAACATGTAGAATCATATTAATCCCAATTATTTTGTGTTGCTTTTGTTCCCTATTCCCTTTATTCCTTGCCCCCTCTCCTCAGTGAATCCTAGCCCATGCTCTCCTTCCCAACAGGCATAGGCTGGTTTCAGCATGTCTGTTCCACTCTGATTTAGCCCAGCCCCTTCCCCCAACACAAAAATAAGAAACCCTTCTCACAATACCCAGTCACTATTGCTGGTGGCTTATTGCCAGCTCTTAAATTTACAAACCTATTTATAGCTCGAAACGCTTGAAAAGAAATCATTAAGGGAATACATTTGTGAATGTAGAACAAAGATCTGATTCTGGGATTTTCTTTATGCAATTACTTAGTGTAAATAACAGTGTTTGACACCTGCTTTCCTCTCCCATGAAATCTCAAAGCAGTTTACATCTATGAATCCATTGAGCCTGAGTGCTGCAGGGAGAGGAACCGTTCATGAGGCTCTAACCACATGTTCTGATCTACTGATGATATTTTTCTTTTAAATTCACTGACTTGCTCTCACTCTGTCTGTGACCCCACTCCTGCTCCTCCTCACTTCAGGGGCTGAAGCATGGGTGAATTAGACCTTCACAGATTCGAATTACATCTAAGATATAGCACTGCAGCCCTCAGTGGTGACATTCAATGGAGACCCTGAGCTCCTTGCTTTATTCTAAGCCATTAAGCATCATCATTCATCTATAAAATACAGCACAGTTGCACATTCATGCAGAGATTATTTTTTTCCCTATTTCTTCATTTCCCTTCACTATTAATGTAATGTGAATATCATTCACATTGTGAGTGTGGGGCTAAGGAGCTCCATCCTAGTGTGCTCTGCTTTAATACAAGTGTATTAAGTGTCAGCCTTAATACACTTTTTGTGCAAATTATGTTTTGCTTTTTTCCCTTGGTTCTGATGAAAAACTGCAAACTTGCAGTTAGTGCTTGAAAACCAGTGCTAAGTTGAAAAGTTCATGCATTACTCATGGGACTGAACTTCAAAACCAGAATTTCTCTTCTGGATCATATTTCTACACAGGGAAATCAGGACTCAAGTTAACAATTACAAACCCTAAACAGGACTCAAACTAAGAACACAGTCACATGAGCTCATCATGACTTTTTTATCCTCAAATTCATATTTTCCATTTCCCTGTCCCCCTTTAGATCTGCAGTTCACAAACACTCAGCTCTGTTGTGGGCCTGTTCACAGTTTCTTTCCATGGGGGCCAGCATTACAAAGACAATCATGTTGATTTAACCAAGCAAAACCATCCACCTGCACCTGATATAGCCCAACAATTGGTGAAAGTACAGCAAGGACAGCTATTTCAAGCACTGGATGAGTTCTTTCATGACTGTTTTTAACAGGATATTTTGTTTTAAATTCAATCCCATGTTCCCAAAAAGTGTCTTTTGGTGGAAGGATTGATTTGCTTGGGAAAATTTACTCTTGCTATGAATCATCCTTTGCCTTGAATCTTTTCTGTGAGCCTTGGCAAATGTTTCAAACTCCATTCAATTTTCCCTGGGCAATCATCAACATGCAGATCAGAGCCTTATTCTGAAGTCTTCTGGCCATGCTAATGCAGAGCTGTGAGTTCAGAACTCCTCTACTACACAGATTATTACATAGATCCCTTGTAACCAGAGGTGTGCCTAAAGGATACACCTCACAATATGTCCACTGGAAAATAAGGCAAAAATTAGCTCACTTTATGAAGAATATTTTAATCTAAGTTGAAGTATTAGGCCTCATCTGTGAGAATTCAAGTGTTTTTAGGTGCTTTCTGGGTGAGGGATGTAACAGTGATAAAGGAGGGACACAGGGAGTGAGGGAAAGGGTGGGGAGAGGACCTAGAACCACAATTCTTTCCTGCATCACGAAGTGGGACTTGGGGTGAGACCAGAAATACCTGTGTAGACATCAAGCACATGTCTAAACCTCCTCTGATTCCACAGAGGTTTTCTTCTACTCATGTGCAAAGCTAGCTTCACCTGGTTGGTCTTCTCACAGCTCATGTAATGAGATGGATTAAAAACCCTCTTATCTTTTACTCTTTCAGTCTGTGCAAGGTACAATCACTTTGAAACCATGATGGACTTTACTGAGATTCGTTCATATTCTTCCTTGTTACGTTCACTGGGCTGTGTTTACATGTTTTTGCCCACAGCTTGTGCACCATCACCTTTTGAAATACGCCTACACTTAGACTGAACATTCAGAGCTTTGTGGTGCCCTTCTGTGTCTCATCCTCCATCCTTGGCTCAGATACATCTCCTTTACACCTTCACAGACATTCAGTGGAGCAGAAACCTGTTGGCTCTGTGGAGGTGCCAGCTGCTTTTTAGGGCATGAAAAAATTACAGCCCAGAACGGGGCCAAGTGACTGATGATAGCACTGGTGGGTGCCAGTTCCCTGATGGCTGTGGGGCCTGTGGGCCTCTCCTGGCTACACCTGTGCTGAGGAGCTGGCACCCGTGCTCACCCTTGGGTCCTGGGGCCAGCTGGCACCATCTGCCCATCTCCCTACTTTTAGCTTTGCTCCCCAAACATGTTTGCAGATTTCCTACCATTACTATTAGTCCCTGGTCCAGGCTAACTGCTGAACCTCTGCTGGAGAGACTGCTGGTTACTCTGGGCCCTGGTCATGGCCAGGACCTCTCCAGAGTTTCACAGTGTTGATGTTCCAGTGTTTGACCCTGCTCCCCAGTACTCTCTATGCCAAATGAGTGCTGATTTGCTTTGTGGTGTTGCAATATCTTTTTTCCAGACATGAAGGGTTTTTTCCCCTGTTTGGTTGGTGTTAATTTCTGTGAATCCCCTCATATCCCAGTGTTCAGTGCATGTGTCCCTTGGCATATCTGCAGCAACACTATGTGTGTATCTTCACAACAATTAAAAAGTGGCAGCAGTATTGTAGAGATACAACAGAAATCTCTGGTTTAATGAAATAATAAACCATAGATCACTAATTTTCCTTACTTATTTACAGCAAGATAAACCAATCCCTGCTGAATGCCAGGCTGCACATCCAGCTGGTATTTCTGCAAGATAGACACGTCCTGTGCCCCAAGCCTTCCAAAGTTTTAAGACCCTGGAGGTTCAGATCCTAAATAGCTCACTAAAGGTCATGAGGAAAGTCTGTACAGGATGTGGAAACAGCTCTCCCAAGAGACAAGCCATCACAGCAGCCCCTGGAGCACATTCTTTGATTTAATAGGTGATGGGAGCTCATGAGGTGATGGCCTCATGAGATCCCACCTGGTGTACTGCATCCAGCTCTGGGTCTCTCAGCACAAGAAGGATGTGGACCTGCTACAATGGCTTCAGATGAGGACAGTGAAGATGATCAGTGGGCTTGAGCTCCTCTCGTATGAAGACAGACTGAGAGAGTTGAGGTTGTACAGCCTGGAGAAGTAAGGGCTCCAGGGAGACCTTACAGCATCTCCCAGTATGTAAAGGGGCTGCAAGAAGGCTGGAGTGGGACGTTTTCACAAAGGCACAGGACAAGAGGGAATGGCTTTAAACTGCAAGAGGGTAGATCCAGATTAGGTATTTGTAAGAAATTCTTTACTGTGAGGGTGTAAATTCTTTACACTGCTCCATGTTGCCCAGAGAAGCTGTTGATACTCCATCCATGGCAGTGTTCAAGGCCAGGGTGGATGGGGCTCAGAGCCACCTGGTCTAGTGGAAGGTATGTCTCTCTGCCCTTATTTGGGGGAGTTGGAACTAGATGATCTTTGAGGCCCCTTCCATCCCAAAGTATTCCACGTTTATGTCCCTTAATTTTTTTTCCTTCTGTAAAAATACATGCAATTGTATGGAGGAGGAGGATTATAAATGAATTCATAATTAAGGAGCAACCTTAATTCATACAGGCCAGAGTCAGCTCCAAAAGTAGTAAGAAAGCAAATCCCAAGGAAAAAGAAGAGGCTCCATAGGGCAAAAGAATGTTAATTCAATGGTCCAAAGGTCTTGGTTGTATGTGTATTCATATATTACAACTCAAGGTGAGTGAAATAATTTCCATGCCAGATATACTGGAGAAGGCTGAAAAAAATTAAAAGCACAATAAAACAGAAAGAATGAATGGAAAAGAGCAAGGAAGGCCAGCTGTGCACCCTATTGACTGCAAAGAGCTGCTGCAAAGGGAAGTCCAATTCATGTTTGCTGACTCCAGTGTGGCAGGTTTGTAGGTACTCCATGTGAAGATGGGAAGTAGCACATGTAGTTCCAGACACAGGGGCACCCTCTGCACCAGCTGTGGGTGGCTCTCCAGCATCCACAGAGGACAGACACCCTCAAGAGCAAATCAGGTCTCTTTAGAAACAGCCCCAGAAAGTCCTGGAGCAAATCCTGGCAGATGCTTATCACATTCAGGTTGTGGTGGTTCAATCTGCCTGTATTAAAACTGGGGGAAAATTAGAGTAAGGTAATGGTAAGTCAACCACCTTCTTAATAACAAAGGGTTCACCTCTCACTTCTCCACTTACTAAAATAATTTATTTTCTACCATGCTTGGATCCTGGGATCTTTTTAATATTTTAAAATAACCTTTTCATTTTCCACTATTCTTGGATCCTGGAGTCTTATTTCTGCTGTCACATCCAGTTTGCTGAGAGAGGTAGGTTCTGTATCTTAGTCTGAGGTATGATTTTCTGTTTGTTCTTTTGAATGACTTTGCCCAAAGGAGTGATAATAAAAATGTGAGAGATGGTGTCAAAATAATTTTTCTGAGCCCAGAACACACATTTTTTTTCATTATTCTTGACATTCTCTTTTATTTGTATTTTTTCACTTCTCCACTTACATTCAGTATTAAAGCAAAGTAAAACACATAGCACATATTATTCTCTTTTCATATTTCTTTGCTAGCATTGGCCCATTCTTATGCGAATATTTGGGAGCTCTGAACATCACATCTGGTCTTTATATTCCTGTGATTTATGAAGAAGACACATGATTTTCCATTCACAAGTGCACAAGAGCATGGTCATATGACTCCTGCTATTGGGAGCTCTCCTGCTATTTAGCCAGAGCCAAAAGCTACAGAAGCATCCCAGAAGCAATCTCATCCAGCACCAAACTGAAAAAGAAAAAAGAAATGCTTAATATTGTCACACAGATCATCCAGAATTGATCTTATTGTGTCCTCCCATTCTGCTGGCCAAGTGGGATGATGCTTCCAGGAGGAGGGGAGCTAACCCAGTGCTTCATGCTTGTTGTTCATTTGGTTGGAGGGCTGGAATCTGAAATGCTTTAGGAACAGACCCTCCCTCCATGCTGTTTAGAAGGGTGTCAGGGATGTCTGGTGTTCCCTTGGTACATGGTGCTGAAGAACTGAGAGGAAGAGGCCCGTGCTGCTGCCAGGCTGCTGCCATGTGCTGCCAGGCCTTGGCTGCCCCTATGGCATGGTCTGTAAGTGGTGCCAGTGCTGGTGCTCCCACTCCATCTGCCTGGCTCCCAGATGCCCTTAGCATGGAGAGAGCAGGGCCAAATGGCAGCTCAGCCAGGCTGGAAAGGATTGGAACAGATGATGCTGTTCCAGAGCCCATCCTCAAATAAGGCAGCTTTAGGGAGAGAGTTCATGCCATGGTGATGCCACATTGGCACACCGTCACTGGCACAGCTGCCAGGGCCCTTCTCCCTTGCTCAGCCCTCTTCACCTCTTTCTAAATTGCCTCTTCCCTGCCCCAGATTTTCTGTTTGACAGCCTGCTGTAAGGGACCTGGCCTGCTTCTAAACACATTGACATTCTCAGCTATTTCATGCAGTCAGCAAAAGCAGGGGGCTGATTTTTGAACGAGTGCCACCCTTTTGACATTTGCATTTGGGAAATAGCATATCCAGCCTGTATGTCAGGGGTGACATCTCATGATCAGGAGGTTTGGGTGGCACCATGGCTTTGATCCTGGGCATGACCACTGCTCCCAAAGGCAGTGCAGGGTAAACATTCATGCTCTAATCTAAATAAAACAAGCTGACATGTTTTCAGTCTTTAGTATAGACATTTTAGCAACCCTATAAACAATGTATTAGATAATGCAGTGACATGGAGGGCACAGTGGTGCAGCTCCCACATCAAAGACAATGAAAAGGGTGGAAAAATGACAGGTGCTCCATGTGGGGTTATTTCCATTCACCTGTGACTTTAATATCCACAGCTAAAAAATGGTTCAAATGAAAATTATTGCTCACTGTGGATTCCTTGGCAAACCATAGTGCCACAAAACTTGTAAAAATGAATTGGATGTCACAGTCAGTAGATGTTAGTGAGCTACTGATGTCACTGCAAAACCAGGATTTGCCTCGTGGCTGAAACAAGGGACTGGGAATCTCCTGGCACTTGTTAGTTTCCACCACTGATTTGAAATGCTGGCTTAGGGCAAGGCTTTATTTTTCTTGCTGTCCTCCTGCCTGCACCAAACAGTATTTCCTGCCTTGCAGAAATGCTGGTGCTGGAAATTAGCAAGGTGTACCCAAGAGCCTGGCATGATGTGGCCACTGTGAAAATTCCAGGGACTGTTCTCTACAAGGACATGGGTTAAGTAAAAATGCTATTTTTGTTTCCTTGTCCTTGTGCTTTCCTTGCTGTCTGTGAGCACTGGGAACACAGCAGTGAGCACATCATCACTGTCCTCTGGCATAATGGGGCATCATCTGGGCATGGGAAGTTTGCAAAGATTGGGTGCACAGTTGGTTTTTACGTGGGGACACAAATTTTCCTGGCATGGCTGATGCCCACAGTGTGAACAGTTCAGAGAATTGCTTTAAGCAGACACACTTTGCAAACAATGCTTGTTTTGTTTCAAAACAAACCGGGAGCGATTGAAAAGCACAAAGGTATTGGCAGTGCCACCATGAGAAAATTATAAAGGCAGTCACACGTGAAGTGTTGGCTGAGTTCACATACCAGGACACCTCTGGAGCTCAAATTTGCTAAAGAACAGGAGAGAGCTGGGTCTTCAGATCCTACAGCTTTTCAGTGGGTTTTGAATGAGCAGCACCTTTCAGCATTTAAATAACAAAAATTTCATACTTGAATTTAATATGAAAATGGGCAATTATACTCTTTCCTCAATTCAGAGCAGTGATTCCTGGCTTGGGCTGCAGCATGGAGGAGATGCTATCACTGAAAGCCAAAGGCTGATGTTGGTAGGTGCAGGGTGGCAGTGACCTGCCCGGCTCCCAGGTATGGGGCTGGCAGGAGTGGCCAGGGATGGATCACACCAGAGCAGGGGACCAGGAGTGCTCCAGGGGAGAATAAATCAGCCACTGCAATTATCCACAGGCAACCAAGCAAGGACAGAGACTGTTTCCTCATTGCATAGCACACCATTTTTACAGAGCTTTTGTTGGTTAGATTCTTTCTCAATATACAGAATTTCCTTCTTTTTTTTTCCAGTCCTGTAGTTCACCAGACAATCCCTCCCAGCAGGTACCTCTGAGTAATAGAAAGTGCTGTGAGGTCTCTTCAGGACACAAGGATGACTAACCCTGCAGCAAGTATCTCCAGCATAGATCAAGCAATGAGATGCAACCAAAGGACCTAGAAGCAGGTTCCAACCTCCTTTACACCAGCTAGATTCTCAAGTAACTCCAGGAGCATCAAAGGCTTTATGTATCTTGTTTTAATATAAATAATCCAAAATCTGAGCTGACCTCCTGCTGTCAGCAGCAGCAATGATTTCATATGGGCAAGGGTGGATCCTACCCCAGCTGGTTTTGGAATGATCTCTGTTTTTTACACCACTCTGGCAGGCAAGGTAACCTGACCCACTTTGAGTTGTGCTTTACCATAGGATCTGTTTCTTCAGCATGCAAAGTATGAGGTTCTCCTTGGTGGGCTGCCATCCCCCCTTTCTCTCAGTATGATGAGTCAGACATAAGACCTGTTTGAAATAAGAAATAAGGTCTGTCCTTTATTTCTTATTTCAAGCACTAACTGCACACAGGTGGAGGGACTAGTAACTGAGATCATCAGATAGAATGATTGAATTCTGCCTTTCATTGCCTCTTCACCAAAATAGAGATGTGGATAAAGGAGGCAGGGGGGGGAAGATTTAAGGAATAGATTTAAGCAATTTCAATATGTAAGTTAGAGTTTTCTGTTAGATATATTTTGGATTGGATACATCCTACTTGGATCCCTCACTACTGCAGTCTGGAAATGTGGGGAGCTATCTTGGCTCTTCAGAGAGGGACAAAGGGATATTCTTGCGTTGTTTTTTATAACAACCATGGCCTTTTCTCTTTTCCTCCAGTATTGCCTGCAGGAAGACTTTGGCCATCCATGGGTTTTGTGTTGCCTGCAAAATGAGTTTTATTTTCCACCCCAAGCCTTACATGGCAGGATGGGATTATCAGACACTGCTTTACTTGCTCCATGCACATGCTCTGACTTCACTGACGTGTTTATTATGACTAATAAACATTATTATTCACAGCACAGTGGCAGCTAGAGATTCTAATGATACATTAGGGCCCTGTTACTCTAAGCCTAGTAGAAATTCATAGGAAGAACAAGTAATTTAAATAGACAAAGAATGTTATTAGTATTTTACAGGTGAGACCCAGAGAGATTTGAAAATTCATCCTATGCTTCACAGGAAGCTGTGAAGAATCAAAAGCTGAGCTCACATTGCCCACACTCCAACCTCTAATTTTACTGACATGAAAATGCAGGAGGAAAATCATTTGCATAAAACCAAGTGCATCACAAGATACACACTCATTCCCTCAGCCCCATAGAGCTGAAGAACTTCTGGGGTTTTTTTTGGTTTTGTTTTTGTGTTTTCCTTCCCTTGTGGTTAATTTTTCTTTTCTTCTTGACTTGTGGCTTGTGAGTCATTGTTGTAGAGACAAAATTTTCATTCAAAACAAACAGAGCTCAGTTTTAATCAGGAAATCAAACACTGTTGTCCAGGTTTAGAGCAAGTTTGGGGAAGAATCCCCCCAAAGGAGCTCCGGTGGGAAAAGCAGATCCAATCGGCCCCTCCCCCCTCAACTGGTCCGGGAGGAAAGAAAAATACCTCCTTGGAGAAAGGTGGAAAAAAACCCCTGTTTATTAAACAATAAGACCAAAACAGTATCAAAACAATGAGACCCCTTGCCACTCTAAAAGAGATGACAAACTGAGAAAACCCCGGGTTCAAGCAGCAGCTCACTCAGTCTCTGATCAGTCTCTCAGTGCTGGAATTGTCGCAGGCCAGGGCCGGCCCGGTGGGCCACAGCTGCAGCTGCCGGTGCTCTCCTGGGTGTTCAGTCCAGAGCAGTTCCAAGAGGTCCAAAGAAAAGGGGAAAAAAAACAGTCCAGGGAACTTCTTTGCCTCAGCTAGCTAACACTAACTAAAAAGCAAAAGAAGAGCTCTCTGTCCCGCTGTCTGTCCGCAGACAACACAGTCAGGAGCAGGAATGTGGAGGAGTGAGTGCAGTGTCTGAAAACAAACTGCGCGCTTCTTCTCTCTCCCCCTTCACTCTCTGTAACACTCTTAAAGGTACAAAACTTATTATTATTCAACATAAACAGAATGAGACGATTGGGGATAAAAGCATCATATAGTCAACCCAGGACAACTGTTCTTTTTTTTTTTTTTCTTTACCTCCCTTTTTTTGTAATAAGCTGTATGAGATCAGGCCCTACAAAAAGAAACCCAAGTTCTATTTGGATTAACATTTGATTGCATTTTACTGCACCAAATACCAGTTCACTTCCACAGAGGCTGATGTAGAGCAATTTATCACCTCTTTACTGCTGGGTTTCCTCATCCTGCTGGCAGTGGGGATGTTCTTGTCCTGTCCAGGACATTTGGCATGACCACATAGCAATAATTCAGTTCTCTCTAGTTCACTTGCAGCATGAAATGATGTCTCCATGATCTCTGCCACAAAAACTTCACTGAGATTCAAATCCATCTTGGAATCTTAGCCCTGTCCTCATGTTCCTGAGAATTTGCTGACCACTGTGTCCTGCCTGGGCAGCAGCTTGAGAGACACCTCTATATCTGACTGTGACTGTGCCATCTTGGTTTTCCCCATTCCCCCACTGTTTCAATTTATATTTTCACTGCAAGCGGTTTGTTTTCTACCAGAAATCCCCTTGGTGTTATAATTTGCGTGAGGAAGGGGGTGTGAAGGGTTATTTCCACATTGGCATTTGCTTTCCTTTTTCTCCTGCTTCCATGCTCCATTTCATGTCACCCTCAGCCAAACAGGTGTGGTCATCACTTGCCAGCCTGCACCTCTGGATCCTACATGCTGTGGGTCCTGTCCCAAATACCACTGAGCTCCAGCCTCTTTAAAACCTCCAGCAGACCTGTGGGCCAGATGGGGACATCCAGGCATTCAGCCCATAACCTGGGACTGTTCCTGGTGGGATTTCCAAGGCTGGAGAGAAGTCATCCCTTCTTCCTCTTCAGGAAGGGGCAGCAGCTTCAGGATACCAAATGAAAGTACAGGCAATGGCTTGAGGTACAACCTTGTGTGGTTATTAATGTTCCTGCACTACAAGCTGCACAGTACCAGCCCCCTGAAGAGAGATGACCCTTCAGCACAGAGAGGTGGCTTTCTGGCACTGCTGCCCTGTCACAGACATCTTTTATGAAAAATCCTTTCCTTAGGATTTTTTCCTCCTGAAAAGCTGAGAGCCTCAGGAACAAAATGTAAACAATGGTTATCTGCTGCTGTGGAATGCAACAGGTGCATCTGTGATTGTTCTCATAGAGTTGTTTCTTGTTAATGACCAATCACAGTCAGCTGGCTTGGACTCTGTCTGAGACAGAAGCTTTTGTTATCATTCCTTCTTTTTCTATTCTTAGCTAGCCTTCTGATGAAATCCTTTTTTCTATTCTTTTAGTGTAGTTTTAATATAATATATATCATAAAATAATAAATCAAGTCTTCTGAAACATGGTGTCAGATCCTCTTCTCTTCCCTCATCCTAAGACCCCTGTGAACACAGTCACACTACTCCAACCAACTTATCACTTGGTGTGGATACCTTTTAGAGGTTATAAATACACCCAAGCCAAGATATTGCAAATTTGGTCAAGGATATGGACTTGGGGGTCATTATGTCTCCTGATGTACTGCAACCCAGTACAGCAAAGTGTGTTCCTCTTTATGATGTTAATTTTTAAGGGAGATAAAATTAAGCAGATTTCCCTTGAGGAAACAGAGCAGATAGCAAGATCTCAAGGCATACTGCATTTTGAGTAAAAAGAAGGCATCATGAATGGCTGGATTTGAAGGCAAAGACCAGATATTATTTAATCTGTTCTCTCCTATTCTTTTTACATAAGGACAACAGATGAATGCCTTTCCACTGTGTTTCAAAGGACTGCCTCAAATGGTGTGTTTCAACTCCAGGCATCTGCTTCTTCCCAAACACTGAACCACAATGGTGCTTCATAACACTTTTTATAGCAGTGAAGTTGAGGGGCTCTAAGCACCTGACCAAAAAAAAACCTTCTGAGTTGATATTCAAGTAGAGAGGCACTGGAAAGTATGTGATGCCTTGAAGATAAAGGACTTCTTGTTTTCTTTGGAGAAATGAGACTGTATAACTCTTGCTGATCAGTTCTGAGCATATCAAACATGCACAGATTTAACCATGATGCCAGGTGACAGGAGGGCACAGTGGCTGTGAGGAACATGTTCATTAAGACTGTTAAAAGACTTCAAGCCTGCTCATCTGTCCCCTGAGGACCTGCTTGACAGAGAGCTTGACATTGTTCCTGCACCTTCCCTCTCTCTTGGGCGTGATAGATTCATCTCCTCCTGAGAGCAGAGACACAGCTCTTGGTGCCCCATTCACTGGGTACAACAAGGAAGGGAATTCTTGTGCCATTTCCCCTCCAGCTCCCTCATGAATACATGTTGTGATAGACTGTAGGGAAAAATGGAGATTGCAAACCCCATGCTTTTGATTTACCTTGACAACAGTTGTGTTGCAGTTCCCCTATTTTGTGGGTTTGCTTTCTCTGTGCTTTGGCATTTTAAACCAACAGCTGATGTCAAAACAGAGCTGGGCTTCCCCGAACTTTCCACTTTTGATGGCAGACTTGTCAGACCTCTCAAACCACAAAGATTTATGGTGGTGAGGGAGTTCTGAAAGGCCAGACACTGCGGGGAGCGGCGCTGACTGTTCACTGCGCGTCACTCTGAGTCACCACTGAACCCATCACAGAGATGGGAAAACACAATGCTTCTCAAGGTACCATTTCTGAATGAAACAGAAAAAACACCTTGGATTGTGGAGAAAACATTGCTATTTGAAATGAAAAATAATAAAGAGCAAGCTCAACAGGATCAAGGAGCCATCTGGGGAATAAGGCTGAAACATCACATGGTGCCAGATCCCTTAAAAGACTAAATGAGGAATTCACCAATTAGCAGTGTATGTGAGCAGCTCTCTGACCTAAGTTCACTTTACTCAACACACATTATCTGATGGCTTGGAAGTGAGAGGGAAGCAGTTCCCAGGAGGCAGACGGTCACTGTGATCTAATGTCTGCATTTGCAAAGCCAAGACTTGTTACTCACCCTTTAAATAGCTATTTTAAATAGTATTATTTTTAAAAGTAGCCACAAGACAGACTTGTAAAGCCATTGCTTGTACAAAACCACTGGTTCAAAGACCAGTACTCAAGTAGCCTTTTCACACTGTAAATATGTTCTGTGCATTTCAGATTCTCCCTGCAGTAAATAATGGATTAAGTCATGAAAATCCCATTATAATGAGAATGACATGAGGCTTAAACGAGACCAGAGCTAGGAAAACTAAGCCAATTTTCTGTTTTCCTCAGAAATCAGGCTGAGGTTTATCACTAACATATCATGACTGGCTTTAATTAGGTAATTAATGAGAGCAACAAGGTAATAACAAGGTGCTTGGCAGTGGTATTCTAGCAGATTTATAGACACATCATAAAAAATCTGAGCTTTGTCTAGAAAAATTTACAACTGAAGAGTGAAGACTGTAATGGAGAGTCCAAAGCTGCCAACTTTGGGAGCACCCCAACAACAAGGTGGACTCTTCCTTACCCTTTCCTGTTGGAGCTGAACCCTGTACAAAGAAAGACCAAGATAGACAATAGACCAGCTACAATTAGGGATGTGGATGTACAGAACATTTCCTTCTCTCATTGACCTTCAGGAAACCTGTGAAGATGCTGAAGTGGAAAGGGAAGCAGAGGCACTGAAATCTCTCAGGCTGAGGGTAAAACCCAGGTCTTGCAATTTCTAGGCAAGTGCTTGAATTAAATGGTTTTTATGCAAAAAGAAGGAATTACCTGCTTCAGGTATATTCAGGAAGAAAAAATTTTTGCAAAGAGCTACCTGGTATTCTCCAGCCACGGGAGGATTATGGTTATGTGTAGGAGTGCTCTGCAAATCCCCAGCCTGGATGATTGCCCTTGCCACATCCTGACTGTGCCATGGGGACACCAAGGTGTGCAGTAACCTTCCATTCTCTTCCACTCTTTGGACTTCATGGGAAGAAGCCGTGGGTGTGTGGGTTGGAAGTCCTGGCCCGCCCCAGCCGGTTCCTGGCTTGTCTGTATGGAGGTCTGTGGGGTGAGCTGTGCATCACCAGAGCTCTGCAGCCTCATGGCCCAAGCTGACACCTGATCTGAGCTTTCACATAAGTCAAAGACAGCATTTTCAGGATTGACTTCTCCACATTTCAGTCTCTCTTAGCAATGTCTTGCTCAGAGCCCTCAATGAGTGGGCCCCGTTCTGGGCTGCCAGCCCCCTCACTGTGGCAGTGCTGTGGGTGCCTTGTCATCCCATGTTATCCTCAGAGCCTGCCTTTCACCTGCAGCTTTGTACCCTTTCTCCTGAGATGCCACAGGAATGTTTCCCAGCACTTCTGGGCTGGTTGTTTCCTCTGTTAGTTATTCTCATTACTGTTGTTCCCATGCTGCTACTCTTATGGCCTTGAGCCTGCCAACCTTATACTTTTCTTTAGGTGAGCAAGGGAAGCAAGTACCACTGGGGTGAGACTCATGTCCACCCTTTCTCTTCCTCTTGAGGGTATCTTGCAATGAGATACCCCAAAATAATCAGATTAACAACCAGCAGGCCTGCAATACCCACCCTGGTCAATACCCTCCCAATGTCATGGTGAGCAGGAATAAAGCACAAATTCCACCAAAACAATTCCTGATTAAAGCTGTTTGGTTATTATGGGACATCATGATGGGGGGACCCTCCTACACAGAGAGAACACCGAACTATGGGGACTCATTATTTGTCTTCCCAGCTGGCAGCTCAGAGAATTTTCCTTTCTCCTTATCTGTCTCTCTACTTTGACACTCATGCCTTGCTGTCACTGATAGGGTGATAGCAGCAAGGGCTGCTTGATAAGATGACTGCAAGCATGGTGCCCTAACTCAGGATGTGGTTATGGCTGTATCTGAGAAAATTCATACATCCAAACCCTTGTCTTCATAGTAGATCATTCTTTCGATCAGCCAATTCAGAAATGTACTGAGCTCTTTCCAGGAAAGGACTCATGAGATGCTCAGGTCAACTTAAGATCAGGTCTTAAAAAGAATTCTTTTCCCCTATTTTTTATAAGAAAGACCATCAGCATCACCAATTCTACAGTGATGGCTTGTGTTAAGGTTTCATAATATTACAGAAATGTGGACTTACTTCTTCGACAGAAAGAAGTATGTCAGTTCATGACTGATGAATTTTTCAAATCCCCTTTATCTTTAGATGCACCGAGTCATTAAGACTCAGAAAGGGACTATACAAATATGTTTATATGCAAAAGATGGTGCTCGCTGTGGAGTAACTGATTGTATTAGCAGCTTCAATACTGACTGAAAAGTTCCTTAGTCCTGCCAAAACTCAGGAGTCAAGGAGTCACTCCAGCTAAGAAAGAAGTGATTTCTTTGTATATTTTCCCATTGTTGTTGGAGATTCACTTCAGTCAGAGTCCTAACTAGCAGAAATACAGACAAAGCACGGGGAACACGCAGAGACAGTGAAGGCTCAAAATGAGAGAGCCTAACCTCCCAGCATCCTGAACAGCAGCTGTGAGAGGGTTATTACCTCATGTGATGATACATGAGATAGCAGGGAAGATGACTAACAAGCCTTTCGCTTGAAGTTGTGGCAGAGTCTCTCAAAACTAGGAACACTCAACTGCCTCTAGGCAAAACTCTCCATCAGTCCCAAGGAGCAGACTGTGCACTGAATGAGTAAACTGAAGCCAGGACACAGTGATTTCTCAAACCACTTGCCACTGGTGATCTCCCCCCTGGTGCTTTGAGCTCTGGTACACAGCTTGCAATGCCCTGGCTCCAGATCACTGTTGGCTCGACAATGTCTAACATAACTCACCCATTACACATTGTCTAGGCTTCAGCTGTCATGGCTATAAACAGCAAAGTAAGAAGAGATAAGAGATTACCCAGATTACTGGCAGCAGTAGAAGCTGTAGAGCAACCTTGGCAAAGCTGCTTTTGCTATCTGGAAGAAAGCTGAGTAGAGAGGAAAACAAGGCTCTGCCCCTACTGGGGCACAGTCCTTGGCATCCTGCTAGGAGAGCGTGACACAGGCTGCCATCACCCTGCCAGCCCAGCAAGGCTCTGTACAGCCCTAGGACATCTCCCCAAGAGGAATATTTGCTAACAGCATGACCCTGCTAAAGGCTCAAACATGGAAGGGAGATTTTAAGGAGCCCCACATGGTATCAGGCACTATTTCTCCATCATGTGCTTACCCTGAGCAGGCAGTAGAAAGGGTTTATGCTAACGTGCTCCACAGCCCCTCTTTGCAGCAGGCTAAGCCTCATTAGAAAGGGGCTGGAGTCATGGATGGGAGCCATGGATGGGAGCCATAGATGCTCAGTGCAGCGTTGGGTGCCCACATTAGCTGAACTGCAGGAACAGCTCATGGTCATGCTCTCACTCCTTTACAAGAATCAAGGAGAGCACGTTCATCCAACCCTCTTCCACTGAGGCTTAACATAATGTGTTTCACCTCCTGGCTGCCTCAGGCCAAGAGTGTGAATCAGTGAGCTCTTGCAGCAGAGCTGACATGTAGGAACTCAGCCATGTGTCTCAGCCTTCCGGGCTAACTATTGTCACAGTGTCCTTCCTCCTGTATTTATCTCAGTTTATTTGTGACCCTGCGTGGCTGGGTCACAACAGATTTGCTTCATGCCTTCCCTTGGCAGGGGACAGGTTCCCATTCCATTTTTGCCATGCAGTTTTCCCTTTTCTGGGCTGCTGTGGCTTAGGCTCTTTTCCCTCTATGCAGGGGGGTGGGTTGCTGAGCTTCAGGAGTATTTTTTATGATTTTACTTGAACTCACCATTTCTGACCCTCTCTATTCATATTCAGATATGTTCCTCTATTGCTCTCCATGCAAGTAATAAAGCTCTCTTCATAAGAAAGCAAACAAACAAACAAAAAGCTTAGCACCAAAAGCTGTTTAAAACAGATAAAGTTGAAAGCCTTATATAAAAAGTGGGGCTGATTTTTGCAGTCCTCATTGTACTCAACAGAGCATTTTGTCATTATAACTTTGGACTACAGAAAAAGAACCTTGCAATAAAAGGCTGCCATAAATTGACCTTTTGTTGCAAATTCTGCCATTCAAGCATAAAGCAGCAGGAAAGGCTACATAAGCTGTGTTCAAAGTAGGTCACTGTACATCCGCTGTTGCCACGGCTGGGCCTGGCTGCGTGTTGCTAACGGGGTTTCTGGGTTTGGGAGCAATACACACACAGGAGAGATGGGAACTCACACTTCAGACAGTGCAGGAAGGCCAGGGTGGTGTCAGAGGGGATGGAAAGCCTTGTTCTTAGGCAGGGCAGGACTCCTTGGACCATCTATACTGTGGTTTCTGAGAAGCAGGGCATCCTGCTAGCAGGGATGGTGTTCCTGCAAAGAGCCTGGGGGCTGGCACTGCCACCCCTTGGGTAGGTTCTAGGCCTCTAGCCCAGGGTATTCCCTTTTCCTCAGCAAAGACCTTGCTCTGTTATGCTCTGGCAGCTACAGGGAAACAGGGGTGAAGAAATGACTGTTCTGGGGGTCTCATCTCTTCCAGTCTCTCATTGGTTTACTCTCCACAGGCACATAAAGTCACCCGGACCACTGTAATATTAGGTCTCTCTCAGCTAGAGGCCAGAGAGAAAGAGAGCCTCCACAAGTGTCTGAACTGTCATTGGCTCTTCACTGTTGGTCCTCTGAAGCATTCAGATGGTCTCATCCCTGCAGCTCCAGGACAGTCCAAGTTAAAACAACAGCAGTGGCTTAACTCAACCTGTCTCCTTCTAGGGCTCCATACTATGGATGATCCCTGGGTTTTTTCAGCGTTGTCAACATTACTACAGACAAAGCTGATTCCAAGAGTCAATAGTGTCTTTCTCCATTGGCTCCACTGGGATGGCTACAGACATTACCTCAGAAAGCCACCACGCTCCCAAAAAATGTTTAAGTGCACCAAGCTCCAAAATGCCCTTCTGAGTTTGAGTGAACAAAGCTCAGGGTCATACGTTTCCTTGACTCACACCCTAACTAGCATCCTACACATAATAGGAACTCCTCAAGAGAACAATTATAAGATCCATGTTTCCCCTGACTGACCAAGCTTATCTGGCTGAGCTGCACTAACTGGTTCAAAACAAGACTGGATTCAAGATCCAAGCTCCTCCTGGAGATTGACAGCAGACTCTGGCAGGTGATGGAGAGTAAGAGCACTTTCCCAGAACTGTTCTGCCTTGTCCTCAGCTTAAGGATTTCCTGTTAAATCTTTTTCTCAGCATCAGGGAAGAGTCTTCATTTACTATTCTTGACATACAGTGACATGATAGATGGAAGAGGAGAAATTGTTTTCCTTTCTATCTCCATTATAGACTTACACAGTGTAATAATATGCAGCCTTTGATCTTGCTTTGTTTGTGTTCTGCATCATCTTTGCAGCTGATTGGAAAATAAAATATAGAATGTGTTGATTTAAAGACATTCAAAGTAACAGACTAACTAGACTTTATTATTTGTGCTGAATTATTTACAGCACAATAAATAACTTATTTTAATAGACAATCTGCCCACTCATTGCCTTCCTTAGGCTGCTGTTCAAAAGGGCTTAAACACTGTCAGAGAAGAGAAGTGATGGGAGCAAGATGCTGGTGCCTGGTCACCTGAGGAAGGAACAAAATGTGGAAGTTGTTTGGGTGTTTTTAATTATAGCACTAGATAGATGTTCATCAGGAAGGTCCTTCCCAATATTTCTGTGGCAGTTGTGGCGGTCCCAAATTTATGTATGGTTCCCTAAACTGAATAAACACAGGGTAGGCAGACTGGGCAGTCCTGGACCCCACAGAGCTAGAACATCATTACTTGGTGAGGGACATTGTAAGGCAACCAAAACCTGGACCAACGTGCTAAACAGACACACCAGGTGTTGCATTTAATATGCATTTTCCACTAGTTCTGAAGTATTTGCATCCAAATACATTAAATAATATTCTGGATATTATATGCTAAAAAGTCTGTGGCCTGTATTGCACAAAAGACCCAAACTTAAACACTGATTAAAACAGTGCTCTGCATATGAGCACCAAACTTCTTAACTGCCCTTGAAACAAACCTCTCAGAATTTCTGTTATCTTTGTAAGCCTGATTTTCTGAAGAGTTTTTGTAGTCATACTGTGTGTCCACATGTGTGTAAATGTACAGATGTGCCCACCCCATAGAATCACAAATCAGTTCAGCATTTTTGGGGACCATCTGGTCTGAACCCTGGTCAAAGCAGGGGCAATTAAAAGAGCTTGCTCAAGGCTGCATCCAGTCAGGCTTTTAATATCTCCAAGGATGGAGTATCCACAACCTTTTTGGGCAACCGAGTCCAGTGTTTGACCATTGAACAGTAAAAATTTATTTCTTTGGTTCACACAGAATTTCCTGTATTTCTCAATTTCTCACATTTCTCAATTTCTCACATTGCCTCTCTGGTGGTGTCGCTGGGCACCACCATGGAAAGCATCTGGCCCATCTTCCTTACTCCCTTCTCCTCTCCAGTCAGATATTTAAAAACATTGAAAAGTCCCCTTGCAGCCTTTTCTTCCCCAGGATGAATAATCACAACTCAACCTCTGCTTGCACAGCCCTGAACCATCTTTGTGACCTTTTTCTTGGACTCCTTCCAGCAGGTCCATGTCGGTGTTGCACTGGGGAGCCCAGAGCTGAGCACAGCGTTCCAGAGGCGTCTCCCAGGGCTGAGCAGAGGGACAGAGTCACCTGCCCTGACCTGGTGGCAGCACTCAGCCAGACACAGCCTGGAGGCTGCTGGCCACAAGGACAGTGTGGCTCTTGCATCACTCCTCCCAGTTCTTTATCAACTGCAAACACACTGAGGCTGCATTTGGCCCCATTTTCCAGGTGACTAATGAAGAGAATTAACAGTACTGGCCCAGTATCAACCCCTGGGGTATTCCAGCCTCCAGCTGGACTTTGAGCTGCTGATCTTCACCCTCTGAGCCCAGCAGTTCAGCCAGTTTTCAGTCCAACTCACTGTCCGCTTATCTAGTCTGTACTTCAACATTTGTCTTGAGGGTGTTACAGGAGACAATGTCAAGAGCCTCACAAAATAAACAGCATCCACTCTCATCCACTGAGCCAGTCATCTCACTGTGAAAAGCTGTTGGGTTAGTGAAGTATGATTTGACTTTTGTAAATTTGTGCAATTGGGATTATTTCCTCCATTTCTGAGGGATCGTGGTGAGACTAATCAGCCTGTAGTTCCTCAAATTCTCCTTGCTTGTGCTGAAGGCAGAAGTGACATTTACTTTCTACCAGGCCTCAGGAACTTCCTCAAGTTACCACAGCCTTTCAAAGATAACTGAGAGTGGCCTTGCAAGGACATTGACCAAGTCCCTCAGTACTAATGGGTGCATCCCATCAGATTCCAGGGGCTTGTATGTATCTAGACTGGCTAAATGTTCCTTAAATTAATCCTTATCCATTAAGAACAAGGCTTTCTTGCTTCAAACTTTCCTACTGGTTTCAGGTGCCTGGGATTCCTGTAGGCAAATATTACATTTAAAAAGCAAGGCAAAGAAGGCACTGAGTTTGACCTTTTCCACGTCCTTTGTCATCAATTTCCCTGCCTCATTCTCATCTCATCATCACTGCAACCAGGGCTACCCCTGACTTTTCTACTGCTGACCAGATTTTCCACATTGTTAAGTATCAGGCAGAGCAGATTCTTTTTGCTGACTTCTGTCACAGACTTCTTTTCATTAAAATCCTTTCATTAGGATTTTTCCTGCTGAAGCTGAGAAGTTTCAGCAACAAAATGTAAACAATGGTCATCTGCTGCTGTGGAATGCAACAGGTGGATCCGTGACTGGTCTCCTGTGGATGTTTGGATTTACTGACCACTCACAGCAGAGCTGCTCTCGCTCTCTGCCGAGACACAGATCTTTGTTATTCATTCTTTTCTATTCTACTCTTAGCTTAGCTAGCCTTCTGAAACCTTTTCCTTTCTATTTCTTTTTAGTATAGTAATAATGTAATATATGTATAACAAAATAATAAATCAAGCCTTCTGATCATGGAGTCAACATTCTCGTCTCTCTCTCATCCTGAAAACCCCTGTGACCATGGTCACAGACTTCTCTGTCACCTGTGTCTGGAAAAGATTTATCAACAGCCTTGGTTGTTTGTGCCCTGGCTGTGTTCTTCTCCCAGCAGCTACCAGGGTGGTTCAAGAACCAGACCTGCAAACATGACACTTTTCCCAGTTGCCTGCTGCTTCTTCCCAATCAGATGATCTGGAGCTGCCACCCACCACAGTTGCTCATACAGGTCTGCCCTTTAATCCCCACTCATAAGCTCCCAGCTTGTTCATCACCCTTCCCAGGCAAAGCACAGGCACTGCCACTGCTCTTTCTCAGGAAGCTCTCTTCTGAATCTTCTTGATTTCAGAGAAATATCTATCTCAAGCATGCAAGGTTCCTGCTACATTTTCCATGGAAAAATGTCTCCACGAGGGGGGCAGAGTGAATGGACAGACACAGGACAGGACAGTGGGATGCAGGAACTACTTAACCCGTCTTAGACAATGGAAATCCAGTTATAGGACTCAAATAAAAGGGAAAACAGACTACATTAGTTCTACTGTGTATGAGCAATTCTGTATTTTTTATAGAGGCATTGCAAGGCTTTGGACCTTCTAAAATAGAAAAAAACCCTTAATGTTATTCTCAGAAAAATGGAACAGCTACATCACAGGACATCCTATGTGAGATCTCCTTACACAGCAGGAGTCCAGATCATTATCCAGTCCTACCATTGCCTGTACTTTCCTCAAGAATTTTAACTTAGCTACAGCCTCTTAAAAATAATGCATGAACTTAAGGATTTTGTACTACCAGGGAAAATATGAAATATCATTCCTTGGGTCATTCACATTGGGGTTCACATTTTTAAGTATCTCACTAGCACTGGAAGCTCCCACTAATGTCAGTTGTTTTATAGTTTTGGCACCCCACAAAACTATGCTTAGTTATTCTTTACTGAAGGCCAGTGACAGGCTTATACAAAGCTCATGGAGGAGAATGAAATGAAAATCCCTAAGACTCCAAATGCAGACATAGATCCCACTTGCTGTTTCTCAGAGCCCTTTGTTTCTCAGATTTACACAGAAGGGAGAGGGAATGAATCCAGTCACTCAATGAACAAACTGCCCTTCAAATCCTAAAGAATTAATCTGATGGCTCTTGTTGACACTATGTTAATTCTTTTCCTGGTGTAAAAAGATGTATGTTCTGCAAAAAAAACAAAAAATTGGATTTAAATCAGAATTCCCACAGCTTGTTTGCAATTACAAACTTCTTGGAATTGTTTTAAAGCTTTATCACTATTTGCCTGCTTTCTAAATAAGCAGGAATGAGGAACAAAAACATCAGTTGTTACCTCAGGCAGGTATATCCTTCAACAGGGCTACTCTAGTGCCAAAGTCCAACCTTAATTCAGCATCCTGCTGAATGGAGCTTGGTGCTGCTCCCAGCAAAGCAAGAGCAGCCCTCACCCCAGGGAATGATGACACAGCTGGCCTCATGCTATGGAATTAGAAGCTTCTCTTTTGAATGGGTTCTTTGTTTCCATAAATAATGGATAAAATTCTTAAAAGTGCAAATCTTCTTCTCAGAAGTGATAGGAAGCCCTTGAGCTCGAGTCTCCGAGGCAGCTGCAGCTGAGTTACCTGATCATAGGAATCCCTAGGATTCAACATGCCCAAATACTTTTGGGACTCTGTGCCAAGAGCTTGAGTTTCCCAAACAAGAAATGGAACAAAGACTCCAAAGTGCTGGGTTTTTTGAGTCCTTAGCTGTCCTAATTTGGCCTTGTGAAACACATCAGCAGGACCAAAGAACAATTAAGACCATTTTTGTCTGGCTTTTGCTGCTTTTGAAAAGTTTACCCCTGCCCCAAAGCTACGTGGCCACCTTGTTTAAAAGCCCAACCATTCTTGAGGAAGATCTGCAGTCAGTTCCAGCCTGCAGATGCTGTGGGCAGCACTGTGGTGGCTGGATGCCCCCCTCAGGCCAGAAGGCTGAGAGAGGCTGCACAGGGGCTCACCCCTCTCTGTTACTGTGTGACCAGCACTCAGTGTCATTGCAGACAGAAATAATCAGATGGGTAACGAAAAACAGCCTTCTAGGTTCTGTAAGTCTGCCTTGTAGATTCAAGTTGGTGTCCCAAAGGACTTTTCTATTACCTGCAGGGGAATCACTCCAATGTCAGTGTCAGGAGATTTTGGTCATCACAGACGGTCCTCCTCAGGTGATTTTCTGCAGCTCTCAATTGTTTGTATTGAATTATTGCCACCACAGTCACAGGATGTCTGAAGCACAGATGTCCTTTCTCTTCTTACTGCTGACATTCAGGATGTCAGTTTATTTTGTGTTTCTATAAACCTGTTTTTCTCTCAAATGCAAACAAACATTTCAGGTAATAACCTTGTCTCCAGCAGAATATTGCATTTTGTCCTTCAAAGAGTTCTTTTGATATGAAACCCCAGAAACATCCAAAAGGCTTTGACTATAAAACCAGAAGTTCTTGAATTAGTTATAAATACAAATGGCAGGCAATCTTAAAAAAGATAAATTAGGAAAACCCCCTGGAGCTGTTATTTCATTCACTTGCACCTGCCCATGCTGCTTCCAGATGACAAGACTCTAGAATTAAATACAGAAGTGATATTAAAAAAATGTCATCAAGTCGGACCATTTTTAGTAGATGCAAAGCTGACCTGACCTTTGTGGTTTCTTTTGCTAAATCAGGGGTGTTATTTTTATTGCTGTTCTGTCCTTGTCCAGCAGAAACTCATGGCATCTACATTCCATCCCTCCACAGTGACATGCTGGAGACCGTTCTGTGGGAATGCCTTATGTTAGCAGTACTGCAAATGACATGATGTGCCAGTACACATGTCAGGTGAGAATTTCACAGCTATGATAAAAATCACTACAAAGCCTGGCCACCATACCAGGAAACCTTTGCAGACTTATGCAATCCTGTTTGTTCCAGTTACATCTATCAAAGTTGCCCTGGCTCAGGAAAAATAAAGCAACTGCAAACAATTATTTTCAAATAACTAAACTCCCAAAATGTAATTGAAGAAACTCTGAACTCTGCTTTATTCCCATGTTAAAAAAAAACATTCCATACATATCAGGGATTTGTCAGAATTCCCCTTCCTCCGTCTTGTCTTCTTGTAAAACTTACTTTTAATAACTGTCAGCTTCCTGAACCACAAAGCTCTCTCTTCTGTTTTGCTGTTATTCACTGGGGCAAAATCAAACGCCAAGGCAAGAAGAGAAAGCAGGTGTGTTTATCCTGGGTCAGGGCAAAAGGAATTTGCACTCCAGCATTAGCAAGAGGCTAATGGATGTTTGCAGCCTTTGCCTGCTGCAGTGGGAGGTCTCCTAGCAGGACTAGCTACAGGACACCAGCCAAAACTGCACCTCCTACTCCCACGTGCTGCCCACTGTGATGGTTGACCTTGGAGGGAATGTCATCATCGTCTTCCTACTGTAGAAAGTCCCCAATTTACAGAGAGCAGAGGGGTTGGGGACACATTGAGCACAGCATTTTCCCCCTCTGAAACAATCCCGCTTCCCTCGAAACCTTATCGCTACAATCAGAGAGTGAGCGCCAGGGAGAGGCTTCTGTGCCTCTCATCCTGCCAGTGCCTCCTAGCTGGAAGCTTGCAAATAACATAATCCAGTGCAGCTCCCTCTCCCTGCAGTGCTTTTCTGATGTGGCCAGATGTCAGAAATCAGGACATCCCTCTGGTTGTCCTGGAGTGCCAGGACCCCTGCCAGGGGGCTCAGAGACCCTGGCACAGAGCCCAAGATGCCTGTGGTTTTGATTTTGACCCATGGAGCAAATTACCAACCTTATATAAAGATCTGCAAGCCATGACAGTTTAAGTAGAATTATAGTGAATTTATCATGGGGTGAAAAATAGATTTTTGGGTTTTTAGAATGGGGGTTCAGGGGGCAAGATGGAGGAATCTGGGCATGTCCAGCCTTTCTCCTTCTTCTTCCTGGTCTCCATCTTCTGCTGTGATGTTGGCACTTTTGGATTGGTTTAGAGTAGAAGCTCAATGTCTATCACAGGTGATAGGTATTAGAAAATAATTGTAAATATTGTATATGTAGTTTTTGTATAAAGAGATAACACTGCCCTGGGGCAGGCAGAGTGCCTCTGGGTGTCCTGCTGAGCGGACTTTGGCTGGACAGGAGAAAGAATTTTATAGATAAGAAACAATAAACAACCTTGAGACCAAGAAATGAAGAGTTCTGACTCCTTCAACAGCTGGGCTGGGAAAAGAGACTTTCTAATGTATCTTGGGGTCACTCTGAGCAGCAGAGACCCTGAGAGCCATAAACCTGCCCTGTGCCCAAACTGAAATACCCTTACAGAGGAATGTGACAGCGTGAACAGAGGTGACTGACCAAGTTTTAGCCAAAACATTGAGCTCACTGCATTGGTAGACAGATTTTGGGGAGAGATTTTCCAGTTGGTTAAATCTCACCAATTTCCATGGCAATGCTGTGTTAGTCACCTTTCAAAAATCCTACTAAGCATCACTGCCTCATACCCTGGCTCTTAGTTACTGAAGGACAGTGCCTATAAAACCATGTAAACCACTCCTGTCAGTGGGAGAAGAGTGTTGAGGCAATTAATTTGCTGAGACACTACAGGGAGAAATAAAGCTTAAGACACTGAAGCAAAAGCAATTACATTTTGAACCTACCATATAAAATTCTATATAAAACATATGAAAATACTGTGAATATAATTCAAATTATTAGCGCCTTTTTTTTTTCTTTTTCTATACTTTAAAGACCTTGCTATAAAATTCTTGTACAATTTCATTTAATATCCAAAAATAAAACCATTCCCAAGATGTAGCTTTCTCTTTCTTCAGCAGACACAGCATGTCAGTGCAGCAATTCCTGCTGCAGGATGATGAGAAGATACATCACTGGTATATTGTATTTATCAATACACACACCTAGTGCTGTATTGACTTGGAGTATTGATTACAGCCCCACATCCCATCACACCAGGACCTGCATGAAGAGTAGGAAGAACTGCAGCTTACTTGCTAAGGATATTCTTGCTCATGGATTTGTTTGTAGGAAGGTGCACAGAAAGTTTTCTGCACATATTACAGAATGCTACAAAACCAAAAGCTGGCATCCTGCCCAAGCAGACACCAGAAAACCAAATTCTCTGCAGATATGTGGGGAGAGTTAGGATGCTCTCTGAGGAAGTGGAAACAATGGTCTCATACCCTCTGAGGTTACCAAAGGGGAGAATCTTCCTCCTCTTTCTAGATTTCACTGCTGCCCAGGTTCATGAGACAGAATTTGAATGTATTTGGCTTCCTATCAATACCTCTGGGAACTGAAATTGAACAGGAGCACTGACCTAGGCTCCCAGGAAACTTAATGCCTCTATTTTCAACCATCAATTGATTTTAAGCTTTGTTTTAACTTCTTAGGCTGCATGATCAGCCTTAAGAAAGAGTCAAATTAAGTGTCTCAAGTCATGACTAAGTGAAATTTAAATCCCATGTATCTCTATATATTCAATAGGAGCAGCTCAAATGTTAACTGCTAAATATTTGAAATCAATCTTTCACAAACATCAAGGAGAGAATTAACAGAAAATATACAAACCAAAATGTAAAAAATACCCCAACAAAACAACCCCAACTCCCCAAAAAACATCCAATAAACCTAGTGTGTAAAAATGTAGTCTACTCATGAACAACTAACAAGAAGTGAAGTTGCTCTGTAGAATCTTTAGCAGGAGTCATAGCTTGAATTATGCCAAACATGCCGTCAAATGCTTGATTTTCATCCTAGTCACAGCAATGCCCTCCCTGTCCTTTAATGCACAGAGCCATGGGCGTGCTGTGTATGTAGAAGTGACCTGTCCCATCAAGAACAATTAGAGACTGCAAGAGAAGCAGAGAATTCAAAATTTTGGTTCATTTCCTCCCTGTCCATCTGCAAGCTGCTGGGCTCAAAAGGACACGCAGCAGCCACTGAACTGCAGAGCCAGGAGCTGCCCTCCCCTGAAAGCCAGGATGCAGAGGGCTTCTGCCTGCTGGAGAAGGTCCAGGCACTTCTTCCTCCTCCTTCCATGTCACCAGGAAGTCCTGTGCAATCTTTCTTTCCTGTCCCCTTTGTGAGGCAGGAAAGGCCTGAAGAAACCCAAGCCTCAACCTCCTGACTATAAAATAGAGACTGAGGTGTCCAGCACACCTGAGTGGGTGTAGGTGTGACAGGAGAAGGCAGCTCAGAAACAAGGAAGGGGACAGGAACAAAGGCCAGCTGAGGAGGCTGGCAGCAGCAAGAGAGGACAGGCCTTGCTGCAGCAGGGATGTGAGGTTCAAACAGGGTAGTGCAGGTTCTGGTCTCCTATACACTGTGTGGTGGCACCAGGGAAGAGCAAGGCCTCCTGAGATGCAGCAGAGGGAGAAAAGCCAAATAAAATGAGAGCAAATACATTGTAAAAGTTTGTGCTTTGACAAGAAAGCGATCTGGCAGCTCTGGTGG